>NC_072389.2:99161192-99469763 GCF_028885625.2 Pongo pygmaeus | reverse complement strand
TAAGTGCATTTATTCATTGAAGAAACTAGTGTTTTCTAAATCAGTGCACATGTGTGCTTATTCACCCTCCTTAATTTTATCACTTCTGTCTTTCTCAATTGCTCAGCTGCAACATATTCTCAAATATTTTATGGTACTTAATTTCAAGAAAATTGTTTCACCATGGTAGCAAGAAAACAACAAATGTAATGAAAAATGTATTAAATATAATTCCCCACCTCATAGAAATTTATAAGTGCCATCAATATTTCTACAACATTTAAGAGGAAAATCAACGTTATCTGAGACTGAGGCAGAGAGCATATACACAGAGAGTCCCTTCCTGATAATGAGATTTTCACTTCTTAGATTGGAGGAAAATATTCAGGGAGGTTTCTGTTATATAGCATTTTCTCCATTCTGTTTGAAAATTGCTCTCTAATATAAACGCATCCCAGTGATCTCGTCAGGTCAATTACTGTTATTTGCCTTCTTAAAATGAGGTTGCCTTTGGCCAAACTATTATAGTATAACAAATGTGACGTATCAAAGAAAGGGGGTAGGGAGGAGTCAGACTGCAGATTAAAGCATCTTATATAGGTATTCAGTTGTAATCACACGAGAGATCATTTGGTAAAAAATGGAGTTCAACTTTTGTTGAGTCATGAGTTAGTAGGGTCTTTTTCCATGGTAGCTATTAAGATCTAGTCGTGTTGTCATGAAACAGTATCTTTAAAATCATTGACTAAGGGGAAAGATGTGTTATTCTGATAATATTGTATTAAACCACCGTTGACATGCTATGCTCACATGAGACGTCACAACCTCATACCTTGACCTGTTTTGTGCTTGCCACTATGACACTTGTTTACTTTCACTTAAGACAGACAAGAAGCACATGTTCCTTTTCAATATCTAAATCACAAAGTGAATACTGAAACTCAAGTTTTTTCTTATCAATTGATTTTTAATTTGTTGTTTGGAATTAAAACAAATGTTTAATTTGTTGTTTGGAATTAAAACAAATAATGAGGTCACAACACATTGCCCAGTGGTGGTCAGTCCCTCTACTTTGAAAGGCGGGAGCGGTCACAGCATTAATTGGGCAGCAACTGTGCTTGGCATTTTCCATATGTCACTTCCTTTCTTCCTTGCAACAGCTGTTTGAGGTAAGTATTGCTGCACCATTTTACAGCTGAAAAAGCTGAAGCTTATCACTGCCATCCAACTTGTCAATGTGACACCAGAAGTGGCAGAACTGGGGTGCAGAGGCATGCTCAATTAGAGAGTCCTTGGTCTGTCTTCTCCATCATGTCACCCCTCACAGAATTATTATGACTGGCTTCATGTCAACAAAAGTTCCCCCAAAGAGTTGGTGGTTTGTTTTCACCAGTGGCATTGCGGGAGATCTACCACAGAAATATTTTTAAAAGCAGAAACACGTATAGCAAATAGATGGTATAAGCAATGTTTTTATTTTGGAGAATGAAAATTACAAGAGGCTTAATCTGCCATTCAAATCTGTAATTCTTTGTTTCGCTGGTCTTGCCTTAAGTCTTTTCCCTCAACGTAGGGAAATTCAGATCAGACTATGAGCTCGGAAGCCACAGGTTTCCTAAAACAGTATCTTCTCAGAGAAGAGAAATCATATTGAATACTTGCTGGCTGACATTAATCTAAGAACATGTACCTCAATTTCAATAGTTGCCAAAACAAGAAAGAAGAAATATGAAGAGGAGGCAGATTTTAGGGGAGAATGTCATCTCCAGTGTTGCCAAGAGCTGGGTTAGCAAGCAATATTTATAAACAAGCTCGATTATGTTTTTTACCGCCTCTTCACAGCTGGGTCATCCTGAGTGCCATTCTCATAACCAGATGTGTTGAATCCCCAGTGCAATGTGCAGCTTACAGTGTATCTGACACACACATGTATTTAGTTTCAAGGGTCACCAGTCTCCCAGGTCAGCATTTTTCTCACTTTTCAAGTAAATCAAGCATGACAAACCAGTGTGTAATCTGCTTTTCTCTCTCCCAAATATGCTGTTCCCAATACAAATTCCCAAAGGGTTACAACAAAGACGAGCGTTTTCACTGTGGGATGGTGTGCTCCCAGCCTGAGGCTTCAAGATGGTTGAACAACACTGAATGGACACATTGGAAATAACATATCACCCCAAGATGACACCCACAACCCTTAAAGTGCTACAAGACCAGAGAGGGCTTTTCACAGGCCCTTGAAAATATTTCTCAACCAACAGGCTGTAATATGACATTTTTCAAAGTAGAAAGCACAGCAGAATATTGACTTGAAATTTTGTGAGGCAAATAAAACTGTATGACACCTAAATGAGAATCCCCTGATTATGGTAATATACTCATGATTGTCTCAGTCAATGTAAGTATCATGTATGTTTACCTGTTAGCAACTGGCTTATTAAATCATTAAAACAGTCAGAAATTTTGTGCATTATATCTGCAACTAGTCCCAGGATTTGTCTTTTTAGCAGAATTGCAAATGATCACATGGTCACTTTTGCAAAGAAAACTCATATCATTATACGTCCGTGTCCCTCCCTAAAATGTGTATATTGAAGCTGTAACTTCTAATATAATGATATTTGGAGATGAGGCTTTTGGCAGGTAATTAAGGTAACATTAAGTCATCAGGGTGGGATCCTCGTGATGGAATTAGTGCCCTTATAAGGAGAAGAAGAGAGAGCTCTCTCTCCGTGTGCAAACACCTAAGAAAAGCCATGTGAAGATCTAGAGAGAAACTTGCAAGCCAGTGAGAGGACCCTCACCAAGAAATGAATTGGCTGGCACCTTAATCTTGGACTTCGCAGCCTCTAGAACAGAGAAATAAATCTCTGTTGTTTAAGCTTCTCAGTCTATGCTGCTTCATTATGGCAGTCCAAACAGACTAAGACGGTTATAATATCACTTCTAATCAAATATAGCTAATAATGTTACCCAAAAATAAATTAAAAAATTTAGGAGCAATGGGATAAATTGCTGTGCAAAGTTGTGGTCTGGGTTAGGCCATCTTTAGAATGCTCTGTTCTTACCTAATCAGAACAGAACCTCTGAATATGATTGTCACCATCTTCATCCCCAGTTATATTTCTGTTGCAGAGCAAGAACAAATGTGGTGGGGTTTGGATATAAATGTGTGTCCTGTGATTGCATGTTATGAAATGAAATTCGGAACACATGGGGTAGACAAGTGCACTTCTGGGAACTATAGGACAAAAAGATTAAGTTCAGCATAAGAATACACAGCCAGTGCAGTTATTACGCATGGAAAACATCTTCCCTTTTTCTTCCAAAGCATGTGTGTGAACAGGGTTGTCCTTAGCACTCTTTTGGTTGCAAGAAACTACAATGCATCCACAACTCCTTAAACCCCTGACCCAGGGGGCAGAAGTAGGGCTTCCTGGGCTGGGTCTGGGTGTTCTCTCCATGTCATTGGATGGCTGTTTCCCACCAGCCCACAGTTGTATTTCCCCTATGTTGGCTTTATTCTCAAGAGACTTCTTCCCCAGTTGGGAGAGAAGGACATCAAAAGCCCCTGGTCTATAATCCAGCCATCAGGGAGCCAGAGATTAGGGGCTGATGGTCATTGGGAAGGCGGGATCACATGCACCCTTGACTGAGCCTGAGTAACCATGGGCCAAACCTTAGACCTGCAACTACCCATGAGCCTGTAGTTTGAGGACAGCCATCCCCAAATCACAGCCTGAAGCCACAAGAAAGGTGTTTTTTCCAAAGAAAAGTGGCGCTATTCCCATGTGTGGGAGGAAAAGCAGCTGCAACAGCAGATGGCCTGTTGCTCACTCGCCTCCTTCCATTTAGGCTGCTTTCTTCTGTTGCCTGGTGTGCATCATCTCTGAGTTATGTGTGTTCTTCTAATATCAAATCTGTTGGGTGAAAACGTGTGATGTGCTACAAACTCCACTCCAAATACATTAGGTTAGGGGCCATAATACAAACTCTGAAACATTTATTGAAAACTACTCAATTAAATGTTTTATATTTACACTTTTCTCATCAAAATATACAGCTTCCTATGTAAGTATATATGTATCTATGTGTACATACATGTGCATGTGTATGTACATAAATACGCATTATGGTATTTACTGTAAACCAACCTACCTCTCTCTCTGCCATCTCTCCTGTTCTTCCTTCCTTCCCTTCCAGCCTGGCATTGTTCTAAAACTAGGAATACAGCATTGAACTAGAGATATCTGTTCCTTGCCTCATGAAACTTGCTTTATGGAGATTACAGGTGAGAGAGAAAATAAGTAAATAGGAGGAATGTCGTCCAGTGCTAGGTCAATAGCTAAGAGATGGGTCTGCCCCTATGGAGTTGGCATCTGGGCTTTTAAAGGATCAGGGCCTCATCCAGAAGCTGAGTTTCCTGCTTTACAGCTCCAGGGAGTCTCAACTGCTTGGAGACCTCGTGTGAGCTCTCCAGGCCTCTTCCCTTTCATCTCTTGCAGCTCCTTCTTTGAGGGAAACTTCTCCCATGAAGGAAGAAAAGCCTGGAGAGGCTCCATGGACCCTTCCTCACCCTGCCCCATTATGGTCTTATTCTTTAAAAATTTAAAATTGTATACAAATAGAAACATATGATACACCTGGAGTTCTTTGCTGAATTCAAATCCCCTTTCGTGTTTGTGCATAATGTTACGTATATCCTATAATGCCTCAAAGTATGATTTTCGATGCTTTTCTGCCTCAAGTCATTGTGTCATTACATTTTAATCTCCAGGAGAGATTTAGACTCTCCAAGGAAAAAAGGGCACATAAAATGAAATAAGCCTCAGAACCTTGTGAGAGTTGCTATGTATGATTACCCCACAATACCAAAGTCTTCAGAGTAATGCAGCTAAGCCTTTATCAATTGCTTTTTCAGGTTTTTGCAGTTGGAGCGTAATCTCCCTGGAATGCTCTGAATCTTATGCTTCACGTGACCTTGTAAGAAACCAGAGTATGCACAGATTCAATATGGGAAGTGCTCAGCAACCTGTTTCAAAGCTCTGGGTAAAAGTTTGCAGGGATTAAAAGGAGTGGGTGACTTCAATTAAATCACCCTTGGAACCTGGTGTTATGTTCCTTAAGGATCAAGACATCTCAGCTATTTTATTTAAAAAAATATATATTTGGCATCTAACTAACTAGAGATAAAACCTGAGCAAGGAGACTCGCTCTCTGTCCCAACCTTGAGGCGTGGAGCCCAGTCTTTCAGATTATGTTCATCTAGGGCCATGTTGCATGGATTTTTATCCCATTTGTGAGATCTTGGTGCAGTTACTATCTCAGTTCTTCAGTTTCCACATTGTAAAATGGGGTTGATAGCAGCATTCACCTGGGAGCACTGTCAGGAGAAGAGGATTCACATAGTGAGCCTGCGCTGAGTCCACAGTAAGTCCACAGTAAGTGCAAGCCTTCATAATTGTGATGAAAACATTTCCACTGCTCACAGAAATCATGTGCAGGGTTTGGGGTGAGGGAACAAGGAGGTTTTATGGGGAGAATAAGCTGGAAGTTGCATGCGATTAAAAATCTAAAAGTAATAATGTGGTGATGAAAGAATTCTGGACCAGGAGTCAAGAGGTCTGGATTTAGTTCTGGCTCTGTGTCCAGGGAATTGTGTGACTTGGGCTGAACAAATATTTTCTGGGCACCTACCAATTGCCAGGTACTAGGATTCAGAGACCAATAAAACACTGTCCCTGTTGAACAGACATTCACAGACTTGTAGAAGAGAAAATTATGTGAACACAGATATAAAACCCTGTGTGAACCACACCACAAAACAATTTCAGAAAGGGGAATTCCTGTAATTTATATTCTCTGGAGGGTCAAGGAAGGCTTCCCAGAGGCAGGATTTGAAGCAAGACTGGGAGTTAATAATGTGAGAACACAGTTGAGGAAGCGGAGTCAGACAGACTTGGGTTAAAAACTCAAACCAGCCTCTTGGAGTTGAGTAAAACCGGATAAGTTATTTACCCTGCTTGAGCCTCAGTTTCTTCCTCTGTGAACCACCTGTTTTGCTGGATTCTGAGAAGGATTAGAAATAATACATAAAAAGCATCCAGCCAGGATCATTCATGTAAGTTAAGTGTTATGCACATGGTAAAACACACTTGTACGTCCGTTTGCCCTCAAAAACCCTTTTCAGCCCTCACACTCTAAGCCTCTATGCATCAGACCCAAAGGAATGTTATGTTGTCACCTCCGGGTGCAGTTTTAAAGACTGCTATGAACTTTACTGGAACTGAAAGTTTAATGTGGAAAGTTTCACGAATGGTTGTTGGTTCAGGTAGAGAGCCTGAGTGAATAGAAACATGACTATATTTCTAAATTTCACCAGTTTTTCTGCTGGGCAAGGCAAAGGTTAGTCATTTATTCTGCCTTTTAGTTCTCCCTCATTTCTTGTTGGAAGCTGTTCCAACTAAGAAATTATCATTCATCCTATTCTCTCCTTTTTGATGGGCAAGACATACCACCCAACATTCTAAAACCAAAGGGAAAACATCTCTCTCTAGAGAACATTTCATGCCTCTCACCCTACCCAAACCAAGAGAGACTTCCTTCCCTGGATTGAGAAGCCCAAATTCCAAACTGCAGTCTTATTCACAAACTTACTAGTTTGAGAACTCAACTGGATTGCAGGAATGAGCCCACATCCTACCATCAACTGCAAAGGAAGAAGGAAACTCAGAGATCATTTAGCCCTTATTGTCCCTGTAAATGAGGAAACCCAGACTGTGACAGGTGCAGCAACTCACCAAGGTCCCAAGGCTAGCTTAGGAACAAAGTCAGGAAGAGAATTTTAATTCCAGACTCATAGACCAGTGCTCTGTTTCCCCTGCAAAGTCAGTCTTTCCAAATAACCACCATGTTACTGTGCCTAGAAAACCCAAATGTAATCAAACACAGCCCTCAAATTGCATGTTTGGGAAACTTGATAAATACAATACTGACACAGCTGGAGAAAAGAAGATGAAGATTAAAAACATGCACAGGAGGTTAAGTCACGTGTTACATTCTAGCAAGATGCTTGATATTTTTGATACCTTTCCATGGAGCCTGTGGAGATTATGGCATTTATGATTAGAAAAAATATTAACTATGAGAAAAGCTAAAGCATTTTGGGCTATTTTAAGAGGATAAATAGTTATTTTCCTTAATTTCAATGTGAACATTAAAAAGGACATTAGGTAAAAGCTAAAAATCTCAAGTATAAATTGTGTGACTTGGGCTGAACAAATATTTTTTGGGCACCTACCAATTGCCAGGTATTTGTTCAGCCCAAGTCACACAATTGATCTCTAAACAATAAAACACTGTCCCTGTTCTACAGACATTCACAGACTTATAGAAGAGAAAATTCTGTGAACACAGATATAAAGCCCTGTGTGCAATTCTTCTACATAGGAGATGTACCTACTTTTACCCATTTATTTATATTAGTATAAGGTATGAATGTTTCTTATACTCTGGGCTATATTTCAATACCACTTTATTTTGTTGCTCAAACCATTCCGGATTTTTCCATGGAGAGCTCCTTCAGCTGACTTACATGTCTTTTTTACGTACCCCAAAAATTATGTTTCTTCTCCTCCTGGTCCGTCTCCTTCTCCTTCCTTCCTTCCTTCTTCCTTCTCCATCTTCCTCTTTCTTCTTTCTTTCTTCCTGTCTCTACTAGATGTTCTAGACTCATCTTGTATTATATTTCCTGTCTTAGTATATGAATTTGCTGTTTCTGGAAGAATCACTGGTCCTTTCATTGTAGAATAGTATTATAAACTGAGATCAGAGTATTAGGTGTATAGTAAGTGGTGCATATATGCATATATAGATATCTATACACATTTCTATAACCACTGTATCTCTGTTAAGCTAAACATGAGTTCATACTGAATGCTCCAATTCTAATTCTAACACAGTTCATTCTAGCCTGCTTCTTTTGCTTATTGGTAAACTGTCAGCGGAATGGTGAGAAACCCAGCTCCTACCACCTACAACCCATTTACTGAAATGTTCAATTCTAGGATACATTTATATACCAGCATCAAAATTGTTAACATCTATCCCTATGGAAAACAATTTATCAACTAGAGTACAGTGCTTATGCACAGTTACATTTACCTTTACTCTTACAGGTTTCACTCATTTTCAAAGTTATTTATGTCAGCACCTGTTCTCCCACTACCCACAGGGATATTGTTTCTCCAGGCTCACTGATGTTTATCTCAGTGAGGTTGTTGATTACACTTGTAATACAGTTAGATCCTTTTGTCACTTTCTGCATTTAATTCTGGGATCCCTGGGCCTTCTAAATGATTTATTTTTATGCTGCATATATAAAGTTTCACTTCTTGTACTATAAATTTCTGTGGATTTTGACAAAAGTAGTGGTGGTTTTATCACTCTACAAAATCTCTTGTGCTTCACCTATTCAACACTAGACCATGAACTGAGAAAACCACTGATCTTGTAACTGCAGGGATGTGGATGGAGCTGGAAGACATTATCCTCAGCAAACTGAAATTTTGCCTTTTCCAGATTGCCAAATAATTGAAACTATGGAACATGCAGCCTTTTCAAACTGGCTTCTTTCACTTAGCAATATGCATTTAAGTTTCCTCCATGTGGCTTTTTGGGGAATGATAGCTTACTTTTTTAAATTACTGAATGCTATTACATTCTACAGGTATTTCAGTTTCTTCATTCATCCATTATATTAAAGATATTTTGGTTGTTTCCAGTTTGGGGCACATGAATAATGTTTCTATATATATTTATATACAGGTTTCTGTGTGACCATATGTTTTCTAGTCAGTTGGGTAAATACCAACGAGTGAGACACTAGATTGTATACTACAATAATGACTCGCTTTATGAGAAAATGCCAAACTGTCTTTTTTTTTTCTTGCTCTTTTTTTTATTATACTTTAAGTTTTAGGCTACATGTGCACAACGTGCAGGTTTGTTACGTATGTATACATGTGGCATGTTGGTGTGCTGCACCCAGTAACTGGTCATTTAACATTAGGTATATCTCCAAATGCTATCCCTCCCCCAGCCCCACAACAGGCCCTGGTGTGTGATGTTCCCCTTCCTGTGTCCATGTGTTCTCATTGTTCAATTCTCACCTATGAGTGAGAACATGCAGTCTTTGGTTTTTTTGTCCTTGTGATAGTTTGCTGAGAATGATGATTTCCAATTTCATCCATGTCCCTACAAAGGACACGAACTCATCATTTTTTATGGCTGCATAGTATTCCATGGTGTATATGTGCCACATTTTCTTAATCCAGTCTATCATTGTTGGACATTTGGGTTGGTTCCAAGTCTTTGCTATTGTGAATAATGCCGCAATAAACAATACGTGTGCATGTGTCTTTATAGCAGCATGATTGATAATTTTTTGGGTATATACCCAGTAATGGGATTGCTGGGTCAAATGGTATTCCTAGTTCTAGATCCCTGAGGAATCACCACACTGACTTCCACAATGATTGAACTAGTTTACAGTCCCACCAACAGTGTAAAAGTGTTCCTATTTCTCCACATCCTCTCCAGCACCTGTTGTTTCCTGACTTTTTAATGATCACCATTCTAACTGGTGTGACATGGTATCTCATTGTGGTTTTGATTTGCATTTCTCTGATGGCCAGTGATGGTGAGCATTTTTTCATGTGTTTTTTGGCTGCATAAATGTCTTCTTTTGAGAAGTGTCTGTTCATGTCCTTCGCCCACTTTTTGATGGGGTTGTTTGGTTTTTTTTTTGTAAATTTGTTGGAGTTCATTGTAGATTCTGGATATTAGCCCTTTGTCAGATGAGTAGGTTGCGAAAATTTTCTCCCATTTTGTAGGTTGCCTGTTCACTCTGATGGTAGTTTCTTTTGCTGTGCCGAAGCTCTTTAGTTCAATTAGATCCCATTTGTCAATTTTGGCTTTTGTTGTCATTGCTTTTGGTGTTTTAGACATGAAGTCCTTGCCCATGCCTGTGTCCTGAATGGTATTGCCTAGGTTTTCTTCTAGGGTTTTTATGGTTTTAGGTCTAACATTTAAGTCTTTAATCCATCTTGAATTAATTTTTGTATAAGGTGTAAGGAAGGGATCCAGTTTCAGCTTTCTACTGGCTCTAGCCAGTTTTCCCAGCACCATTTATTAAATAGGGAATCCTTTCCCCATTTCTTGTTTTTGTCAGGTTTGTCAAAGATCAGATGGTTGTAGATATGCGGCATTATTTCTGAGGGCTCTGTTCTTTCCATTGGTCTATATCTCTGTTTTGGTACCAGTACCATGCTGTTTAGGTTACTGTAGCCTTATAGTATAGTTTGAAGTCAGGTAGCATGATGCCTCCAGCTTTGTTCTTTTGGCTTAGGATTGACTTGGCAATGCAGGCTCTTTTTTGGTTCCATATGAACTTTAAAGTAGTTTTTTCCAATTCTGTGAAGAAAGTCATTGGTAGCTTGATGGGGATGGCATTGAATCTATAAATTACCTTGAGCAGTATGGCCATTTTCATGATATTGATTCTTCCTACCCATGAGCATGGAATGTTATTACCTTTGTTTATATCCTCTTATTTCATTGAGTAGTGGTTTGTAGTTCTCCTTGAAGAGGTCCCTCTAACAAGACTTATAAAGAAGAAAAGAGAGAAGAATCAAATAGATGCAATAAAAAATGATAAAGGAGATATCACCACCAATCCCACAGAAACACAAACTACCATCAGAGAATATTATAAACACCTCTACACAAATAAACTAGAAAATCTAGAAGAAATGGATAAATTCCTTGACACATACACCCTCCCAAGACTAAACCAGGAAGAAGTTGAATCTCTGAATAGACCAATAACAGGCTCTGAAATTGAGGCAATAATTAATAGCTTACCAACCAAAAAAATTCCAGGATCAGATGGATTCACAGCCGAATTCTTCCAGATGTACAAGGTGGAGCTGGTACCATTCCTTCTGAAACTATTCCAATCAATAGAAAAAGAGGGAATCCTCCCTAATTCATTTTATGAGGCCAGCATCATCCTGATACCAAAGCCTGGCAGAGACACAACAAAAAAAGAGAATTTTAGACCAATATCCCTGATGAACACCGATGCAAAAATCCTCAATAAAATACTGGCAAACTGAATCCAGCAGCACATCAAAAAGCTTATCCACCATGATCAAGTGGGCTTCATCCCTGGGATGCAAGGCTGGTTCAACATATGCAAATCAATAAACATAATCCAGCATATAAACAGAACCAATGACAAAAGCCATATGATTATCTCAATAGATGCAGAAAAGGCCTTTGACAAAATTCAACAACTCTTCATGCTAAAAACCCTCAGTAAGTTAGGTATTGATGGGACGTATCTCAAAATAATAAGAGCTATCTATGACAAACCCACAGCCAATATCATACTAAATGGGCACAAACTGGAAGCATTTCCTTTGAAAACCGGCACAAGACAGGGATGTCCTCTCTCACCATTCCTATTCAACATAGTGTTGGAAGTTCTGGCCAGGGCACTCCAGAGTCAGGAGAAGGAAATAAAGGGTATTCAATTAGGAAATGAGGAAGTCAAATTGTCCCTGTTTGCAGATGACATGATTGTATATCTAGAAAACCCCATCATCTCAGCCCAAAAATCTCCTTAAGCTGATAGGCAACTTCAGCAAAGTCTCAGGATACAAAATCATGTGCAAAAATCACAAGCATTCTTATACACCAATAACAGACAAACAGAGAGCCAAATCATGAGTGAACTCCCATTCACAATTGCTTCAAAGAGAATAAAATACCTAGGAATGGACCTCTTCAATGAGAACTACAAACCAAACTGTCTTTCAAAATGGCTATGCCATTTTGCATTCCTAGCAGCAATGAATACTTCCTTTTGCCTTGTGTCCCCTACCTTATTTGGCTTTATCAGTTTTTTCTATGTTAGCCAGTCTATTAATAACAGATATATAGTAAATAAGTTACTATTGTTTTAACTTGCAATTCCCTAATAAATGATAATTTGTGGAATTAATTTACAGATTAATTTCATTATTTTATGAGAATTTGGTATCATTTCTACTTCTAAAATACTTTAATTGTGTGCTTGCCTAGATTGGGTCTGCTGGGTGAAGATTCCATGAAAGCTTGAGAAGAATGTGTATTTTGTTGCTAGATGGAATAGTCTATACATGTCAATTTGATAAGTTGTATAATAGCACTGTTCAGGTTAACTATATCCTTACTGTTTTTCTGACTGCTTGAGCTATCAGTTACTGAAAAAGGAGTTACAAATCTCCAGCTATAATAAGAAATTTTTCTGTTACTCCTTACCAATCTCAGTTTTTGCTTTATATATTTAGACTCTCTGTTGTTAGATACATACATGTTTAGAACTATTTCCCATTCTTGGAAAGTTAGTCCCTTTATCATTATGCAATGTCCCTCTTTATTTCTGTTAATTTTTCTGGTTCATAAGTTTGCTTTGTCTGAAACTAATATAGCTACTCTGGCTTTTTTTTAAACTTAGCGTTAGCATGGTGTATATATATTATACATATGTTATATATAACATATATATATAACTTAGCATTAGCATGATATATATATATACACCATGCTAACGCTAAGTTTAAAAAAAAGCCAGAGTAGCTATATTAATAAAATCTATATATTTCATTAATATATAAAAAGTTATATATGATATAAATTATGTTATATATCATATATGTATTATATATAATTTATATATATAAATTATATATATGTTATATAACAGATATATAACTTACATAATATATAATAATTATATTATATATAACAGATATATAATTTATATAATATATAATTATATAATAGATATTATGTATTATATAATAGATATTATATAATATATAATATAATAGATAATATTACGTAATATTATCTAATATATAATATATTATATAATAGATATTGTGTAATATTATCTACTATATATATTATATAATAGATAATATTACGTAATATTATCTATTATACTATATATTATATAGTAGATAATATTACATAATATCTATTATATAATATATTATATAGTAGATAATATTACGTAATATTATCTACTATATAATATATTGTATAATAGATAATATTATGTAATATTATATAATAGATAATATATATATTGTATAATAGATAATATATATTGTATAATAGATAATATTACGTAATATTATCTAATAGATAATATATAGTATAATAGATAATATTATGTAATATTATATAATAGATAATATTACGTAATATTATATAATAGATAATATTATGTAATATATAATAGATAATATTACGTAATATTATATAATAGATAATACGTAATATTATATAATATATATATTATATAATGTATGTTATATAATATATAACATATATATAATTTATATATAACACATATAATTTATGTTATAGATAACATATATACTTTAAATATTATATAATTTATATATATTATGGATAACATATATGTTATATATTATATATAAATTTATATAACATGTTATATATTATATATAAATTTATATAACATATATGTTATATATAATATTATATATAACATATTATATATAACATGCATTATATATAACATATATATAACATGCATTATATATAACATATATGTTATATATAACATATATAATTTATATATTTTATAAATTTATATTTTATATATATATTATATATAAATTGTTTTGTATTTTCAGTAGAGACAGGGTTTCACCGTGTTAGCCAGGATGGTCTCGATCTCTGACCTCATGATCCGCCCGCCTCGGCCTCCCAAAGTGCTAGGATTACAGGCGTGACCACCGCGCCCAGCCAGCATCATATATCTTTACCATGATATATCTTTCTACACCCCTTTACTTTTTTTCTAATCTTCAACTTTTAAGTTCAAGAGTACACGTGCAGGATGTGCAGGTTTGTTACATAGGTAAATGTGTGCCACGGTGGTTTGCTGCACACATTATCCCATCACCTACGTATTAAGCCCAGCATCTATCAACTATTCTTCCTAATGCTCTGCCTCCCTGGCCCCATGACAAGCCCCAGTATGTGTTGTTCCCCATGTCCCCACTTCCCCCCATGTGTCCATATGTTCTCATCATTGAGCTCCCATTTATAAGTGAGAACATGCAGTTTTTGGTTTTCTGTTCCTGCATTAGTTTGCTGAGGATAGTGGCATCTGAAAGCTCCATCCATGTCCCTGCAAAGGACATGATCTCATTCTGTTTTATGGCTGCGTAGTATTCCATGGTGTAAATGTACATTTTCTTTATCCAGTCTATCACTGATGGACATTTGGGTTGATTCTAAGTCTTTGCTATCATGAATAGTGCTGTAATGAATACATGCATGCATCTTTATAATAAAATGATTTCTATTCCTTTGGGTGTATACCCAGTAATGAGATCGCTGGGTCAAATGGTATTTCCACCTCTAGATCTTTGAGGAATTGCCACACTGTCTTCCACAATGGGTTGAACTCCCACCAACAGCGTAAAAGCCTTCCTTTTTCTCTGCAACCTCACCGGCGTCTGCTGTTTTTTGACTTTTTAATAACTGCCATTCTGACTGGCATAAGATGGTATCTCATTGTGGTTTTGATGTGCATTTTTTTAATGATCAGTGATGTTGAGCTTTTTTCATATGTTTGTTGTCCACAAGTATGTCTTCTTTTGAGAAGGATCTGTTCATGTCCTTTGCCCACTTTTTAATGGGGTTGTTTTGTTCCTGTCAATTTAAGTTCCTTGTAGACTCTCAATATGAGACCTTTCTCAGATGGATAGATTGCAAAAAAAAAGTCTCCTATTCTGTAGGTTTTCTGTTCATTCTCATGATAGTTTCTTTTGCTGTGCAGAAGCTCTCTAATTAGATCCCAATTGTCAATTTTTCCTTTTGTTGCAATTGCTTTTGTCATTTTTGTCATGAAATCTTTGCCTGTATCTATGTTTTGAATCATATTGCCTAGATTTTCTTCTAGGGTTTTTATAGTTTGGGGTTTCACATTTGTCTTTAATCCATCTTGAGTTAATTTTTTATATGATGTAAGGAAGGGGTCTAGTTTTAATCTTCTGTATATGGCTAGCCAGATATCGCAAAACCATTTATTAAATAGAGAATCCTTTTGCCATTGCTTTTTGTGGTCAGGTTTGTCAAAGACCAGATGCTTATAGGTGTGAGTGGTTATTTCTGATTTCTCTATTCTGTTTCATTGTTCTATGTGTCTGTTCTTGTACCAGTACATGCTGTTTTGGTTACTGTAGCCTTGTAGTATAGTTTAAAGTCAGGTAGCATATCTCCAGGTTTGTCCTTTTTACTTAGGATTCCCTTGGCTATTAGGGCTCTTTTTAAGTTTCATGTGAAGTATTAGAAAGTACGTCAGTGGTAGTTTAATGGTAATAGTATTGAACCTATAAATTGCTTTAGGCAATATGGCTATTTTCACAATATCGATTCTTCTTGTCCATAAGCATGTAATATTTTTCCATTTGTTTGTGTCATCACTGATTGCTTTGAGCAGTGTTTTGTAGTTTCCCTTAAAGATGTCCTTCACTTCCCTTGTTAGCTGTATTCCTAAGTATTTTATTCTCTTTGAAGCAATCATGAATTGGACTTCATTCATGATTTGGATTTCTACTTGCCTGTTGTAGGTGTATAGAAATGCTAGCAATTTTTGCACATTGATTTTTTATGCTGACACTTTGCTGAGATTGCTTATCAGTGTAAGAAGCTTTTGGCCAGAGATGATGGAGTTTTCTAGGTATAGGATCATGTCATCTGCAAACAGGGATATTTTGACTTTCTCTCTTCCTATTTGGATGCCTTTTATTTCTTTATTTTACCTGGTTGTCCTGGCCAGAACTTCCAATACTGTGTTTAAAGGAGTGGTGAGAGAGGGTATCCTTGTCTTGTGCCAGTTTTCAACGGGGAATGCTTCCAGCTTTGGTCCGTTCAGTATGATATTGGCTATGGGTTTGCCATATATGGCTCTTATTATTTTGAGGTTTGTCTCCTCCGTACCTAGTTTATTGAGAGTTTTTAACATGAAGAGATGTTGAATTTTATCGAAGGTCTTTTCTGCATCTATTGAGATAATCATGTGGTTTTTATCTTCAGTTCTATTTATGAGATAAACAAATTTTTTGATTTGCATATGTTGAATCAACCTTGCATCCTGCAAATGAAGTCAACTTGATCATGATGGATAAACTTTTTGATGTGCTGCTGCATTCAGTTTGCCAGTATTTTACAGAGAATTTTTGGTTCAATTTTCATCAGGGATATTGGCTTGAAGTTTTCTTTTTTGTTGTTGTATCTCTGCCAGGCTTCGGTAACAAGATGATGCTGGCCTCATAGAATGAGTTAGGGAGGAGTCTTTCCTTCTCAGTTATTTGGAATACTTTCAGTAGAAATGGTACCAGCTATTCTTTGTACCTCTGGTAGAATTCAGCTGTGCATCCATTTGGTCCTGGGCTTTTTTTTGGTTGGTAGGCTATTTATTACTGCCTCAATTTTAGAACTCATTATTGGTCTATTTGATTTCTTCCTGGTTCAGTCTTGGGATAGTGTATGTGTCCAGGAATTTATCCATTTAGTCTACGTTTTTTAGTTTATGTTCATAGACGTGTTTGTAGTATTCTCCGATGGTTGGTTGTATTTCTGAGGGGTCAGTGGTGATATCTCCCTTATCATTTCTGATTGTGTTTATTTCAGTCTTCTCTCATTTCTTCTTTATTAGTCTAAGCTAGCAGTCTATCTAATTTATTTATTTTTTTTAATAAACCAACCCCTGGATTCTTTGATTTTTTGAAGGGTTTTTTGTGTCTCTATCTCCTTCAATTCAGTTCTAATCTTGGTTATTTCTTGTCTTCTGCTAGCTTTGGTTTTTGTTTGCTCTTGGTTCTCTAGTTCTTTTAGTTGTGATGTTAGGTTGTTAACTTGAGATCTTTCTAGATTTTTGATGTGGGCATGTAGTGCTATAAATTTCTTTCTCAAAACCACTTTATAATCAAAGAGATTCTGTTACATTGTCTTTTGGTTCCTATTAGTTTCAAATAACTTCTTGATTTCTACCTGAATTTCATTATTTGCCCAGGAGTCATTCAGTAGAAGGTTGTTCAATTTGCATGCAGTTGTGTGGTTTTGAATGAATTTCTCTTGAGTTATAATTTGATTGCACTGTGGTCTTAGAGACTGTCTGTTATGACTTCAGTTCTTTTACATTTGCTGAGAATGTTTTACTTCTGATTATGTGATCAATTTTAGAGTAAGTGCCATGTGGAATGAGAAGAATGTGTATTCTGTTGTTTCTGGGTGAAGAGTTCTGTAGATATCTGTCAGGTCCACTTGATCAAGAGCTGAGTTCAGGTCCTGAATGTCTTTGCTAATTTTCTGTCTCAATATGGTCAGTTGGGGGATCAAAGTTTCCCACTATTACTGTGTGGGAGTCTAAGTCTCTTTGTAGGTCTCTAAGAACTTGCTTTATGAATCTGGCTGCTCCTGTATTGGGTGCATGTATAGTTTGGACAGTTAGCTGTTATTACATAATGGTAAAAGGTTCAATTCAACAATGCCCTTGTCTTTTTAAATCTTTGTTGGCTTAAACTTTGTTTTATCAGAAACCAGAATTGCAATCCCTGTTTTCCCTGTTTTCCATTTGCTCGGTAAATTTTCCTCCATCCCTTTATTTTCAGTCTATGTGTGTCTTCACGTGAGAGAGGGCTCTTGAATACAGCACACTGATGGGTCTTTACTCTTTATCCAGCTTGCCATTCTGTGTCTTTTAATTGAGGCATTTATTCCATTTACATTTAAGGTTAATATTGTTATGTATGCATTTGATCCTGTCATCATGATGCTAGCTGGTTATTTTGCAGACTTGTTTTTGTAGTTGCTTCATAGTGTCACTGGTCTGTGTAATTCAGTGTGTTTTTATAGTGGCTGGTAATGGTTTTTCCTTTCCATATTTAGTGCTTCCTTTAGAAGCTCTTGCAAGATATGCCTGAATTCCGTCAGCATTTGCTTGTCTGGAAAGGATTTATTTCTCCTTTGCTTATGAAGCTTAGTTTGGCCAGATATAAAATTCTGGGTTGAAAATTATCTTAAGAATGTGAAATATTGATCCCCTATCTCTTCTGGCTTGTAGAGTTTCCATTGAGAAGTCCACTATTAGTCTGATGGGCTTCCCTTTGTAGGTGTCCTGGCCTTTCTCTCTAGCTTCCCTTAACATTTTTTCTTTCATTATGACCTTGGAGAATCTGATGATTCTGTGTTCTGGGGCTGATCTTCTCATGGAGTATCTTACTGGGGTTCTTTGAATTTCCTGAATTTGAATGTTGGCCTGACTTTCCAGGTTAAGGAAGTTCTCCTGGATGATATCCTGAAGTATGTTTTCCAACTTGGTTCCATTCTCCCCATCACTTTCAGGTACCCCAAACTGTCATAGGTTTGGTCTTTTCACATAATACCATATTTCTCAGAGGTTTTGTTCATCATTATTTATTCTTTTTTCTCTATTCTTGTCTGCCTGTCTTGTTTAAGATAGTCTTCAAGCTCTGAGATTCTTTCCTTCACTTAGTCTATTCTTCAATTCATATTTTTGTGATTGCATTGTGAAGTTCTCTTGTCATGTTTTTCAGCTCCATCAGGTCAGTTATGTTCCTCTCCAAACTTGCTATTCTGAATATCAGTTCCTCTAATGTTTTATCGTGATTCTTAGCTTCTTTGTATTGGGTTACAACATGCTCCTTTGGTTCAGCAAAGTTCATTATTACCCACCTTCTGAAACCTATTTCTGTCAATTCAGCCATCACAGTCTCAGCCCAGTTCTGTGCCCTTGCTGGAAAGGTGTTGCAGTCATTTAGAGGAGATGAGGCACTCCGGCTTTTTGAGTTTTCAGCATTTTTGCATTGATTTTTTTCTAATCTTTGTGGGCTTAACTACCTTCAATCTTTGAGGCTGCTAACCTTTGAATAGGGTCTTTGTGGGGTCTTCTTTGTTGATGTTGTTTGTTTTTTAACAGTCAGGCCACTGACTGTTAGCAACAATATGGTTACTGTGGTTTTCTGGGGGTCCGCTCCAAACTCCAGTTGCCTCAGCTTTTCTTGTACCTGGCGGTATCACCAGTGAAGGCTGTGAAACAGCAAAGATGAGTCTACTCTTTCCTCTGGAAGCTCTATTCCAGTGGATACTGACCTGTTGCTGGCCCAAACACTCCTTTGGGTGGTGTCTAGAAACACCCCTGTTGGGAGATGTCACCCAGTCTGAAGGAATAGGATCAGAGACCCACTTACAGAAGCTGTCAGGCTGTTTTTTGGTAGAACATGTGTGCTGCATTTGGGGGAACCCTTCCTTGTCTGGACAGCCGATATTCTCCAGAGCCAGAAGGCTGGAACAGTCGAGTCAACTGAACCACAGAGGCGGCAGCCATCCCTCCCCGAGGAGCTGCTTCCCAGGGCAAGTTCTGTCCATATAAGCCTGGCTGGAGTGACTGAAGGCCCCCCTGCAGGGAGGCCCCACCCAGTGAGGAGGAATTGACTAGGGACACACTTTAAAAAGAAGTCCAGGCCAAATCTGGCAAAGCAGGTGTTCTGTGTTGGGGGAGGACCCTCCTTTTCTGGACTGCCTGGACTCCCCAGAACCAGCAGGCTGGTATGCTGAGTCAATGAAACCACAGAAATTTCAGCTGCCCCTCCCTCCAGAAACTCCTCCACCAACTCAGGCAGACTCAACCTGCTGACACTGGGTCCTAACTTGTAAGGTACCGTGGAAGTGGGGCCCGCAGAATGATATTGCTTGGCTCCCTGGATTCAGCCCCCTTCCTAGGGAAATGTATGGATGGATCTTCCACCTCACTGGGGATCCTGGGGCCAGAGTATATAAAACTCCTGGGTCTGTGTGTGTGCCTGAGTGGCTGCTCACAGCTCTGTGCATAGGACCCGAAGCCCAGGTAGTGTGGGCTCAGGACAGGATCTCCAGATCCATGGGAGAAGCATGGTTTCCCAGGGGGAATCACAGTCACTCACTGCCTCCCTTGCCTGGGGGTGGGGGTTCCTTTGGCTCCATGCTGCTCCGGGGTGGGCCATTTCCCCACCCTGCTTTTCTTTGCTCTCCGTAGGTGGAGCACTGCCTAGTCAGTCCCAATGGGAGCAGAGGTTGCAGCGAGTGGAGATCATGGCAGTGCACTCCAGCCTGGGCAACAAGAACAAAATTCTGTATCAAAAAAAACAAAAAACAAACAAACAAAAAAAAACTGAGTACTTCAGTTGAAAGTGCCAAATTCGCTTTTCACTTACTGCTCTCATTCCTCTTCATGAGTGCCACAGACTGCAACTGCCACTCACCCCTTTACTTTGAACATATCATCAGTGTCTTTATAGTTAAAGTGGGTTTGTTTTGTGGACAACATGTAACTGAATCTTATTTTTTTATTCACTCTGAAAATCTGAGTCTTATTGGTGCTTTTAGATGATTCACATTTTAAGTGATTATTGATACATTTGCATTAATATCTACCACATTTGTCACTTTTCTATTAGTGATTATTTCATTTGTTCGTTGTTTTTCCCCTGATTTACTGCCTTCTCTGATTTTACTTGAGCATTTAATATAATTCCATTTTATCTCTCCTTTTCCATATCTATTATACTTAAAAAATAGTGGTTACCCTAGTAGTTACACTGTATATTTTATACTAATCTAATTTCACTTTCAAATAACACTATATTACTTAACATATAGTATAGATATTTTATATGCTATATCCACCAAATATGTCATTATTATTACTTCAAAAAGCAATTAACTTTTAGATCAATTAAAAATAAGAAATCTTCTGAGGTTTGCTGTCTTAAGAATTCATTCGATGTCCCTTCCCTTGAATTATTCATTTTGTTTTGTATAATAAACTTTGTTATCTCTTATTTCCAAGACCAGTTATGCTCTTTATCTTCTTTCACACTCTCAATAACTTATTTTGTTGTTTGCTTGCTTGCTTTTTTGTTTTATAAGTCTTGAGTCTTCTCTAACCCAGGACATAATTTCCATGATCCAAAGCCCTAAACTAGTCCAGTCCAACCTCAAGTTAAGCAAAATCCTAAGATCCTTCCAAAAAAATTCTCAAGATTGGAAGAAGCCTGAACAAATGGTAATTTTCTAGTAAATTGCCTTCATTTAATGTATTTACTGTTAATTTAAATGTATTAACATCTAAAAAGTGGTTTAAAAAACATAGGTAACAGTAAATTATTGGAGAGTTTACAAATTTCAACTGCCACTTGGATTCAGGGCAAATTAAAAATGTTCTGAAGCCTTCCCTGTTTTCTCCGTATGCATAATGACTACCATAATTCAACTTTCTGGCAGAACTGAATGCACGATATGTGCTCAGTGAACATCAAGAGAATTATATGATTTAGTACTACTAGGTGGTCAATAAATATTTTGGATTATAAATCACTGAAACCTGGTAGATGACCAAACGATTATGAGAAATTAGGCTTCACCATAATTTAAGAATTCTGATCTTTGAATAGCACCATTAAGAAAATGAAAGACAAGACAAAGACTGGGTGAAATTATTTGCAAAACATGTATCCGATAAAGATCCCTTAAATTAAAAGACTGTTCACCAAAAAATATATATGAGTCTCAAGTAAGCATGTAAAAAATGCTCAACATTATTAGGCAATAAGGAAATGAAAACTAAAAAGATGACGAAATATTATAAAGGTTCAAATTAAAAAGATTCATAATATCAATACTGGTGAAGAAAAACAACAAGAACCCTTAAATATTGCTGGTGGGATGTGAAATAGTACAGTCGCTCTGAAAAAAAATTTGACAGTTTCTCATAAAGTCAAATATACACATATCTTACAACCAATCTCAATTCTAGATATTTATCCAAGAGAAATAAAACTAACTCCATACAAATACTTGTACATGAATGTTCAAAGCAGTTTTAATCATAATAGCTAAAAACTGAAAATAATGCAAATATTCATCAATTGCCAAGGTTCAAACAAATTGTGGTATATTCATACAATTATATACTACTTAGCAATGAAAAGGGGAAAATTACTGATGCAAACAAGATGGCTAAATCTTAAAATGTTTTGCTAGATGAAAGAAAATAGATACAAAGGCCATATTCTGTATGGTTTTTCTAGTTATGTGACCTTCTGGAAAAGGCAAAACTATAAGGGCAGAGATTCAATCATTTCAAGAGTGGAGGGAGTAAATTGATTTCAAAGGGGTATGGGGGAAATTTGATGGGACTATTCTGTATCTTGAGTGTGATTATGAGTGCACAACTCTATACATTTGTCAAAACTCAATGAACTGTATACTTTAAAAAGGCAAATTTTACTTGTGTAAATTATGACTTAATAAACCTGACTTGAAAAAGCCACACAGATAAATGTAATGCATTAGAAATAAAATAGACTTAGGTATCAAACATAATCCAGTGTGATTTCCAGCTTTTTTGTTTATGACCTTTGTGATTTAATCATCTATTCATTGTACATCCATCCATTCAATCAAAATGCAAAAATATTCTAAATGATGAGGATGGTTAATTAGGACAGAGGAAATCATTGCCTCAGGATCCAGTATATTTGAACTGAGGCCCAAATAATAAAAAGGAGCAACCTAGGGGCCATCTGGAAAATACATTCTGGGGAAAGCAGAGGGAAAAAGTGAGAACCAGTGAGAACCAGCATAGCGTGTTTGAAAGTTGTATAGGGCACCAGTGTGGCTGTAATATAGTGAATGAGCTAAGAAGTAGGAGGAGGTAAGATCACAAAAGTGGGCAGTTACCAGACCATCATTGCATCTAGGGCTTCTGATAAGTTGTTTTATTCTGAGAGCAATGATAAGTCACCAAAATATTTTAAGCAAGATAGTCACAAAGACATATTCAAAAATATGTCTTAAAAATGGACCATTCTAGCCAATGTATAGAAAACTGCCTGCGGCAGGTACGCAGGACTTATGGTAAGAAATGGAAGTTAATGAATTGGACATGGTGAATAGAAATTAGAGAGGAACTCGTAGGATACTTAACTGAATCTACTGGAATCTTTTGTTTCTCTTAATTTTGAAAAGTGGGCCTAGTAATATATATTTCACAGATTTATTGAGACAGTTACCAGGAACAAATATGAGTAAAGCACTAATCATAGAATCCACAACAGATTAGGTACCCAGAAATTATTCGCTAATTTTTTCTCTACCAATATTTTATGGATATGGGCTGGGCACAGTGACTCGTGCCTGTAACCCTAGGACTTTGGGAGGCTGAGGCAGGAGTGTCACCTGAGGTCAGGAGTTCAAGACCAGCCTGGCCAACATAGTGAAATCCCGTCTCTACTAAAAATACAAAAATTAGCAGGGCGTGGTGGCACCTGCCTGTAATCCCAGCTACTCAGGAGGCTGAGGCAGGAGAATCGCTGGCACCCAAGAGACGGAGGCTGAAGTGAGCCGAGATCATGCCACTGCACTCCAGCCTAGGTAACAGAGCAAGACTCTGTCTCAAAAAATATATATTTTTTATTTTATGGCTATGAATACCAGTATATTTCTCTGTCCCCCAAAAAGCAACAGAATCCCTACTGCTTTATTCACTGTCAAATATCAGATTCTCTTGCCTTAGATCTCCAGTATATTTCTCTGTCCCCCAAAAAGCAACAGAATCCCTACTGCTTTATTCACTGTCAAATATCAGATTCTCTTGCCTTAGATCTAAATATCATCCAATTTGAAACAACCAAATAATAAGTGACAGAAATTAAAGATTAGCTTCTGGGTAGATGCTTTGAAAGGGCAAATATTCTTTGTATTGGTTCAGAAATGAAAGTCTTGTTTTTAGAAGATAAGGGTTATCTCATACAGCCCCACTTTTCACTTAAGACTTGTTAAAATATAAATGCTTCTCTAATATCTAATTCTTCCATGGAAAATATTGGTAAGTTAAAATTGGTACATGTGGAAAATAGTAACTAAATATTATCAGAGTATCATGTAGTAGATATTCCCCTGAGAACACTTCACTTTTTTAAAAATATAAACCTTTATGCTTTCTAAAATTTATTTTAATTCCACAGAACCATAACCAGGTTCTGGTAATGTGATTTTCTGTGTAATAGCCTTATGATCATAATCAAGGACTTACCAATTTCTCCCTGACATGCTTGATTTACTCCCTAAATTTTCTGAAGCAACAGATTTCCTCAGTAATTTTCTACATATTTATTTATTTATGACTTCAATCCTGGTTCAATTTATAGGCTATTTTTGAGGGTCAGTAAAATGCTCCACTAGGATGCCTACATCAATAAAACCTCAGGTACAAAATGGATATAATAAATGTTTGTTATATTACTCGAGCTGATGAAGAAAAAGCAAACTCGAAGACAGATTTACAAAGATTATGCCATCTGAAAAAAATGCAAAGAATAAAAAATGAACTGAGAATCAGAGAAATATGGGATGGCATTAATCACACCAATGTACATGTAAAGAGAGTTGCAGGAGGGGAAGAAAGGAAAAAGCAGAAAAGAGATTTTAAAAGATAATGGCTGAAAATATCTAAATCTGCTTCAAAAAGTATTACTCTATAAATCCAAAAAGCTCAAACTCTAAGATAAATGCAAAAATATCTACACCCTGACACATTATAAAAGTATTGAAAGTCAAAGACAAGGAACAAATCTTGAAAAAAGCAAGAGAAAAATGATGAGGTTCACATACGAGGGAGTTCATATACAAGGGAACACCATCCAATAAGATGAACACCTGACTTTAACAATGCAGGTCAAAAGACTGAGATGACATAGCCAAAGTACTCAAGAAAATGAAAAACTCCCAACCAAGAATATTATTTACAGCAAAATAATATTTTTAAAATATTAAAACCAAATAAAGACATTCTGGGATAAATTAAAAACTAAGAAAATGCATCAGGGAGAGTGGCCAAGATGGCTGACTGGAAGCAGCAAATGTGTGTGACTCTCACGGCGAGGAACAGAGGGGACAAGTAAATACAGAACCTTCCACTGAAACATGCATGTACTCACATTGGGACTAATGAAGGAAACGACTTGACCCACAGAGAACAGAGAAAAGCAAGGCAGGATGACGGCCCACCCAGGACCAACATGGAGTGAAAGGAAGCTCACCTGCCCAGAGAAGAGGTGAGTGAATGTTCAACATCAGGAACCCATGCTTCTGCCATGGATTTTTGCAACCCTTGGGGCAGGAGATCTCCTTGTGAACCCACTCCACCAAGGCCTTCAGTCTGACACACAGAGAGCTACATGGTGTCTCAGCAGAGCAGCTGCTCAGGCATGCAAGGGGACCCAGGAGCTTTAGATACTCCAGATTTCCAGGTGCCCTGGCAAAATAGCTGCGACTCCAGTAAAGCGCAAGGTTAGACCCCTGTACATACCCCTAGAAAGAGTCTGAATCCAGGGGGCCAAGGAGTGACGGTCTGCAGGCCCCACTTCCACAGCACCTCACAGGATAAGACCCACTGGCTTAGAATTCTAGCCAGCAGTTGATAGTAGTGTGCTTCCCTGTGATGGAGCTCCAGGGGGAGGGGCAGGCTGCCATCTCTACTGTTGGGGCATCTTAGCTGTTATGGCCTTCAGGCTTTGAAGAGTCCAAGTGAGGGCAGAAGGGATCCCTCAGAACAGTACAGCTGCTCTACCAAAATGTGGCCAGACTACTTCCTTAAGTGGGTCCCTGATCCCATTCCTCCTCACTGAGCAGGACTCCCAACCAGGGCCTCCAGCCACCTGTGCTGGTGTTCTCCAGCCAACAGAGATTTGAAAACTCCCTGGGACAGACCTCTTAGAGGGAGAGGTGGGCTGCATCTTTGGTGTCTGGGTGACTTAGCTGTTCCAGCCTTTGGGCTTTGGAGAGCCCAAGCCAACTGGAGGTGGAAACGGTACCCCAGCACAACACAGCTGCCCTACAAAATGGTGACCCGACTGCTTTTTTAAGTGGGTCCCCGATCCTGATCCTTATCCCTGGGTGAAGCCTCTCAACTAGGGTCTCTGGCTACCCCCACCAGTGTTCTCCAGCTGACAGAGGTTTCAGGCCTCCCTGGGACAAAGATCCCAGGGAGAGGGACAGGCCACCATCTCTGCTGTTTGGGTGACTTAGCCATTCTATCCATGGGGCTTCAGAGGGTTCAAGGCAACCTGGGGCTGAAGTGGACCCCCAGCACAGCACATCTGCTCTAGGGAAACATGGCCAGACTACATTTTTTTTTTAGATGCAGTCCTTACTCTGTCACCCAGGCTGGAGTGCAGTGGCATGATCTCAGCTCACTGAAACCTCTGCCTCCCAGGTTCAAGTGATTCTCCTGCCTTAGCTGCCTGAGTAGCTGGAATTACAGGCACCTGCCACCACACCTAATTTGTAGGGGTTTTTTTTGTTTTTGTTTTTGTTTTTGTTTTTTAGTAGAGACAGGGTTTCACTCTGTTGGCCAGGGTGGTCTTGAACTCCTGACCTCAAGTGATCCACCTTCCTTGGCTTCACTGGTGATACCTCCAGGTACTGGAAAATCCAAGGTGACTAGGGCCTGGAGCAGATCCCCAGCATACCATAGCAGCTGATGTGGTTTGGCTGTGTCCCCACACAAATCTCAACTTGAATTTTATCTCCCAGAATTCCCACATATTGTGGGAGGGACCCAGGAGGAGGAATTGAATCATGGGGGCCACTCTTTCCCAGGCTATTCTCATGAAAGTTAGTAAGTCTTGTGAGATCTGATGGGTGTATCAGGGGTTTCCACTTTTGCTTCTTCCTCATTTTCTCTTGCCACCACCATGGAAGAAGTGCCTTTCACCTCATGCCATGATTCTGAGGCCTCCCCAGCCATGTGGAACTGTAAATCCAATTGAACCTTTTTTTTCTTCCCAGTCTCAAATACGTCTTTATCAGCAGCATGCAAACAGACTAATACAGCAGCCCTATGGAAAAGTGGCCAGATTGTTAAAAGAAAAAAAAATCCAAAAGTCAGCAACCTCAAAGATTGAAGGCAAGTAAGCCCACAAAGACGAGAAAGAATCAGCACAAGATTACTGAAAAAAAGCCAGAGTACCTTCTTTCCTCGAAATGACCACATCAACTCTCCAGCAAGGGTTCAGAACCAAGTTGAGGCTGAGATGGCTAAATTAACAGAAGTAGAATTCAGAATATAGATAGAAGCATAGTTCACTGAGCTACAGGAGCACATTGTAACCAATGCCGGGAAGATAAAAATCATGACAAAACATTGCAGGAGCTGACAAAATGGCCAGTATGAAGAAGAACATAACCTGATAGAGCTGAAAAACACACTACAAGAATTTCATAATATAATCACAAGTATTAATAACAAAATAGACCTGGCAGAGGAAATAATCTCAGAGCTTGAAGACTAGCTTTCTGAAATAAGAAGGCAGAGAAGAGAGAAAAAATAATGAAAAGGAATGAATAAAACTTCTGAGAAATAGGGGATTATGTCAAGAGACTAAATCTACGACTGATTGGTGTACGTGAAAGAGATGGGGAGAATGGAACCAACTTAGAAAACATATTTCAGGATATCATCCATGAGAACTTCCCCAACCTACCTAGACATGCCAACATACAAATTCAGGAGATGCAGAGAATCCCAGTAAGATACTCCATGATAAATTCTCCAAAGATGAAATGAAAGAAAAAATGTTAAAGGCAAATAGAAAGGCCAGGTCACTTACAAAGTGAAGCCCATCAGACTGACAATGGGCCTCTCAGCTGAAACCCTACAAGCCTAGAAGAGATTGGGGGACATTATTCAACATTCTTAAAAAAGAAATTCCAACCCAGAATTCCAGATCCAGCCTAACTAAGCTTCATAAGTGAATGCTGAAGAAATTTGTTACCACCAGACCTGCCTTACAAGAACTCCTTAAGGAAGCACTAAATATGGAAAGAAAAGACCATTACCAGCCACTAAAAAAACACACTGAACTACACAACCCAGTGATACTATAAAGCAACCACATAAACAAATATGCAAAATAACCAGCTGACATCATGATGACAGGATCAAAGCCACACATATAAATACTAATCTTAAATGAAAATGGGCTAAATATCCCAATTAAAAGACACAGAGTGATAAGCTGAGTAAAGAACCAACCTATTGGTATGCTTCTTCGAGAGACCCATCTCACAGGCAACAAAACACAGGCTGAAAATAAAGGGATGGAGAAAAATCTACCAACCAAATGGAAAACAGAAAAAAACAGGGGTTAAAATTCTAGTTTCTGCCAAAACAGACTTTAAACAAAGATTTAAAAAAAGAGAAGGGCATTACATAATGGTAAAAGGTTCAATTCAACAAGAAATATATCTATCTTAAATATATATGCACCCAACACAAGAGCACCCAGATTCATAAAGCAAGTTCTTAGAGACTTTAAAGAGACTTAGACTCCTTCACAATAATAGTGGGAGACTTTAACACCCAACTGACAATATTAGACAGATCATCAAGACACAAAGTTAACAAGGATATTCAGGACCTGAATTCAGCACTGAATCAAATTGACTTGATAGATATTTTCAGAACTCTCCATCCCAAAACAATTGAAAATATATTCTTCTGATTGCCACATGGCACATACTCTGAAATCAATCACATAATCTGATGTAAAACACTCCTCAGCAAATGCAAAAGAATTGAAATCATAACAGACCACAGGGCAATCAAATTAGACATCAAGACTAAGAAATTTATTCAAAACCATATAATTACATGGAAATTAAATAATGTGCTCCTGGATTACTTTTGGGTAAACAAGGCAGAAATCAAGAAGTTTTTTCAAACTAATGAGAACAAAGATACAACATACCAGAATCTCTGGGACACAGCTAAGGCAGTGATAAAAGAGAAATGTATAGCACTAAATGCCCACATCAAAAAGTTAGAAAAATCTCAAGTTAACAACCTAATATCACAACTAAAAGAACTAGAGACCCAAGAGCAAACAAATCCCAAAGCTAGCAGAAGATAAGAAATAACCAAAATCAGAGCTGAACTGAAGGAGACAGAGACATGAAAAACCATTCAAAAGATCATTGAACCCAGGAGCTGTTTTTTTTTTTTTTTTTTGAAAAAAAATAGATTGCTAGCTAGAGTAATAAAAAGAGAAAAGATTCAAATAAACAAAATCAGAAATGACTAAGGGAATATTACCACTGACCCCACAGAAATACAACCATCAGAGAAAATTATGAACCCCTCTATGCACATAAACCAGAAAATCTAGAAGAAATGGATAAATTCCTGGACATATATACCCTCCCAAGACTTAACTAGGAAAAAACTGAATCCCTGAAGAAACCATTAATGAGCTCTGAAATTGAAACAGTAATAAACAGCCTACCAACCAAAAAAAAAAAAAAAGAAAGAAACCCAGGACCAAATTAGAGTCACAGCTGAATTCCTGAATTCTACCAAATGCACAAAGAAGAGCCAGCACCATTCCTACTGAAAATATTCCAAAAGACTGAGGAGGAGGGACCCCTCCCTAACTCATTCTATGAGGTGAACATCATCCTGATACCAAAACCTGGCAGATACACAAGAAAAAAAGGAAACTTCAGATCAATATCATTGATGCCCAAAACAAACAACCCTATTAACTCACAGGCAAAAGACAGGAACAGAGACGTTTCAAAAAAAGACATACAGGCAGCCAACAATCATAAGAAGCTCAACATCACTGATCATTAGAGAAACACAAATGAAAACCACAAGGAGATACCATCTCGTACCAGTCAGAATGGCTACTATTAAAAAGTCAAAAAATAACAGATGCTGGCAAGGTTGAGGAGAAAAAAGAATGCTCCTACACTGTTGGTGGGTATGTAAGTTAGTTCAGCTATTATGGAAGACAGTGTAGTGATTCCTCAAAGACCTAAAGACAGAAAGACCATTCAACCCAGCAATGCCATTGCTGGGTACACTCAAAGGAATATACATCATTCTATTATAAAAGACACATGCATGTGTATAATCACTGCAACAGTATTCACAATAGCAAAGATACAGAATCAAACTAAAAGCCCATCAATGATAGACTGGATAAAGAAAATGTGGTACTTATATACCACGGAACACTATGTAGCCATACAAAAGAATGAGATCATATCCTTTGCAGGGACATGGATGAAGGTGGAGGCCATTATCCTTAGCAAACTAACACAGAAACAGAAAACCAAATACCTCATGTTCTAAGTGGGAACTAAATGATGAGAACAAATGGACACATAGAGGGGGACAACACACAATGGGGCCTGTTGGTGGGTGGAGGCTGGGGGAAGGGAGAGGATCAGGAAAACATAACTAATGGGTACTAGGTTTAATATCTAGGTGATGAAATAATCTGCAACAAACCCCCATGACACAAGTTTACCTATATAACAAACTTGTACCCCTGAACTTAAAATGCATCAGTAGCATACCAATCTTACAAGAAATACTAAAAGAACTTCTTCATGCTGAAAACAAGTGACACCAGAGAGAAATCTGAATCAATATAAAGAAAGTACATCAGCTAAAGTGTCTGTGTAGGTAATTATAAAGGACACTATGATTACATATTTATTTTTTCTGATCTGATTTAATAAGTATTAATAGTAACCTTAAACAATATGTATATATTTGTATAAAAGCGCTAAGAAGATAGATGAGAACAAATTTGTTTGACCCTAAGAAAATTATACCTTATGGTAACTCAGATTCACACGAAGAAATAAGAGAATCATGAAACATAATAAGAAGATAAATACAACTATCAGGTGAAATTCACCCTGATATTTCATGTAGGTTCTTTTCTATTTTCCCTAAGTGTCAGCCTGTCTGAGAAATAAAGGAATAGAGTACAAAAGAGAGAAATTTTAAAGCTGGGTGTCCGGGGGAGACATCACATGTCAGCAGGTTCTGCGATGCCCCCTGAGCCGTAAAACCAGCAAGTTTTTATTAGTGATTTTCAAAGGGGAGGAGTGTACGAATAGGGTGTGGGTCACAGACAGCACATGCTTCACAAGGTAATAGAATATCACAAGGTAAATGGAGGCAGGGCGAGATCACAGGACCACAGGACCAGGGCGAAATTAAAATTGCTAATGAAGTTTCAGGCACACTGTCATTGATAACGTCTTATCAGGAGACAGGGTTTGAGAGCAGACAACCAGTCTGACCAAAATTTATTAGGTGGGAATTTCCTCGTCCTAATAAGCCTGGGAGCGCTACAGGAGACTGGGGCTTATTTCATCCCACAGCTACAACCGTAAAAGACAGCCACCCCCCAAAGTGGCCATTTTAGAGGCCTACCCTCAGGGACGCATTCTCTTTCTCAGGGATGTTTCTTGCTGAGAAAAAGAATTCAGTGATGTTTCTCCTATTTGCTTTTGAAAGAAGAGAAATATGGCTCTGTTCCACCCAGCTCACCGGCCATCAGAGTTTATCTCCCTTGTTCCCTGAACATTGCTGTTATCCTGTTCTTTTTTCAAGGTGCCCAGATTTCATATTGTTCAAACACACATGCTCTACAAACAATTTGTGCAGTTAACGCAATCATCACAGGGTCCTGAGGTGACATACATCCTCCTCAGCTTACGAAGATGATGGGATTAAAAGATTAAAGTAGAGACAGGCATAGGAAATCACAAGGGTATTGATTGGGGAAGTGATAAGTGTCCATGAAATCTTCACAATTTATGTTCAGAGACTGCAGTAAAGACAGGTGTAAGAAATTATAAAAGTATTAACTTGGGGAATTAATAAACGTCCATGAAATCTTCACAATTTATGTTCTTCTGTCATGGCTTCAGCTGGTCCCTCCATTCGGGGTCCCTGACTTCCCACAACATATAACAACCTCTATAAAAATACAGCAATAGAAATGGGAGAAAAAAATACACTTTAAAATATTTACAAAGGTCATTTGAGATAAGAATATTTATAATTTGTAAAGCCAATCAACCTAGAAGATATAACACTTATATGTGTATATGCACATAAAAGAGGCCACAAAATACATAAAGCAAAAACTGAGTTGAAAAAAATTGAAAATTCAACAATAATACTTAAATACCTGACATTCAATATGTATTGAGCGACTACACAGAAAATTGAGGAAATGGAAGACTAAGAAAACCCTATAAACCAACTAGACATAATACAAGTATATTAAAATACTACACCAAAATCACCAGACTATATATTATCCTCAAGTGTATTGAGAACATCCTTCATGATTGCCCGTAATCTGGGACATAAAATAATTCTCAGTAAATTTTAAGATTAAAACTGTTCAACATACATTCTTCATTCACAATGAAATTAAATTAGAAATGCATGATGGGGCTCAACTGTACAGCCTGCCAGTGTGAGGTGTTCTAAAGACCCACTCCCTAGTAAATCTGGTGAAAATTATTATTTTAAAATATTTTCAAGTCTCTCAAATTGGTCCTAACACATATAGAATATGAAAAACTTTCAAGAAAATTGACTAAAATTCAATAAGAACAGGAAGAATCTGTGGTATTTGATGAGAGACCCACTCGCTCCCTAATCCCTTCCAATTCAGTAAGATGTAAACTCTACTTCATACAGGTGTACCCAAGAACAGAGAGCTCCCTCAGACTCCAGATCTCACAGAGCTATTTTCCCAAGAGAGGCAGGATACCAGCATTTCTCATTCTACCCCAGCTACCTGCTGCTGCAGCCAAGTTCTGGGTGGATGCAGCTGAGAAATGAAATAATTTCAAAATGCTTACAGAAAATATCAGTCTGAAATTTTATTCCCATAAAAGCTATCTTTTACGAGTGAGAGGGTGACTTTTTTTTGGCCAAAAACAAACAAATGAGACAGTCTTTCTATCAACAGATCTCTACTGAAGGGAGTTGTAGAGGACTGACTTTTACATAAAAGGAAAATGATTCTTATAGAAAAGCTTGAATCTCCACAAGGTATGATAAAAAAATGTGAACATAGTTTGTACAATTTTAATTTTTTAAAATTGATTGAGACTTATGTTTTATGCTAAATGTGTAGGTAAATCTCAACAAAAAGTTACAGTGTAACAATAATCTCATATAATTTGAAGTTAAAAAACATGATAGGACAAACATTTTGAAAAATAATAGCAATAAGAGTAGGTATTTGGAATTATAGCCTTGTAAGATTATTTTCTTGTTTGGAAGAAGAACATAATACTGTTAAATTTTAGACTTTGTGAAGTTAAATTTTTATGTTAACATTCCTACAGTAATAAATAAAAGAATAGAAATAGAGCCTGAAATCATCAACCAGTAAAGAAAAACAATGACAAAAGGAGGAAGAAAAACTAATCTAAAAGAACTCAAGAAAAGAAATTTTTAAAAGACAACTAGAAGATTGATATAGCATAAAAGAATTCAAACATATTATAATCACAATCAACACAAATGGACTAAATATCCAATTATAATTAAGAATTATGGGCCAGGCACAGTGGCTCACACCAGTAATCTCAAGCACTTTTGGAGTCCAAGGTGGGAGGATCCCAGGTGTTTAAGACCAGGCCCAGCAACATAGTGAGACCCCATCTCCACAAAAAATTTAAAAATTAGCTCGGCATGATGGCATATGTATGTAGTCCCAGTTACTCAGGAGGCTGAGATGGGAGAATCACTTGAGCCTGGAAAGTCAAGGCTGAAGTGAGCCATGGTTGTGCCACTGCACTTCAGCCTATGCAATAGAATGATGCCCTGTCTAAAGAAAAAAATTATAAAAAATAAACTGACAGGAAATATAACTACATTGTTTTGAAAATAGACATATTGACAATAAGGAAATACAAAGTTTGATATTAAAGCTTGAAAAAGTGCACCAAGAAAATAGTAAACAAATGGAAGTTGGGATGGTTATATTAGCATCAAATAAAATAGTCTTGTGGCCAAAAGGAGGACCAGAGATAAAAGCAGCTATGATGGCTAAATAGATGGACCCAGCGTTTACCTCCTTCACAAAGAAATACCAAAACAATAAGTAGATAAACACACATCAAATGGACTAAGTGAAAAGAATAAAATTCAGTAAAGAAGTAATGAAGACTCTCTGAGGCATGAAGACTTGCAATGGCAGCATAGAGAAGGAAGAGAAAGCCAGAATTGACTTAGAGCCAGGAGGGACTTCCCACTGTGGGAAAAAAGTAAGCAGAAGATCCCCAGGATTCCACATTTCCACCATGAATACTTGTGATCCTGGCTATAGGAGAGATCCATAGCCCTTGGAAGACCTGAGTCCAGTCTTGGGAGCTGCCTGGAGTCCAGGTTACTTCATTATTCCTGGGAAATAATTCACACTGCATCCCCCTGACCTCCAAAGACACAGGCAGTAACAGAACCTCACCATTTTTAGAGTAAGCCTACCATCAGAGTGCATCCTAACCTGTAGTCCAAAAGCATCCCTGGGGTGGTACCAACATCTCATGACATCTACCCAAAGGGCTACAGTGTCATGACACCAGTTGGACCCAGCTGTAAAGCAGTAATCCTGGAATTCAAGTCCATGCAGTGCCCTACACCCCAGGTCAAAGGAGGTCCAGCACACAGCAAGGAGGCAACCCCCAGGACTGAAGGAGATGACATACTCAGTCCCCAGAACCTGAGATCTGCCTAGCTAAGGCCTGCTGCTGCCACTAGCAACCCTATGTCCCATCAGAGCTGAGCTGCCCTGAACTCACGCATGCCTTCTAATGTCTTGAGAACCAGCCTGACATCACTGCCACCAGCAGAGCTATGCCATAGCTTCCATGAACAACAGCCTGTGACACAAGGCAATCACAGACACCAATGACATTAATTACAGCAGAAAAAATCCTATGAAGACTGCATTACTGTGCCCACCGTCAACCAAAGCCAAAGCACCCTACCCAAGCAACACTGTAGGACACACCTACAGGAAAAAAAAAAGTGTTTCCTTATGAAGGCTATTCCATGCAATTGGAAAGGGTGAGTGTTCCACCAGAGGTGCGAATATAAAAAAAACAGGGACATAAGAAACATGAAGAAGCAAGGAAACATGACCTTCAAAGGCAGATAATAATTATTCTGTAACAAACACCCAAAGAAGAAAGGAGGTCGCTTCCAAGATGGCCAAATAGGAACAGGTCCGATCTGCAGCTCCCAGAGAGATCGCAGAAGACGGGTGATTTCTGCATTTCCAGCAGAGGTACCTGGTTCATCTCACTGGGACTGGCTGGACAGTGGGTGCAGCCGACAGAGGGTGAGCCAAAGCAGGGCAGGGCATCACCTGACCTGGGAAGTTCAAGGAGTCAGGGGATTTCCCTTTCCTAGACAAGGGAAGCTGTGACAGACTGTACCTGGAGGAACAGTACACTGCCGCCCAAATACTGTGCTTTTCCCACAGTCTTAGCAAATGGCAGACCAAGGGATTCCCTCCCGTGCCTGGCTCAGTGGGTCCCACACCCATGGAGGCTTGCTCACTGCTAGCGTAGCAGTCGGAGGTCAACCTGTGAGGCTGCAGCCTGGCAGGGGGAGGGGCGTCCACCTTTGCTGAGGCTTGAGTAGGTAAACAAAGCAGCTGAGAAGCTCAAACTGGGTGGAGCCCACAACGGTTCAGTAAGGCCTACTGCCTCTCTAGACTCGCCCTCTGTGGGCAGGGCATAGCTGAACAAATAAAAATGCAATAAAAAATGATAAAGGGGACATCATCACTGATCCCACAGAAATACAAACTAGCATCAGAGAATACTATAAACACCTCTACACAAATAAACTAGAAAATCTAAAAGAAATGGATAAATTATTGGACACATACACCCTCCCAAGACTAAACCAGGAAGAAGTTGAATCTCTGAATAGACCAATAACAGGCTTTGAAATTGAGGCAATAATTAGTAGCTTACCAACCAAAAAAGTCCAGGACCAGAAGGATTCACAGCCAAGTTCCACCAGAGGTACAAAGAGGAGCTGGGACCATTCCTTCTGAAACTATTCCAATCAATAGAAAAAGAGGGAATCCTCCCTAACTCATTTTATGAGGCCAACATCATCCGATACCAAAACCTGGCAGAGACACAACAAAAAAAAAAAAAGAGAGAGAGGGAGAATTTTAGACCAACATTCCTGATGAACATCAATGCAAAAATCCTCAATAAAATACTGGCAAACCGAATCCAGCAGCACATCAAAAAGCTTATCTACCACGATCAAGTCAGCTTCATCCTTGGGATGCAAGGCTGGTTCAACATATGCAAATCAATAAACATAATCCATCACATAAACAGAACCAACGACAAAAACCACATGATTATCTCAATAGATGCAGAAAAGGCCTTTGACAAAATTCAACAACCTTTATGCTAAAAACTCTCAATAAATTAGGTATTGATGGGTCGTATCTCAAAATAATAAGAGCTATTTATGACAAACCCACAGCCAATATCATACAGAATGGGCAAAAACTGGAAGCATTCCCTTTGAAAACCGGCACAAGACAGGATGCCCTCTCTCACCACTCCTATTCAACATAGTGTTGGAAGTTCTGGTTAGAACAATCAGGCAACAGAAAGAAATAAAGGGTATCCAATTAGGAAATGAGGAAGTCAAATTGTCCCTGTTTACAGATGACATGATTGTATATCTACAAAACCCCATCATCTCAGCCAAAAATCTCCTTAAGTTGATAAGCAACTTCAGCAGCCTCAGGATACAACATCAATGTGCAAAAATCACAAGCATTCCTATACACCAATAACAGACAAACAGAGAGCCAAATCATGAGTGAACTCCCATTCACAATTGCTTCAAAGAGAATAAAATACCTAGGAATCCAACTTACAAGGGATATGAAGGACCTCTTCAAAGGGAACGATAAACCACTGCTCAACAAAATAAAAGCGGACACAAACAAATGGAAGAATATTCCATGCTCATGGATAGAAAGAATCAATATCGTGAAAATGGCCACACTGTCCAAAGTAATTTATAGATTCAATGCCATCCCCGTCAAGCTACCAATGACTTTCTTCACAGAATTGGAAAAAACTACTTTAAAGTTCACATGGAACCAAAAAAGAGCCCGCACTGCCAAGACAATCCTAAGCCAAAAGAACAAAGCTGGAGGCATCACACTACCTGACTTCAAACTATACTACAAGGCTACAGTAACCAAAACAGCATGGTACCGGTACCAAAACAGAGATATAGACCAATGGAACAGAACAGAGCCCTCAGAAATAACACCACACATCCACAATCATCTGATGTTTGACAAACCTGACAAAAACAAACAATGGGGAAAGGATTCCCTATTTAATAAATGGTGCTGGGAAAACTGGCTGGCCATATGTAGAAAGCTGAAACTGGATTCCTTCCTTATACCTTATAAAAAATTAATTCAAGATAGATTAAAGACTTAAATGTTAGCTCTAAAGCCATAAAAACCCTAGAAGAAAACCTAGGCAATACTATTCAGGACATAGGCATGGGCAAAGACTTCATGACTAAAACACCAAAAGCAATGGCAACAAAAGCCAAAATTGACAAATGGGATCTAATTAAACTAAAGAGCTTCTGCATGGCAAAAGAAACTCTCATGCCAGTTAGAATGGCAATCATTAAAAAGTCAGGAAACAACAGGTGCTGGAGAGGATATGGAGAAATAGGAATGCTTTTACACTGTTGGTGGGAGTGTAAATTAGGTCAACCATTGTGGAAGACAGTGTGGCGATTCCTCAAGGATCTAGAACTAGAATTACCATTTGACCCAGCAATCCCATTACTGGGTATATACCCAAAGGATTATCAATCATGCTACTATAAAGACACATGCACACATGTGTTTATTGCGGCACTATTCACAATAGCAAAGACTTGGAACCAACCCAAATGTCCATCGATGATAGGCTGGATTAAGAAAATGTGGCACATATACATCATGGAATACTATGCAGCCATAAAAAAGGATGGGTTCATGTCCTTTGCAGGGACATGGATGAAGCTGGAAACCATCATTCTCAGCAACCTATCACAAGGACAGAAACCAAACGTCACATGTTCTCACTCATAGGTGGGAATTGAACAATGAGATCACTTAGACACAGGGTGGGGAACATCACACACCGGGGCCTGTCGGGGATGGGGGACTGGTGGAGGGATAGCATTAGGAGAAATACCTAATGTAAATGATGAATTGATGGGTGCAGCAAATCAACATGGCACATATATACCTATGTATCAAACCTGCATGTTGTACACATGTACCCTAGAACTTAAAGCATAATAATAATAAAAAAAAAAGTAATTCAGCAATGGAAAATCTTGTGCTAAATATTTAGCACTTAGCACGTACCAGGAATGAAGGACACAGTGCCCGCAAGGGTGTCCCAGCGCCTCTGCTCGGACCGCCCACACCCAGGGTACTCAGAAGCTGACTCCTCCTGCAGTGGGGCTCATTTTGGTTTTCTGTTTGTTGGTAGTCTCTGCATGACTCACTTGCACTTTCTGCCCTTCTGCCCAGTTTTTCCCAAGGCTGCTTTCTTCCTCTCATTCTCTGCTCATCCTCATCTTCCATTTCAGTTTTCACTCTCTAACAGCCTGTTGCTCACAGCTACCCCTAGGCACAGATGTGGCCTCTCTCTACCTTCAGACTAGACAGAGACCTTGTCCTGACAAATCCATACAAAATGTCCACTCCTGCTCCGTGTTATGTGAATGCCCCACAGGTTGCCATTGTTCGAAGACTAATTTGGCAGCAGCTTACATGTTACATCTCCACTCTGATATGTCATAGGCACAAAAAGTCCACATTATGAATGAAAAGGTAAGATACATGTTCCTAAAAGTTTAAAGAGACATTAGAAGCAAATGCAACGTGTGAACTTTGATGGGATTCTGGCTCAGAAAACCCAAATATCTAAAACGTATTTTGGGAATAATTGGAAATTTGAATGAAGACTGAGTCAGCTTGTACTATAGAATTGCAGTAATTTTAAGTAAGTGTATTAACAGTATGGTTGCAAACTATGTAAAAAATGTCAATTTAGGAGATAAATGGTTAAGTATTTAGGGGTGAAGTGCCATGATGTCTTCAACATACTTTTACAAGCTTTAGCCACCTTGTGATCAACAGATATGAATAGAAAGAGAAATGTAAAGCAAATATAACAAAATGTTTACAATTGTTAATCTAGGAGTAGGGCATGTGGGAATTCATTCTACTTTTTATTTTCTAAATTGTCTGTACATTTGGAGATTTCCATAATAAAAAGTTGAGAAAACATACTTTGAAATAAAAAATAAATCACAAAAGAGATTAGAAAAAAATACTTAGAGCTGAATCATATTGAAAACATTATAGAGTGGTAGGGATTAATCAGAAGAGTGTTGATCCCCTGCAGTATGGTGTCTCAGAACAGAGGCTGGTCTCTAGCAAAGCTCAAGGAAACCACATTGAGTAAGCCAGGGCCCTTGATTGTGTCCAAGGAAGAGCTAGTGCTTACCCAGCCAGGAACATGGAACTGTCGAACCAGACACAATTGCAATAATATGCAGGGTCTTGCTGCATATAGTTGCAGTTGTATCTCAGCCCCTGATATAACCAGGGAAAGAGTCAATGCTGTTCTAGTTTGCATATTCAAGAGTTGAGTTTCCCCTCTCCAAGTATGACATCTGACCTTTCTAGACTGAGCAGCCCTAGACAGGGAATAGAATAATGAAGGACCTACACACCTGACCCTACTCTGTCCTCATGACTTTTTGCATACAGTTCCTGCAACCTGACATACATGCTGCTTGGCCATTGCTGCATGGTGGATGTGACAAATGCGGGACAGAGCTAATGCAATATTTAAAGGAAAATGTGTGGCTTGAGCAGATTATATTTAAATAAAGCTTGATAATTAATGATTTAGACAACACAAATTAAGAAAGCAAAAATAAAAGAAAAACAAAACACAAAAAAGTAGGCAAAAGGAAATAAGATGAGAGAAGATATTAATAAAAAGAAAACACACATACAATATAGGGGATTAACAATGTCCAACTTGTTTCTTTGAGAAGGTTAATAAAATACAGAAACCCCTCCAAAGGTGATTAATAAGAAATGGGATTCATAAATAAACATTTTAAAATTAGATTTATAGATATAGTAGAAATTAGTAAGATCAAACACTTTTTAAAACTCCATGCCAATGAAGTTTACTACTTACATAAATGGACAAATCCCTTGAATTCTATGATTTATCAACATCATCTAAGAAATATTTTAAAGGAAAATAATATTATAGTCTTTAAATAAGTCAAATAATCATGGATTTTATGTGATAGGCTAGATAATATTAGAAAGTGTTCTTTTAAACATTCAAGAGACAAATAATTTCAATATTATTTGAAATCTTTCAGAAAAGTTTAAGAGATTAAAAATTCGTTATCTTCTTATTAGCTATAGAAGAGCCATTGGTAAAATCTGACAACCACTTCTAACACATCTCTTAACAAACTAGGAATAAAAGAGGATCAATCATAAATCTATAGCAAACATCTGAGCCAATGATTAAACATTAAAAGCACTCCTTTCACAATCATATAAAATAAAAAGCTGCTATTATGCCTTCTATTCCAAATAATACTGAAAGTCTTAAATAATGTGATAAGACGAAAAGCAACAAAACATAGAGAGATTGAAAAGTTAGAAACGAAACTGTCATTATTGGATATGATTACTCATGTAGGGAAACCTCCAATGAAAACATTTAAGTTCAAATTATTACAATGTATAAGAGTTCAGGCAGATTGCTTAATATAAAGTCTGCTGCATTTTTTCAATAGCAAAAGAGAATCAGAAAATTCAATTTTAAATAAAGCAGCATTTATCAGAGCAAGACTGAATAGGTAATTAAGAATAAATCTAATGTAGGATGTGTGTGCAAGACCTCTTTAAGGAAAATTACAAAGCTTTATTAAAGGACATTTAAAGTACTTAGGCTAAGTTCATGGGTATACAGCCTCAATACAATAAAAATGTTGGTTCTCCGCAATTGAATTCAATGCAATTCCAATAGCTAGCCCAATATGTTTCTTTTTCAGGAATCTTAGTAATCTCAAATGTATATCAAAGAGCACAGAGTCAAGATTAGCAAGATAACCCTCCCTAAAAGAAGAGTAAAGTGGAGAAAATTTTGCTATCAGTAATCAAGACTTTTTATAAAACTGTAGTCAAAAAGAAAACACATTATGTGTACAGGAATATAAAAATAGGTCAATGGAAAATAACAGAGAGCCTCAAAACACACACACACACACACACACACACACACAGAGAGAGAGAGAGAGAGAGAGAGAGAGAATCTGATTTATGATGCAGTGAAATTGAAAATAGGAAAAATCAATTATTTGATAAATAATGCTGAGACAAATTATCCATGTGAAGAAAATTGGGCCCCTACTTTATAGCATGCATAATTATAGCATGCATAATTATGGTTTTAGTTAGAATTCTAGTACTTCACATATTACTTTTTTTTTTTTTTTTTTTTTTTGAGATGGAGTCTCGCTCTGTTGCCCAGGCTAGAGTGCAGTGGTGCGATCTTGGCTCACTGCAAGCTCCGCCTCCCGGGTTCACGCCATTCTCCTGCCTCAGCCTCCTGAGTAGCTGGGACTACAGGCGCCCACCACCACGCCCGGCTAATTTTTTTGTATTTTTAGTAGAGACGGGGTTTCACCTTGTTAGCCAGGATGGTCTCGATCTCCTGACCTTGTGATCTGCCCGCCTCGGCCTCTGAAAGTGCTGGGATTACAGGCGTGAGCCACCGTGCCCGGCCTAACTTATTTTAAACTCGAAACTGCAAAACTATAGAGACTTTATTTTTATATTATCCTTGGAGATGATAAAACTGAGACACAGAGAGGTTGAATCCAAGTTAAAAAGTTGAATTTTCCACAGGGGAAATTTACCAAGTAACTGATAAAAGGTGGAGTTCAAAACTCAGATGGTCTGATGTTAAAATCCTTGCTCCTAACCACTACTCCAATTATTTTTTTTAATAATTCCAGATAGGTTAAACACTTCAATGGAAAATCTAACTTTGTAACTTTTAGAAAAAAATCAACAAAAATACCTTCATAATTATTTGGTAGTAAAAAATTTCTAAACAAGGTGCTAAAAGCACACACCACAATGGACAAGATAAATTCACCAGCAATAAACTCCACTTCATCAAAGACACTATAGAAAGACAAAAATTTGAGCCACAAAACTGGGAGATGATATATAAAATATTTATAACCAACAAAGAATAAGTATTCGGAATTTTTTAAAAATTATTTTAAGACAATAATGAAAAAGTTAAATTCATTTCAAAGAACAAAAGATGTAACAGGCATTTCTTGTACAAGCATTTCACAAAAGATGAACCAAGAATTGCCAAAATACTCAAAAGCAATGAAAGAAGATGGCCGAATAGGAACAGCTCCGGTCTACAGCTCCCAGCGCGAGCGACGCAGAAGACGGGTGATTTCTGCATTTCCATCTGAGGTACCGTGTTCATCTCACTAGGGAGTGCCAGACAGTGGGCGCAGGTCAGTGGGTGAGCGCACCGTGCGCCAGCCGAAGCAGGGGCGAGGCATTGCCTCACTTGGGAAGCGCAAGGGGTCAGGGAGTTCCCCTTCCAGGGGTGACAGACGGCACCTGGAAAATCGGGCCACTCCCACCCGAATACTGTGCTTTTCCGACGGGCTTAGGAAACGGTGCCCCAGGAGAGTATAGCCCGCACCTGGCTCAGAGGGTCCTACGCCCACGGAGTCTCGCTGATTCCTAGCACAGCAGTCTGAGATCAAACAGCAAGTCTGCAGCGAGGCTGGGGGAGGGGCGCCCGCCATTGCCCAGGCTCGCTTAGGTAAACAAAGCAGCCTGGAAGCTTGAACTGGGTGGAGCCCACCACAGCTCAAGGAGGCCTGCCTGCCTCTGTAGGCTCCACCTCTGGAGGCAGGGCACAGACAAACAAAAAGACAGCAGTAACCTCTGCAGACTTAAATGTCCCTGTCTGACAGCTGTGAGGAGAGCAGTGGTTCTCCCAGCACGCAGCTGGAGATCTGAGAACGGGCTGACTGCCTCCTCAAGTGGGTCCCTGACCCCTGACCCCCGAGCAGCCTAACTGGGAGGCACCCCCCAGCAGGGGCAGACTGACACCTCACACGGCCGGCCAGGTACTCCAACAGACCTGCAGCTAAAGGTCTGTCTGTTAGAAGGAAAACTAACAGAAAGGACATCCACACCAAAAACCCATCTGTACATCACCATCATCAAAGACCAAAAGTAGATAAAACCACAAAGATGGGGAAAAAACAGAGCAGAAAAACTGGAAACTCTAAAAACCAGAGTACCTCTCCTCCTCCAAAGGAACGCAGTTCCTCACCAGCAACGGAACAAAGCTGGACGGAGAATGACTTTGACGAGCTGAGAGAAGAAGGCTTCAGATGATCAAATTACTCCGAGCTACGGGAGGATATTCAAACCAAAGGCAAAGAAGTTGAAAACTTTGAAAAAAATTTAGAAGAATGTATAACTAGAATAACCAATACAGAGAAGTGCTTAAAGGAGCTGATGGAGCTGAAAACCAAGGCTCGAGAACTACGTGAAGAATGCAGAAGCCTCAGAAGCTGATGCGATCAAATGGAAGAAAGGGTATCAGCCCTGGAAGATGAAATGAATGAAATGAAGCGAGAAGGGAAGTTTAGAGAAAAAAGAATAAAAAGAAACGAGCAAAGCCTCCAAGAAATGTGGGACTATGTGAAAAGACCAAATCTACGTCTGATTGGTGTACCTGAAAGTGACGGGGAGAATGGAAACAAGTTGGAAAACACTCTGCAGGATATTATCCAGGAGAACTTCCCCAATCTAGCAAGGCAGGCCAACATTCAGATTCAGGAAATACAGAGAACGCCACAAAGATACTCCTCGAGAAGAGCAACTCCAAGACACATAATTGTCAGATTCACCAAAGTTGAAATGAAGGAAAAAATGTTAAGGGCAGCCAGAGAGAAAGGTCGGGTTACCATCAAAGGGAAGCCCATCAGACTAACAGCGGATCTCTCGGCAGAAACCCTACAAGCCAGAAGAGAGTGGGGGCCAATATTCAACATTCTTAAAGAAAAGAATTTTCAACCCAGAATTTCATATCCTGCCAAACTAAGCTTCATAAGTGAAGGAGAAATAAAATACTTTACAGACAAGCAAATGCTGAGAGATTTTGTCACCACCAGGCCTGCCCTAAAAGAGCTCCTGAAGGAAGCGCTAAACATGGAAAGGCACAACCGGTACCAGCCACTGCAAAATCATACCGAAATGTAAAGACCATCGAGACTAGGAAGAGACTGCATCAACTAACGAGCAAAATATCCAGCTAACATCATAATGACAGGATCAAATTCACACATAACAACATTAACTTTAAATGTAAATGGACTAAATGTTCCAATTAAAAGACACAGACTGGCAAACTGGATAAAGACTCAAGACCCATCAGTGTGCTGTATTCAGGAAACCCATCTCACGTGCAGAGACACACATAGGCTCAAAATAAAACGATGGAGGAAGATCTACCAAGCAAATGGAAAACAAAAAAAGGCAGGGGTTGCAATCCTAGTCTCTGATAAAACAGACTTTAAACCAACAAAGTTCAAAAGAGACAAAGAAGGCCATTACATAATGGTAAAGGGATTAATTCAACAAGAAGAGCTAACTATCCTAAATATATATGCACCCAATACAGGAGCACCCAGATTCATAAAGCAAGTCCTGAGTGACCTACAAAGAGACTTAGACTCCCACACATTAACAATGGGAGACTTTAACACCCCACTATCAACATTAGACAGATCAACGAGACAGAAAGTCAACAAGGATACCCAGGAATTGAACTCAGCTCTGCACCAAGTGGACCTAATAGACGTCTACAGAACTCTCCACCCCAAATCAACAGAATATACATTTTTTTCAGCACCACACCACACCTATTCCAAAATTGACCATATACTTGGAAGTAAAGCTCTCCTCAATAAATGTAAAAGAACAGAAATTGTAACAAACTGTCTCTCAGATCACAGTGCAATCAAGCTAGAACTCAGGATTAAGAATCTCACTCAAAACCGCTCAACTATGTGGAAACTGAACAACCTGCTCCTGAATGACTACTGGGTACATAACGAAATGAAGGCAGAAATAAAGATGTTCTTTGAAACCAACGAGAACCAAGACACAACATACCAGAATCTCTGGGATGCATTCAAAGCAGTGTGTAGAGGGAAATTTATAGCACTAAATGCCCACAAGACAAAGCAGGAAAGATCCAAAATTGACACCCTAACATCACAATTAAAAGAACTAGAAAAGCAAGAGCAAACACATTCAAAAGCTAGCAGAAGGCAAGAAATAACTAAAATCAGAGCAGAACTGAAGGAAATAGAGACACAAAAAACCCTTCAAAAAATCAATGAATCCAGGAGCTGGTTTTTTGAAAGGATCAACAAAATTGATAGACTGCCAGCAAGATTAATAAAGAAAAAAAGAGAGAAGAATCAAATAGATGCAATAAAAAATGATAAAGGGGATATCACCACCGATCCCACAGAAATACAAACTACCATCAGAGAATATTACAAACACCTCTATGCAAATAAACTAGAAAATCTAGAAGAAATGGATAAATTCCTCAACACATACACCCTCCCAAGACTAAACCAGGAAGAAGTTGAATCTCTGAATAGACCAATAACAGGAGCTGAAATTGTGGCAATAATCAATAGCTTACCAACCAAAAAAAGTCCAGGACCAGATGGGTTCACAGCTGAATTCTACCAGAGGTACAAGGAGGAGCTGGTACCATTCCTTCTGAAACTATTCCAATCAATAGAAAAAGAGGGAATCCTCCCTAACTCATTTTATGAGGCCAGCATCATCCTGATACCAAAGCCTGGCAGAGACACAACAAAAAAAGAGAATTTTAGACCAATATCCTTGATGAACATTGATGCAAAAATCCTCAATAAGATACTGGCAAACAGAATCCAGCAGCACATCAAAAAGCTTATCCACCATGATCAAGTGGGCTTCATCCCTGGGATGCAAGGCTGGTTCAATATACGCAAATCAATAAACGTAATCCAGCATATAAACAGAACCAAAGACAAAAACCACATGATTATCTCAATAGATGCAGAAAAGGCCTTTGACAAAATTCAACAACCCTTCATGCTAAAAACTCTCAATAAATTAGGAATTGATGGGACGTATCTCAAAATAATAAGAGCTATTTATGACAAACCCACAGCCAGTATCATACTGAATGGGCAAAAACTGGAAGCATTCCCTTTGAAAACTGGCACAAGACAGGGATGCCCTCTCTCACCACTTCTATTCAACATAGTGTTGGAAGTTCTGGCCAGGGCAATTAGGCAGGAGAAGGAAATCAAGGGTATTCAATTAGGAAAAGAGGAAGTCAAATTGTCCCTGTTTGCAGATGACATGATAGTATATCTAGAAAACCCCATTGTCTCAGCCCAAAATCTCCTTAAGCTGATAAGCAACTTCAGCAAAGTCTCAGGATACAAAATCAATGTGCAAAAATCACAAGCATTCTTATACATCAATAACAGACAAACAGAGAGCCAAATCATGAGTGAACTCCCATTCACAATTGCTTCAAAGAGAATAAAATACCTAGGAATCCAACTTACAAGGGATGTGAAAGACCTCTTCAAGGAGAACTACAAACCACTGCTCAAGGAAATAAAAGAGGATACAAACAAATGGAAGAACATTCCATGCTCATGGGTAGGAAGAATCAATATCATGAAAATGGCCATCCTTCCCAAGGTAATTTACAGATTCAATGCCATCCCCATCAAGCTACCAATGACTTTCTTCACAGAATTGGAAAAAACTACTTTAAAGTTCATATGGAACCAAAAAAGAGCCCGCATCGCCAAGTCAATCCTAAGCCAAAAGAACAAAGCTGGAGGCATCACACTACCTGACTTCAAACTATACTACAAGGCTACAGTAACCAAAACAGCATGGTACTGGTACCAAAACAGAGATATAGATCAATGGAACAGAACAGAGCCGTCACAAATAATGCCACATATCTACAAGTATCTGATGTTTGACAAACCTGACAAAAACAAGAAATGGGGAAAGGATTCCCTATTTAATAAATGGTGCTGGGAAAACTGGCTAGCCATATGGAGAAAGCTGAAACTGGATCCCTTCCTTACACCTTATACAAAAATCAATTCAAGATGGATTAAAGACTTAAATGTTAGACCTAAAACCATAAAAACCCTAGAAGAAAACCTAGGCATTACCATTCAGGACACAGGCATGGGCAAGGACTTCATGTCTAAAACACCAAAAGCAATGGCAACAAAAGCCAAAATTGACAAATGGGATCTAATTAAACTCAAGAGCTTCTGCACAGCAAAAGAAACTACCATCAGAGTGAACAGGCAACCTACAGAATGGGAGAAAATTTTTGCAACCTACTCATCTGACAAAGGGCTAATATCCAGAATCTACAATGAACTCCAACAAATTTACAAGAAAAAAACAAACAACCCCATCAAAAAGTGGGCGAAGGACATGAACAGACACTTCTCAAAAGAAGACATTTATGCAGCCAAAAAACACATGAAAAAATGCTCACCATCACTGGCCATCAGAGAAATGCAAATCAAAACCACAATGAGATACCATCTCACACCAGTTAGAATGGCAATCATTAAAAAGTCAGGAAACAACAGGTGCTGGAGAGGATGTGGAGAAATAGGAACACTTTTACACTGTTGGTGGGACTGTAAACTAGTTCAACCATTGTGGAAGTCAGTGTGGCGATTCCTCAGGGATCTAGAACTAGAAATTCCATTCGACCCAGCCATCCCATTACTGGGTATATACCCAAAGGACTATAAATCATGCTGCTATAAAGACACATGCACATGTATATTTATTGCAGCATTATTCACAATAGCAAAGACTTGGAACCAACCCAAATGTCCAACAATGATAGACTGGATTAAGAAAATGTGGCACATATACACCATGGAATACTATGCAGCCATAAAAAATGATGAGTTCACGTCCTTTGTAGGGACATGGATGAAATTGGAAATCATCATTCTCAGTAAACTATCGCAAGAACAAAAAACCAAACACCGCATATTCTCACTCATGGGTGGGAATTGAACAATGAGAACACATGGACACAGGAAGGGGAACATCACACTCTGGGGACTGTTGTGGGGTGGGGGGAGGGGGGAGGGATAGCATTGGGAGATATACCTAATGCTAGATGACGAGTTGGTGGGTGCAGCGCACCAGCATGGCACATGTATACATATGTAACTTACCTGCACATTGTGCACATGTACCATAAAACCTAAAGTATAATAATAATAATAATAAAAGAAAAAAAAAAAAGAATTGCCAAAATACTCAAACTTGGTATGTTCCAACTCATCGGTAGTCAGGAAAATGCAAAGTAAAGCCAAAATTAGATTCCATTCCATGCCCGTCAGATTGGCAAAAATAAAACAGAATGATAACATCGAGTACTGGCAAAGACATAGAATGATAGAATCTCCATACACCACCGGCCAGCATATAACTCTGGCCAACTATTTTAGATAGAATTCACGATACCGAATAAGGGGGAAAATACACATTGCTGTCTATACAACAATCCCACTTGTAAGCCATACACAATATTCTTGGCAGCATTGTTTATAATCCTCCCCCAAATGTTTTAAACTGCACATATGTTTTTCAACAATAAAGCAGATATATAAATATAGATGTGTTTGTGCCATTAAATATCATCTAGCAGTGGAAATAGGTCTATATATCAACATCAACATACATTTCTTTTTCATTCAATTTGTTTATCAAAAGCTTAAATTTAACATTAAAGAAAACAAATAGAAAAGAACATACACTGCATGATGCCATAAAGGTCAAAAATAGGCAAAACTAAATAATGTATGGCTTAGGGGTACACACATATGTAGCAAAACTATAAAGGAAACCAAGGAAGTTATTTTTTTAAAAAGATAAAATGTCGCTAATGTGAGAAAGGGAGGGTTACAAATTGGAGAAGGGCAGAGCAGACTACTGATGTTTGCGGGATGCCCTCTCTTAAATTGCATGTTAGATACCAGCATGATCATTTTATCATTATCCTCCAAACAATATACATACATCAGATATACTTTTAAAAATATATGATACACATTTAAAGTACATGATTGGTATTTAAAAGAGTTTTCACAAAGGAATGTAAGAAATCAGCCTAATCTGCAATGAGGCAAAGAAAATAGTCAAGAGCTTCTTACTGCCTTCATGTGTATTTGAGGGTCAGAGGAGAGTGCCCACATTTTGTTTCTTCTCTTTTACTTTTTTTTTTTTGCTTCCATTTTTTTTTTGCTTTCATTTTTTTTTTACCAGTCACATATTAGTTCTGAATTTAAAATAAGAGCACTAATAATGTTTCAATGGAACTCTTTATGCTTAAAAAAATTTTTTAAGAGTTTCAAGATATAGTAAGTAAAACAAAACAAACAAAATGTTCTTCAACGAGTGTATAAATAAACAGTGGAATATCCACAGGGAATACTGCTCAGTTTAAAAAAAAAAAAAAGGATTGATAGGCATTGATACACGCAACAACTCAAGGGCAGTATGCTGAGAAAAATAAGCCAGTCTCCAAAGGTTACAAACTGCATGATTCCATTTTTATGACATTCTCAAAAAGACAAAACTATAGTGAGGGAGAACAAATCAGTGATTGCCATGGGGAATGGAGGGAGATGTTCAGGGAGATGAAACTTTTCTGTATGCTGATTATGATGGTAACTTCATAAATCCATCCATGTAAAAAATCATACAACCATACATCCCCTCAACACGCACACAACAATTAAGGAAAGAAGGAAGAAAGGAAGGGAGGGAGGGAGGGAGAGAGGGAGGGAAGGAGGGAAGAAGGGAGGGAGGAAGGGAGGGAGAGAGGGAGGGAAGGAAGTTATATCATCTTGCAATGCAATGTGGTATTCTAGATTGGAGCCTGAAACAGAAAATGAACATTAGTGAAAAAAACAAATGACTGACATCCAAATAAAGTCTGTAGTTTCATTAATAGTAATGTACTGGTTTAAATTTCTTAGTTTCGACAAATGCACTACAGAAATGTAAGATGTTCATATTAGGAGAAATTGGACAAGGGTATATAGAAACCGTTTGTATTATCTTTGCAACTTTTCTGTGAATCTAAAATTCTTTCCCCAAAATGTTTGGTTAAAAAAATTCCAAGAACAATGTAAATGCTATAATTTTTATTTTAAACATGGAAGAAGGAACATATCTGTGTATTTGTTTAATCCATAGATGTCTCTAGAATAATACACAAAATACCAGTTGCTTCTCAGGAGAGAAAATGGGTCTCTAGAGGACAAAGGTATGAAAGATATTTTTAAATTATGCACTTTTATATTTTCAATTTTATATCATGTGAATATATTTACTATTTGAAATGAAATTAATTTTTTTTAAAATCCCAAGGGTGGAATTGGTTGGCCAAAGGTTATGTATCTTTTACATTTTGATACAGCCAGATGGTCTGAGGAGAATTTTCTCATGAAGTGATAAGAAAATAGCCCCAGGCTCATTTGTGATAATCCCCTTAGTTCATGGTAACAGTCCTGCAATTCATTATTAATCTTTAGTTGTTTCAATTATTCTAGCAGCTTCTAATCACTAAAATCTATACCATGCTCAGCCCAGAGCAGTCCTGTCACCAGAATTCAGGTTGCAAAATGGAAGGTGAAAGTTGGGTTTCATTGAGTTATGCTTTGAGGAGGACCCCAAGGACAGACTCTGCCCTGTCATAAAATAAAGACCATCTGCCCCTGTGGATGGCAGTTTGTCATTAACCAGAGACACCCACAGGAAAAAAAAAAAGTCACAAATCCTTTTCTATGCTTCTGTGGAAACAATGGACTCTTCTTACAGAAGCTCCAGAGGGGAAGAACCCACTGGGTGAACCCAGCCTTGCAATCAGCAGTCCTTCCTGCAAGAGATGGCTCCCCCGCTGGGCAAATTATTTGATGTATTTCCTCTGTCTATGGTATCAATTCATATTTCATATTCACCTTAGAAAAAAAGAAAAAAAATTACTGGCAGTTATCTCTGAAAGTGGTTTTGTTATTCATTTTTTAAATCTTCACTTTTGACAGAACTATCCGTAAGTTTTGAGCGCTAGAGAGAGACTAAATAGCCTTTAAATACCTTTTCCTTATCTCTCAAAGTGGAATATAAATGAGACATTTTTTGCTGCTTATAAAGCAGCCCAGACTTTTTACCTCTGTGGGGAATTAACTGCACACCCGCTGGGGGTTTCACTCAAAGGGACCAGGAAATCATCATCCCTTCATTTCTAATATATATATTTTAATGTTTCTTACTCCATGAGGCTGCTGCCTGGAGCTGAGCTGGCTGTGCATGAGCAAACCTCCAGGAAGGATCCTTCACCAAGACTAGGATATGAATAGCACCCCCAAGAATTGTGGGAAAAGACAACCCTATTACCTGTGCTCATTGCCCCAGAACGAACAGTGAAATTATTACAAAATGTATTATTACATCATCCATGTCCTGTTTTATACGGTGAGTGACACAAACAAATCTGGACACACAGAACAATTCTCAGAGCAATCGTTCTGAAAAACAGGATACTTTTTCCATTGATCAAATGGAAACGGTGAGGAACAACGTGATTCATTGTGAGGATAATCCTCACACCTTTTATTTCTTTCAAAGGTTACACATAAAGTCGGGCACTGCTTAATGACAGGGATGTGTTCTTTGCAATGCATCACTACATGATTTTGTCCTTGTGGGAACATCTTAGAGTGTACCTACACAAACCTAGATGGTATATCTCATTACACACCTAGGCTACATGGCATAGCCTATGGCTGCCCAGCTAAAAACCCGTACAACATGCTATTTTGCTGAATACTGCAGATGACTGTCACACAGTGGTATTTGTGTATATCTAAAGATAGAAAATGTACAGTAAAAATATGGTACTAAAAAAATGGTCCACCTTTTTAGGGCACTTACCATGAATGGAGCTTGAAGGACCGGAAGTTACTCTGGGTGAGTCAGTGAGTGAGTGGTGAGTGAATGTGAAGTTCTAGGACATTACTGTACACTACCGTAGACTATAAACACTGAACACATAGACCACACCAAACTTATTAAAAAATAAAGCATTTGCACTGGCCATGATGTCACTAGGCCACAGGAGCTTTCCAGCTCCATTATAATCTTATAGGGTCACCATGGTATATGTAGTTCATCATCAACAAAAATATCATTATGCAGTGCGTGACTGTATTTCAAATGAATTTTCTCAGACTGCTTTCAGGATTCCTATGTAGAAGTTACAAAATGACTGTATCTCTCGTTAGTTCACCACTACTGTAAAAAGAGAATCACCTAGCTTGCCACAAAAATTCTTTGGTGATTGTTACAAAACAGACTTTCCTGAAATCATCTGGTATTCAAGAAGCTCTTTGTAGCAAAGGAATAGATAAGACAAAAGCACATGTGGAAGGCAGATACACCTCGCTAATGGAACAGGCATCTTGCTGGACTATGCTGGGAGGAGTGTGTTACTGAAGGAGGAACTTTCATCAGGGAGTAGTCGTCCCTCATTAACCATAAGGGATCGGTTCCAGGAACCCCAGGGATACCAAAATCCTCAGATGCTCAAGTCCCTGATATAAAAGGGGGCAGTATTTGCATAGAATCTATGCATATCTTCCTATATACTTTAAATCATTTCTAGATTACTTATAATACCAAATATAATGTAAATGTTATGCAAATAGTTAACTTATATTGTTTAGGGAATATATTTCCCTAACTTTTTTCAACAAGGAAAAAAATATGTACATATGTACTAGAGATGCATTTTTTTCCATCGAATATTTTCAATCCTTCGTTGGTTGAATCTACAGATGCAGAATCCATGGATACAAAGTGTTGGCTGTATGGCATCCAAAGGGATACAGAGAAAAGAGAGAAGTAGAACATACTGATAGAGGTTAGAGGATTATTTTAAAGAAAGCCCAGAAGAGTGGATGACTAGCAACTTCTTTAGGAAGAGCCAGACTGCCTGTGAAGGTATAAATTTAACCTGAAGCCAACTGGAATCTTGAGACTCAAGAAGAAAAGAACCTGTGTTCTTAGTCACATACAAGACAGACTGAAAAGTCATTACTAGAAGGCTATTGGGCAGGCAGGGAGGCTGGAAGACCTGGCTTGCAAGATGAACTTGAAGGCTGTACATCAGATGCAGAGTCAAGATCACAGGGGCAGAGTGGCCAGAATGATGTCACCAGCACCCCTGACCTGCTCGCTCAGTGCTGCTTGGGCTGTGCTCTTGGTGTCCCCATTTCTACTGGGCGTATTAGGGCCCAATACCCGTGTTTTGTGCGAGTTGCTTAAGAATCACTATCCCAGAAGAAAACATCCAATGAGCTAACCACAGACTATGAGAACATGTTCTAGCTTCCAGGGGACAGCAAAAGAGAGAAATGGACTCTTTGGGCATCGGTACAGAGAGGTAGGTCTCTGCCTTCAGCTAAGACTTTCAATCAAGAATCTCCCAGAGAAGCAGAGGTGTTTGGTTGCTGGATGTCCTCAACAAACAAATGAGCAACTAAACCAATACCCATAAAGACCTGCACTATTTTGTAGAAAAATAGGAGACGTGAGCAACTTATCAATGTCAAAGAGTGTATATGTAGACCATGGCCTTGAATGTCCATGATCTCTGTATAGCAGCATAGGACAATTAACAACGAGATAATTAACAAGAGACAATTAACAATGGTCTGTTAATGGTATAGACCTCTTACCCCATACTGATAGTTTGTGGCCTTGATCTCCTAGTACCATAGGGTACACAGGGAGGAAGAAATATTGCCTAAGGAAATAATTAGAAAGGATGGGAGACTTGAGATGTGAATTTTCATTCTCCCTCATAGTAGCAATGGAAAGTTACTCAGAGAAACAGCAGTGACCACCGGGTTGAGCTGGCCCTCTGTTAGCCATTCTGTTTTGCCAGAACCCATCCAACCACAGTAATGGTCAGAAAGGGAACTAAATAATCATAGCTTCTGGAACTTTCTGATATCTTGTCATCATAAAGACCACATATGTTTTAGGTGAGAGGATCCCTTTTTGACTTCACGCATTTTAGTGCGTGGAGGAAAAACCTTGTTCTTTGTGTACTCTATTGTTTTGGGCAAAAGTAGGGGAAAGAGAAGCTTGCCCATTTCTGTTTCTTTCTTTCAGATTCCTTCTTTCTTCTTCCTTCTCCCCATCTTCCACATTCCCCTCTCGTCTGTAGTAACATAGCACTCAGGTACACTAGCCTGGAAGGTTCAGTTGAAGCTGTGCACCTTGTTTTTGCCATCTAATTCATACCCAGATATCATGACATTACCATTTACATTCTAGTGACATTTCCTTCTCAGTTTCCTTTATAAATAAGGCTTGTGTAAAGCACGTGTATTCACAGGACTAAGTCTGTTTGTGCAACATGGGTCCCATAAGAGGCTCTCTACTGCACATCCACTGCAAATACATATAGTTTGAAGCTTTATCTGGTTGCCTGTTTGGTAAGATCTCTCAGCTTGCAGAGATTTGTGAAGGAAGGATTTACCCCGAATGTGAAAAGAGTTGAGATGCACAAACCTTATTCAAAAATAAGGTTGTCATGGGGAGAAACCGGTTCTGAGACCACTAGTGCACAGACTCTTTAGACTGTCCTACAGCATGTGACACTCGATGAGTTTTTGAAGCCCTCTTCTCCCTGGGCTTCCAGGCCCAGCTTACCTGGATCCACATGTACACTTCTGACCTTTGCGACTCAGTCTCCTTTATGGACTCTCCAAGTTCCTTAATGTCCTAAGTATACAGTGGGTCTGCACCGCCAGAACCATTTATAAATCTGGCTGTGGCTGAGATTTGTTCATTTTAGCCTCCGTGTTAGGCTTTAGAGGTAGATTTCGTAGTATCCTTCCTTAGAGATAAAAATAAATACATATTTGATTTGTTTCTATCCATGGACAGAAGCAGAAATGGGCAAGCTTCTCTTTCCTCTGCTTTTGCCCAAAACAATAGAGTACACGAAGAACGAGGTTTTTCCTCCACACACTAAAATGTAATTGTTTCTTCAAATTATTCAGATCTCAGAAAGAGAACAGCAGACTCTTTAATGGCACTACTCCTCAGAAGAGCCCTGTACTGGGTGGTGAAACCACTGACTGGCAGTATGCATTATTCATCAGGTCTGGAGAGAGGCTAATCATCCGTTCTGTTGTTAATGGCCTGTAAATAGTTGCTTTTGACAAGAACATTTAACACCAGCAAGAATAGAGTCAGAGGAGGGAGGAGAGCTCAGAACTTGAAATAACAGGGTTGAGAAACAGTCTGGAGCATACTTATTACGGCAGCTGGAAGTTGGTGCTGGAAAGACAGCCTTTCAGCTTAACGCTCACGGCAGATCAGGTGTCGGGGTGTCCTTGAAGAACAGAGAGAGAACTAATCAAACCACAAGTAGAAAATGAGAATGTCTACAACGATGCCTGCTGGGGGACAGGTGTAAAAACCACCAGCCTTCATCTCACACTGACTCTGAGTCCAACCCTCCCTCTTTGCTCCTCTCTCCCTCTCATCTCCCTTGAGCTCCTATAAAGTAGACTTTTTCCTTTCAAATTTTCTGGTAACCTCCAGCACTCCAACTATGTACAGTAGGATGCAGAGATCGGAGACCTAGGTTTGCTCCAGAGCCATCGCTGGTCAGCGCGTGTCAGAAAAAGTGTTTCAGAGCCTCAGCTTTCATTTTTGGTCAGGGGATTAAATAATACCTACCTTTCAAGATGATCATAAGGCCTAAATGGGAAAAAGCAGGTGAATTTTCTGATACAGCGTCCAGAAAATATTCAGTTCTTAATAAGTGTTCATTTCCTTGCCCTTTTCTCTCATCTTAGCAATTACAGCACCTGTCTGAGTTGTGTAGCGAAGGTCAGAGGAGATGACGTTTGAGAGCAACAGAGCATTTGTTTAGGCAGAGTAGGTTATTTTTTATGATAAGAATAGACATTTGTTAGAAATAGAGTTCTCTATATTGATTTCTCTGAAATTGCAAAAAGACGATGACTGGATATATGGAATTAACACGTGGCATGCAAAGTCCTGGTTAAAAACAGAAAGTAGCCAGCATTCTCCGGGGCATTGTCGGTTTGTAGAACATGGGCATGGAATCATCCATGCTTCCCTGGTGTGTGACTCCTGCCTAGAGGTGGCAGGACCTCCAGCTCCCAGGCCTTTCTCGCCATTTCTGGGAGGTCCTCAGATTGCTCCACATGTATGCATAAATCTTCCCTGGTCTGCCACAGGCCTCTTGCTGATGTCACTTCCTGAGATCCTAGGACCTTTCTTGAGAAAACTGACCTCTGTGCCAGAGGTGCCATTGCTTGGGTCTCCCAAAGTCACCAACCCAAACAGCTATTCCTCCCCTTTGGTTATCGCTGTACCAGAGAGAAACTATGTTCCAAGAAGAAGAGAGAATACTGCCTTTTCAACTCTATGTCACATTCTCTCATCTGGACCCACAGCAGGTCCCAAGTCTCACAGGGTCCCTAGGGAAAAATGTTTCACCTTCGTCTCCTGCCCACCTTGGCTTCCTGCAAAGGCTCAACCTCTATCAAAGGAGATCTTCCTGAAAATAGACAGAGTCCAGGGCTCTGCACCTCCCCAGCACTGCCCCACCCACTCCCCATAGCTTTGCCTTCAAGCTTTTAGGAATAATGTTCCTTGTAGGGTGTCCCCTCCCCACTGTACACACACACCACAAAACCAATCCATGCAGATAGTGCCTACAGATTAACCGTGCTACCAGCTCACAAATATCCAAACACGATTCGGCAGCTACAACCACAACACCACAACACACACACACACACACACACACACACACACACACACATATACACACGCACGCTTGATTTAAACCCACATCAACAACTGATTCATATCCACCACCACCCCACCCCCAGGAGGTTCTTCCTCTATTAGCCCATTTTCACCTTATTTGCTATTAAACTGTCATTCAGGTGAAGTGTCTCTCTCTTTCCATGCAGTGAAGACTGGGCTGTTTCAAATAAAGCAAAGTTAAATCTATGTGTAATTTATTTTCAAAACGATAGCTACTTAGCACTCCTCACTTACTATTGGCTTCACAGGTGCCAGATATAGATGCATTAAAACTACTTCATTCACGTTAGGGGATCATCTTAATATGTAGTGCCTAGGACAGTCCAGACGTACAAAAAAAGACAGCCAATCTGCTACTCCTAATTTACATCTTTTTCAGCTAAACCAAGCAAAAATGGGCTTGGTGCCTACTTAGAGAATTGCAATATCATGGACCTGGCAACCAAAGCTAATTGGAGCTGAATGGTTCCCCTAGGGAGATAAAACCAAGGGAAAAATCAAAAAGCAAAAATTGTAGAATTTAGATCCATCTGCTTAATCACCAGTTCTAGTTCCTTGGTGCATGAAAGTAATAGACAGACACCTCATGGTATTCATGTATCTATTTGTATTCACTGCTTTATCTCACTCTTCGCCTACATTAGATGTCGGCTCACAATTTCTTCCCTTGCAATACCTGCACTGTGAGAAAGTCTTATTGCAGGCATCCCCTTTCAAGGTTGCATCAGATCATTTAAATGAAAAGACACTCCATAAAAACAGAGGTTGTGTTCTGCACAAATATTTTTCTCCAAACAGTTTACATTTTGCTCATTATGATTCCTTCAGGTTCAGTAATTGGAGGATAAATGCTTTTTTAAAAAAAAGGGAGATTCTTGGTTGGGCGTGGTGGCTCACACCTGTAATCCCAGCACTTCGGGAAGCCGAGGCGGGCGGATCACGGAGTGAAGAGCTTGAGACCATCCTGGTCAACATGGTGAAACCCTGTCTCTACTAAAAATACAAAAATTAGCTGGGCATGGTGGCGTGTATTTCCAGCTATTTGGGAGGCTGAGGCAGGAGAATCACTTGAACCCAGGAGGCAGAGGTTGCAGTGAGCCAAGATCACGCCACTGTACTCCACCTGGTGACAGAGCAAGACTTCCGTCTCAAAAATAAATCAATAAATAATACAACAAACATTTTAAAAAGGAAGATTCTTAATCAGCCTTTCAGACAGAAAATTTGCCTCTGGAAAGGTTTTTACAATAAAAATAATAATAAGTTCTGAGACGGGAAAGATAAATGTGCTTATTTGACCTTCTCTTTGAAGCAAAATGCTATTTAATTTCTTCTGACTCTCAAATATTGTGCTTGTGTCCTTGACCTTCATAAACAATCTCTCGGTTTACTAGTGAACCTATGCAGAAAAATCACATTTGTTCATCGCAGTAAAATAGAACATGAAATTTACCATTTCAACCATCTTCAAGTGTACAATTCAGTAGCATGAAGTACATCCACGCTGTTGTGCAACTATCACCAACGCCCATCTCCAGAATATTTTCATCTTGCCCCACTGAAACTCTGCAACTATTAAACAACAGCCACCTTTTCCTGTCTCCCCAGCCCCCGGCAACCAGCCTTCTGTTTTCTGTCTCTACGAATTTGACTACTCATAGGTACCTCATGCAGTAGAATCATACAGTGTTTGTCCTTCTGTTTCTAGCTTATTTCAAAAATTGCAACTTTTAAATTGAGGGCAACATAGTAGAAGGAAATGGCTGGTATTTTTAAAGACACGGCCCTCAGTTCATGTCCCACTTCTGCCACTTACTCCCTCTGAGTTTTCAGGGAAAGTCCTCTAAACCTATTTTCTCATCAGCCCCAAACAATGGTATAAAATGTGGGTTGTGTGACTGTCCCGAGGACCGCTGTGTCCTCAGTATGGTATATGATATCAACTGATTGCTCAACGGATAGCATTTCCTCTCCTAGCTACCAAACCTGAGGAATTTGAAATAAGTGCAGATGTCTAGCTTTCAAGTTACTGAAATCTTAAACTACTGCTTATGCACCTATCAGATATGAACTCGAACAGACTCTTGTTAAAATGGGATGAATAAGAATATCTTCCTCAAAGGTTTATCATGGTAATAAAATAAGATTAAATATGAGACTTTGATGCATCAGATTCAATAATGGTTGATCCAATCTCGATGAGAGGGATTCCAGCCTGGCATCAGAAGATCTGGGATCCACATGATGAAAGTGATACGGTTGTTAGCCTCCCCAAGATAAGAGAGAAGGAAAGATGATGTAGTATTCATAGCATAAAAGGAGAGGACTATGGGCCCATAAAAAGCCTTATATTTCCTGCAATAAAAATAGTATTGAATAGAAACATATGCTTGACAGAATTTTTTATTTTATTGTTGGGATAAAAACTAAAGGTCATCTACATCAATATTGTCATTTTATGCAGCTGCTAATGGCTCTTACCTCACATCCCCAACTGCTTTTCACCAAATAGACTGCTATTTGTTTTACTATATACCTGGAAAATTATCCTTATCTTGACTTTCAGCCGAGGTAATGAAACTTTATCTTGCACTAGTATATTATTATTATTATTATTATTATTATTAAGCTCCATTCTGCTTCTACCATTTCCAAGAGGGCTTGATCCCTAAGAAACTAGGCTGAGTTGTGGAGTCAGCAGAACCTAACTTCTAACTCACAGAGTTACAAGATGTTGGACCTGTTCCCAATGACAGGGGAAAGGCAAGATATCTGAGTTTTTAGCTTGGATACCTGAAGAAATGTATCTACAACAAAGGGCACACTGAAGCCAATCAATAAAAATATTTAATGTTACATATATTTAAAAGTTTTAGATGAACTGACACATAAAATCATAGAACACACACACACGTCTAAGTCAGACCCTAAGACAAAAGTCAGGAACTCAGCAGTGTGGTGGGCTGGATAATGGTCCCCAATTACATGAGGTCCCAATCTCTGGAATCTGCCAATGCTACTTTACATGAAAAAGGAGTCTTTGCAGATGTAATTAAATTAAAAATACTGAGGTGTGGAGTTTACTCTGTAATCACATGTTGCCTGATAAGAAAGACGCTGAGGTAGATCTGACACAGAGAAAAAAAAGGTAACATGAAGACAGAACGGAGAGAGATTTGAAGATGCTGGCCTTGAGGATCAGAATGATGCAGCCACAAACCAAGGAAAGCTTGCAGCCAAAAGAAGCGAGAAGAGGTAAGACAAGCATTCTCCCCTAAACCCCTGGATGAGGTGCAGCCCTACTGATACTTTGATTTCAACCTGGTGATACTGATTTTGGACTTCCAGCCTTTAGAGCTATGAAAGAACAAATTTCTGTTGCTTAAGCTACCAAGTCAATGATAATATGTTTCAGTAGCAATAGAAAACTAATACAATCTCTTCTCTCATGGATCTGACAGTCTAGAAGAGAAGACACAAAGTTGAATACTGACAGTAACATATGATGGTTGATAAGATATGAAAGAAAAAGGTGCTTTGAGAACATATTACCAGGAGGCCTAATCAAGCATTGGAGGTCAGGGAGTACCATACTGAAGGTGCTTAACATGAGATCCAAAGATCTGAAGTTAGTAGCAATTACATGACAAGGTACAGGGTAATCATGGAAGTATGTTCCACTCTGTGCAAGAGTCCATAGAGAGCACTGCATATTCTAGCCCTGAAGATATCCCAGTGGGCCAGACCCTGGAGTGAATTGAGTGGGAGAGAATGAGGTGCAAAGGCAGACAAAGACTATATAATGCAAGGACTAGTAACCGTGCTGAGGGACTTAGAGATCATCTGAAAAGCAATGGAAAGCCACTCAAGGTTTTCAAGTCAGGAGATGATGTATCAGATTTCAGTTTTTAAAGTAGATAATTTTTATTTCAATGCAAAGAATTTATGGAATTGAACTGGAACAAAACCAATTGGAGAGACTGTGGCTGTTATTCAGGCAAAAGGTCATTGTGGCTTGTACCAAGACAAAGGACAATGACAGTGAGGCTAGAGAGGAGGAGTGAATACTTGCAAGAAATGTTTAGGCAATAAGATGTTTAGTTGGTAGAACAGAACCCTGTGGTTGATTGGATATGGGATCTGTGAGAAAGCAAAGACTCAAGGGGGCTTTATTTACTGAGGTATGGAATGCTGAGATTTCAGGATGGTAACTATGAGTTTGATTTTAGATGCATTGTGATTGACATAGCGGTAGAAAATAAAAATGGAAATATTGAGATGGCAACTGGAAATAAAGATACGAAACTCAGAGTGTCAGTCTGGCCTAAAGAGGTAGAAGTGGGATTTACTGTCTAGAAGGGGAAAAAGGGGAAAAAGAGGAAAAGGGACAGAATAGAGACCAGAGACACACTCAGGAAATGTCAGTCCTTGCAATGCATCCCCAAGATGAGATTCTGTATCCATTAGACAGCTCTCCATTATTCAAAACCTTCACAGTACTGGGATTACTTTTTTATTTCCAAAAGTTTCTTAAAGAACATGCTTACACGGTACCTCACAAGTAAATTTATTCTTCTCATTCAACAATGAGATGATAGATATTGCAGAAATAAAAAGATGAACAGAAAATGGTAACTGCCTCCATTGTTCACAATATTAGAAATAGATACGCTAGATATTGTACATAGGTACAATAATATCCATGTGAATGATGTGGCTAGCATTTATTGAGTGCCTGTTACCTGTTGTTAGGTGTTTTGTTTGGCCTTTAAATTGGAGCAGTGATGAAAACAGAGAAGGATCTTGTACTCAAGGAGTATATCTTCTAAACAAAGTACTTCGAGAGTAGAGAGATGAGAGTAGATACTGGGTAATGTGCATCAGAAGATAAAGGGAGTTATATCTTCTCCCAGGCCAGGGGAGTGGATGGCAAAATTGAAGAAGGCTGCTAAGGCGAGGTGACCTGTGACTTGAAGTTTGACAAATGAAGAGGAATTCATCAGCTAATGGGGAGGGAAGGGCATAGAGAGCAGGGCACATAAAATAATGATTCAGAGATGAAAAAGTACATAACATCATCAGAGAATGGGGAACGATTTACGTACCTGAAGCATTGTAAATTGGAGCCAGATTCTGAAGAATCTTGAATGCCATGCAAAGCAATTTGAGCTCCAAATATTTTTAGCCAACCAGGTATAACCTTTATTTTTTTCTGGTCCAGTTAAATCTGTTAACACCCACAGACAGCAGAACACTCAGCATATTATAGGTCACTTGATTAATCCAGTATAAGCCATGCTCCATCTCCACAATGAACAATTAAAATACATAAAATGGTTTTATGCTGTGGGATGAGACTCACTCTTTAAAAATTTTCTAGCTAGTAATCAAGTATACCAGGGGACAAAGTTGATTCTCTATCCTTGAGTTCTTATGGTGTTGAGACAGTTTCAGGCCAGTCTTGTCTAGACCCATGAAGCCAACCTGAATGACCATTCTAGTCTGTTCTGGAACTCAGGATTTTTATGATTGTGAAATCTTGCAGCACATTTAAAGGACAAGCTGACAATAAATTGCTAGAGTAAAACTAAAACCATGCAAGGATTTCATTTCATATTTATGTCCACCTTTATGGTGCTTTTAAAATCTGTGACTTTTCCTTTGCTGTGCAAAAGCTTTTGCAGCACCTTGGCATCACGCAAAAATAAGATACCTTTTGTGGTTCCCTAACTAGTAATTTTATCAGCCATTTAGCAATTCAGCTTCAAGCTTCTGCAATATACTTGCTAACCTTTAATTAATAGAAAGCCTTTACCTTTATTCTCACAATGAAAGATCATTGTCACATGTCCAATAGAAAGTTAATTCTGTTTGTCACTGTTTTCTGTTAGAGCGAATATTGCATTTCTTTCCAAGTAGAATATTTATAGGGGAATAATTTTACAGCTACATGTAACCATAATCTTTCTTCAAAATGATGAATTTCGAAGGCCAAGACTTGTATGATAAAATCTCACTATATAATTTAATGATATAGAAGAATGGTTGGACCGTTGTTGAATTTATGGACTCTTTGTGTATTAAAAAGTAGACATGAGCTCAGACTTCTCCAGTGATGAATAGGTACAGGGGCATGAACAGCAACTATTCATATAAGGCCAGGGTCTCTTCAAATCATTCCATCTTTGGGTCAAGATGTACACAGACTATTGCGAATTCTCTCATCACCTATTAAAAATGTAAACACTATGAGGTGGTAAAGCCCATTGCTTAAAAGAAAAGTTTCATGGCTTCTTGCCCTTAGCCTGCAGACCTCTTGTGGGATGATGTAATCCTGGGCACAAACTGGCTTTTAATGCGATGTAGGTCACACTTCAAGCAGACTCGGGAGAGGCCCAAGGGCACGGGCTATCTTTCACTGTGAAAGCTAGGTTCAGGCTTGACAGCATGACCAGCATGAATGACTATGGAACTTTGGGCAAGAACAACAGCCAGCCATGTGCAACTGCACCTGAGAGCTGTTTTAAATTCAGGGATACTGTCCTTGACTTTCAGAAAATATCAGTTCCCTCTTTTTCATTCCATGATGACTTTCTTTTTCTTTTTCTTTTTTTCTGGTGAACAGGGTGAAAACAAAGTAACATAACACTGCATCAAGATGCGCAGCTTGTGAAAGAAAAAGAGCCAATAAATCAGATGATTTGCTGTATCTACACAAGGTCAAATTGCAAAACAGATTGACTTTTCTTCACTAAACTGTCCAGCTTGGGACTTATAACAGCTGAACCCTTGGGGAGTTATTTTCAATCTTTACAACAGGCAATAATTAAAACATTAAATCTCTAAACAGGCTGAAAATAAAGTAACCAAAGACCAAAAATCAAAAAACCAAACACCAATAAATGTCCTCTCAAATGGTACTTAATTTTTTAATTAAGTACCATTGCTTCCTTATTTTTATAACTTCAACAAAAGGTATCAGGAAAGCTGTGCAGGTAAGTGAAGTTTGGACCAAAACCAAGGGAAATACAGGTAAGATAAGCAAAGTGAATATAATAGAACTGGCATTTATTACACAGCAAGTATGTGCCAATGAATATGCCAGGTCCTCCACATAGTACCTCAACTTTACACATACAACAGTTCCATGAGATGGATATTTTAATCTTTGTATTACAAATTAAAACTTGAAGTATAGCAAAGTTATATAATTTATGCAACAACACACAGATACTAAGGATTCAGATGCAGCTATGGGAAAGCCTTGTTGTTTTCCCAGGGGTTTCATGCTGCCTCCTCCATCATCTTGTCATCTGATATCCAATCCCACTCTCATCCCAGTGTCCAAAACCTAAGTGAGCACAAATTGCAAATGATTGTTGGACTTTAAGCTTCAAAGGGGATGTAGGAGAGCCAGAGATGTGGGTGGGTGGGGTTGCCGAGAAGATCTACTAAATGCAAACTCCATTTCTCATCTGCCAGGTTACATTTGGCCAGCATCCAGCGACGCTGCAATTTCCCCCACACTCTCCCTCTAACATTTCACAGGACCCATCTCTGAGCCCTTGCCAGAGTCCTTTGCTCCTCCATGAGGCCTCTACAGAGCACAGTCATCTAGGGGCAGAAAAGGAGGTGAGGGAACGCAGAGATTGTGCTGGGTTCCACACACCGCCAGCGGGCTAGAACTAAAGACATTTTCATGCTTACCAAAAATCCCAAACTTTCTCAAGTTTGGTTAAAAAAACAAATTTGAAGAAAAACAGAATCCCTGGAGATAAGATGACTTGTTTTAGAAAATGCTTTCGGAATTTATATTTTTCAATAAATGAACCAAGAATTCTATAAAGCAAGACTTTTTCAAACTGGAAGGAATGCCCCACAACGTTAGCAGTTTTGTCTCTGGGTTAACAAAAGCACTAATTATTCTTTTCCAAATGCTGTCAATTTTATGTTTTCTAAAATGAGGACTTATTGTTATCCAATGGAAAAAATAAAAATAATTTTCACTTGAAAAAGCAATAGTTAAAAGTTTCCCCTCTGACAATTTCACTCTGAAAGTACTTTTAGGGAGCACTGTGATATACACGCTGTGCAATATTGCTTTTAAGATTATCTTAACATCTTAAAGTGGATTGAGATTGAGATTGAGTTTCCTTGGTCAATAAATTTCAGTTCAGGGAGGAATTTTCCTCAAGGCTTCTTGGCAGGAATCTTACATACTTTTCACCTTTCCTTGGGAGAGTCCTGGGCAGGGTTCTTCCTCATATGTTCCTATCTATCAATTTCTCACATTTGACAGAGACACCACGGGACAAGAATTCAGCTTTTCAGCCCAAAATGCCCGAAGCCAGCACATGCAGCTCCTCCTAAATCACAGAAAAATGCCTGAAAAGTCAAGAAGAATTCAAATTAAGGGACAGAGAGTGAATCACCCAGAGAAAAATGTAAATAGCTATCAATTATGTTTAATTTTTTCTTAATTTTAGAATAGTTTTACATTTATAGAAAAATTACAAAGAGGATACAGAGTTCTCACATAGCCTACACCCAGCTTCCCTTATTATCCATCTGATATCCAATCCCACTCTCGCCCCAATGTCCAAACCTAAATGAGCACAAATTGCAAATGATTGTTGGACTTTAAGCTTCAAGGGCGATGCCGGAGAGCCAGAGACGTGTGTGGGTGGGGTTGCCGAGAAGATCTACTAAATGCAAACTCCATTTCTCATCTGCGAGGTTACATTTGGCCAGCATCCAGCGACGCTGCACTTTCCCCGACACTCTCCCTCTACCATCTCTAAGCCCTTCGCAGAGTCCTTTTATATTTTACATTAGGGTGGTACATTTGTCACAATAAATGAAACAATATGTATATATTATAATTATCTAAAGTCCATACTTTTTCCAGATTTCCTTGATTTTTTACTTAAGGTTCTCTTCCCAGGATCTCACACACAGTCCGCGCTACACTTTATCATCGTGTCTCCTGAGCCTCTGCTTGGCTGGGACAGCGTGTCAATTACATTTTAACCTTTTGAAATCTGGAAGAGCTAAAGGGATGTTGATGTTGTTGTTGTTAAACACTTTACAAACTTACGTATGACTAGACTTTCTCAGGAAGATATCTGAATCCCTAAGACATATGTAAGTTACCAATATCCACTTAAGTGCTAAGCAAATTAGAAAACAAAAGAAACGTCCAGCATATTCACAGATCAATGAGTGTGCTTTATTTCATGCAGCTATCTGATAACCTTTAGGTGGAGAAGCCCATCTGGTTAAATCTGGTTGACATCCAGTGCATTTTAAAAAGCAGAATTCAAAGATAGTGCTGGTCTGCCTCACAGGAGAAAACAGAAATCTGTCAAATGCCTACTGTCGTAAAGGAAACAGGATATACAGTGTCATCTGACACACAGCACCTAGCATAGTGCCTGGCACATGTGTTGAAGGAATAAATATAAATGAATAAATGCAGTCCTAGAGGTGACTGTGGAGAGGGCCCCCACAGCAGAACTTAATTTCAAAGGCTGAGATGATTCATGTGCAAAGTGAAATCTACCATCAACTCTAGAAGAGCAGAACCTCGGGGGACTGTGTTTTTTTTTTTTTTTTTTAGCTTATGATTTTAAAAAGACACACACCATAGAGGTGAAGGGCGTATCATAAATTGCTTCTACTTACTAGTTGTGGAGCCTTTAGGAGAGTTATTTAAACTCTTTGAGAGTTGGTTTTCTCATTTGTATAATGCAGATGGTAATAGTTCCTAAGCAGACTTGCTGAGAGAATTAAAGAAGAAAATGTCCAATTTAAGAGTAGCTGCTTGAGTAAAATGGCAAAAGATATCTTCATCATCATTATCATTATCTTCATCATCTTTGCTAACGTCTTTGTCAAAGATGAGAAAACACTCACTTTAGTTGCTACTCAAGGCTATCACATGCAAAGTAAGGACTATTTTCTAATTGCTTTTTCTTGACCGTCATCTCTCTCCAGCACAGAATTTTCACTTCTGAAGCAACTGCATAATATCCTGTCATCTGCCTGGCAAATTTTTCACCATCCTTTGAAGTGCACTCAGAAAGCATCTCTCCTGAAAAGCTTTCATATGCCCCTCTTTTGGGGATCCCTAACACCAAGTTAATATCTCCATAAAACTCTTATTTTAGATTTTTTTTTTTTTTTTTTTTTTTTTTTTTTTTTTTTTTGAGATGGAGTCTCGCTCTGTCGCCCAGGCTGGAATGCAGTGGTGTGAACTCGGCTCACTGCAAGCTCCGCCTCCCGGGTTCATGCCATTCTCCTGCCTCAGCTTCCCTAGTAGCTGGGACTACAGGCGCTCGCCATCACGCCCAGCTCTTTTTTTTTTTGTATTTTTTAGTAGAGATGGGGTTTCACTACATCCTGGTCCCAGCCTCAATCTCCTGACCTCATGATCCACCCGCCTTGGCCTCCCAAAGTGCTGGGATTACAGGCATGAGCCACCGCACCAGGCCTTATTTTAGATACTTAAATTCTGCCTCACATCTATGCCTCTGACCACTTGGTTGGGAGCTACTGAAGAACAGGGATGGAAATGTGTTCATCTCAGTACACCCAGCACCCAGCATACTCTCTGTATTAGTTTTCTAGGACTGCTGTAACAACGTACCACAAACTGGATGGCTTGAAACAACACAAATCTATTGTCTCACAGTTCAAGTCTCAAAGTCTAAAAACATGATGTCAGCAGGACCATAGTTCTGAAGTCTTGGGAGAGAATATTTCTATGTCTCTTTCTGTTTTATGGTGTTGCAGGCAATCCTTGGCATTTCTTTTTTTTTTTTTTTTTTTAAGATGGAGTCTCGCTCTAGGCTGGAATGCAGGGGCGCAATCTCGGCTCACTGCAATCTCGGCTCACTGCAACCTCTGTCTCCTGGGTTCACACCATTCTCCTGCCTCAGCCTCCCGAGTAGCTGGGACTACAGCTGCCCACTACCATGCCCGGCTAATTTTTTGTATTTTTAGTAGAGACGGGGTTTCATCTTGTTAGCCAAGATGGTCTCGATCTCCTGACCTCGTGATCTGCCCGCCTCGGCCTCCCAAAGTGCTGGGATTACAGGCGTGAGCCACCGCACCCAGCCTTTTTTTCTTTTTCTTTTTCTTTTTTTTTTTTTTGTGACAGAGTCTCACTCTGTTGCCCAGTCTGGAGTGCAATGGTATGATCTTGGCTCACTGCCTCCCAGGTTAAAGTGATTCTCCTGCCTCAGCCTCCTGAGTAGCTGGGGTTACAGGCATGCACCACCACACCCATCTAATTTTTGTATTTTTAGTAGAGACAGGATTTCACTGTGTTCATCAGGCTGGTCTCAAACTCCTGACCTCAGGTGACCCACCCGCTTCTGCCTCCCAAATTGCTGGGATTACAGGTGTGAGCCACCATGCCTGGCCATGCCTGGCCAATCCTTGGTATTTCTTAACTTCCAGCTGCATAACTCCAACCCCTGCCTCTGTTTTCACAAGGTGTTCTTCCCTCTTAGTGCCTGTGTCTTCATATGGCATTTTCCTCTCTGGTAGTCTGGTCCAAGAGTGCTTCTCCTTTTCTTATCAGGTCACCAGTTATATCGCATTAAAGGCCGACCCTATACCAGTACAACCTCACCTTACCTTACATCTCAATTACATTTTCAAAGACCCTATTTCTAAATGAGATCACATTCTCAAGGACCAAGCGTTCTTTAACTATCAACCCACAACACTGCCTAACACACAGCAGGTGCTCTGTGATGTCCTAATAAAAGAGTGGATGGATCAATGACTAAATAAACAAACTTAGCCTTCTGATAACCAGATACAGACATTCAGGTGGTAGCTCATTCTTCTGTAACCACAACTATGCTTTAAAATCCTGTGGTTTCTTGGCACTCACAGAAGTCTGCCATTTAAAATCTATGATTAGATAATCCTGTGATAAATCTCTCAGTAATTCCCTTCCAGGGTCTTGTATTTGTATCCAGTTATGAAAAACCCAAGCCAGGGCCTCAAAGGCATAATTTTAAAACCATTTTTTTTCTTTCTGAGTTAGCTATTGCAGAGAGCATACTAATTATATAAGTCTCCTTTCACCTGTAGAAGGTTCTAACTTGAAGACAAACCACTTCTTTGTAACCACATCCAATTTGGAGAGCAGAAGAAACTGACAAGATTCAAGACAGAAGCCTGCTATTAGCTTTTCTCAGTTCTTAACTTTTTAACGTATGTAATTAGCTTCTTCATTTTTCTCACCTTTTCCACCACAATAGAGGAAAATGAAAGGAAGTACTGCAAATCGTACAAAAACCTAAGGCTTATGATACACTGGATTTTTACTTAAACATTTCCATTTCTTTCATCTAACTTCAAAATCATCAGGAGGTGGCAATGGCTTCCAAGGTATTGAGCCCAAACTCCTATTAGATGTTGCATTTCCTTGGCCAGCATTTGCCCTTTCCTCAACCCTTACTGACTTACGCCCCTTCCCCCCACACAAGATTTTCCTCAAGCCAGTAAATGAAGAGCACATGCAGTCAGCTTTTTTTTCTTTTTTTTTTGAGACGGAGTCTTACTCTGTCGCCCAGGCTGGAGTGCAGTGGCGCAATCTTGGCTCACTGCAAGCTCCGCCTCCCGGGTTCACACCATTCTCCTGCCTCAGCCTCCCGAGTAGCTGGGACTACAGGCGCCCGCCACCACGCCCGGCTAATTTTTTGTATTTTTAGTAAAGACGGGGTTTCACTGCGTTAGCCAGGATGATCTCGATCTCCTGACCTTGTGATCCGCCCACCTCGGCCTCCCAAAGCGCTGGGATTACAGGCCTGAGCCACCGCGCCCGGCCAGGCAGTCAGCTTTCTAAAGCTCCTATTCTTCATCCCACTTAGCCAGCATGTTATGCTAGATTAGGTTATCTGCTTGCGGCCCAGGGAAACATGAAAAAAAAAGTACCAATATTGGGATTAAATAAATGATTAATGTCGCAGGCAACTTTATGCACATTTACTTGTACTTACAAAAACAGCAAAGCATGACATCCTAAAAACTGTTTGCAACTCTTCTATTAAGGCTGAGATACACAAGTGGAACAGAGGATGAGGAATGGTGCCAGCATTTGGAAAACAAAACAAAACAAACATAATTCTGATAGATCCTTTCTGCAGAATGTGAAATTCTAGTGTTTCTTAGAATGCATCATGGCTTGACCCAATCTTGTCTAAAGAGACTGGTTCTTGGTCCAAAATATAAGCTGAGGGCTTACCTCCATCACTTTGCTGGATTTAAAAATAAGCAAGATGGATAATACATTTCTAGAAGAAAATATAACTGGGAATAGCATCATTTAAGAATTAAAATAGCAGCTCCTGCTCCTTTTTTGGAACACTGATTATATGTCAGATTCTGGGCTTAAGATTTTATGTACAATATTCATTTGCTTCTGTAAAATAGGTTATTTTTTAAGTTACATTGTACAGATGAGAAAACCAGATTTTAGATAATTTAATTACTTTGTGCAAAATGACACAGATAAGTGGATGAGCCCAATTTCAAACCCACATTTATCTGATCCAAATGCTCATGTTCCTAAGAATTTGCCATATATAATATACATTCCCATGGCTCAAAAGGCTAATAAGGACAGGATGACCACAATAAGCAACCCTATTCAGAAAGGGAAGAGTGAGAGACACACAGCAGAGCTAATTCTGCTGTCAGATTGAGCACCTGTTATGCTGAGCCTTGGTGAGGGGTTGTGGATGTTCCTAGGATTTGCCCGTTCTTCTCTCTGGGAGGAACTCTCCAGTCTCTTGCTTTTCTTGGTCTTTGGCTCTTCTCTCTGAGAAATTTTCCCTTTTCTATTATCTTCCATAACAACATCCTAAGTAGGCATTGGAAACAGCCCTCCCAAGGGTTAAGCATCTTCCTCAGTCAGCTTTCTAATCAAAGGATCTAGGCATTCGAGGCCTGTTTTCGATATCAAATAATCCAACATCTTAGTCCACCATCATAAGAATGTAATTCACTTATAAAAATAATAGTGTTGAATCTACTGACTCTGACTCTAGTCAATTCCATTTGACAATATTCACACCCATAGTTCTTTATACATGTTTTAATGTTCGTTATATTTTTTCATCACCAGTCCTTGCCCTCGTCTAATGCAAAGTACCATAAATTTACAAGACTTTAATGAGAAAGTCACATATTTACTATCTGAGACATTTTTTCTAGATATAAGGTTAAGTGCACACCACCTCTTCACTGAATTTTTACTCTTATTAAACCTTAGTCACTGATTTGTCTCTTGTTAAAAGGTTGTTTTAATTGGCCACTTTTGACTCTATGTCTTATCTTTTATCATATGAAGCTTAAAAATTCATTTTTACTGCCCTATAAAGCTCTGAAATATCTCTGTTCCATTTTATTCTTGCTTGTGTACTGGCCACTTTTTTCTAAGCTCATCTCTTCTTATAATAACTCAAAAGCAGTCAACAGCACCCAACCTCTTCTGCTACAGCTACAATTCTGTTACGTGATTTGTCTTCAAGTTATCAAGGGCAACAATTTTAGCAAACTTTCACCATTGCCTAGCTCATCATCTTTCAAGCTGCAAATACAGTTGTTGTTGGGTTTTTTTGTTTTTGTTTTTTTGTGAACAGCCAAATAGTCACTGTGACAATACCTCAAATTTTAGATTTCTGTGATGGTGGTCTCTCATTTCTAAGTACTAGTTATTCCTTCATCAGGATTGACAAATCAGGTCTTGATTCTTAAAGCATGGCTCCGGAAATATGTATCACTTATGTTTTCACTTCAATGATCAAAGCAAGTCATATGGGCCACACCTAATAGATAGGAAAGTGAAATATTACCCACCATGTGCCCAAGAAGAGAGTCATAAATAATTGGAAGATAGCACTAACGCCCACAGAAACACTTGAGAAAATTAACAACAACTATCTATTATCATCTAAAATCCAATCTATTCTGTTTGGTTGTTCTTTTTGTCTATCCTTACAGTTATAACGTACTGTCTTAATTACTATAGCTTCTGATGATTTCTGATGGTCAGTAAAGTAAGTCTTCAGATTTTGTTCTGAATCTTTGCTATTCTTGGCCCTTTTCAGTTTTATATAACTTTTAAAGTCAACTTGCCAAGTTTCATATGAAAAAAATCAGTCTGTTGGGATTTCAATACAGTTTATATTAAATCTTTAGATTGGGTTAGGGAGAAATAATATCTTTACAATACCGAGTCTTTAGTTTCATTAATATAGCATGTTCTTCCATTTATTTGATTTTCTTTGTCTTAATGATGTTTTATATCTTCTATATAAAGTTATGCATGTTTGACAGATTGTTTATATGTATTTGAAATTTTTCATGTTACTATGCATTATACCCTAAATGGAAATAGTACATTTTATTTCTAATTTGTTGTTGATGACTTCAAAACAGAATTGGTTCTTGTATGTCAAACCTGTATCTAGCAACCTTGGAAAGTCCTCTTAGTAATTATTTTTTATATTTAGATTATTTTGGATTGTCTATACATCTCATCTGTGAATAACAGTTTTAATTTTTATTTTCAAGCTTTATAACTTTTGTTTTGTTTTCTATTATTGAGCTGACTAGGTCCTAGAGTCCAATGATGAACTGAAATGTCTAAAAGAGCCATCCTGTCTCTTTCTCAGTCTCAGGGGAAAGCTTTCAACATTTCAACATTATGTACAATGATGATTCTTAGTTTTTTGTAGACAACTTCTAACAGATTAAATAAGTTCCTTTTTATTATTACTTCATCAGAGAATATATTATAAATTATACATTGAATGTTATCAAATGAATTTATCTATATCAAGATGATTATATAATATTTGCCTTTTTTTATGTGGTGAAGTATATTGATTTCAAATACTAAAGCAATCTTGCATTCCTAGAATTAACTAAACCTGGTTTTCAAGTAATATTCTTTTATATACTACTGAATTCATTTTGTTAATATTTTAAGAATTTTTGTGCACTGGTTTGTGAAACTGAATATAGAATTATGCATAAATAATATGCATAACTACACAAAAATAACAATATAAAATTTTTTAAAATATTTATTTTATTATGGTATTCTTGTTAGGATTTGGTATCAGGCTTAAGTTGGCCTTATTAAATGGGGTAGGAAATATTTTCCCTTTTCTTATTTTCTGGAATATTTTCTATGATATTGGTGACATTTCCCAAATAAATGTTTGATACATATCCCAGTGAATCTCTCTGGTTTGTAATTTTCTCAGTGGGAGAATTTGAAATTACTGATTCAGTTTCTCCATGGGTATTAGACAATGCAGATGTTCCCTTTATAAGTTTATTCATTTAGGCTGGGTACAGTGGCTCACACCTGTAATCCCAGCACTTTGGGAGGCTGAGGCAGGAAGATCACTTGAGCCCAGGAGGTCAAGACCAGCCTAGACAACACAGTAAGACCTTTTCTCAAAAAAGAAAAATAAATAAGTTAATTAAATAAAACGTTTGCTCATTTAATCAAAATGTTCAAATATATTAAAATATAGTTAATTATGTCATCTAATAGAGTTTTTCTTCTAATGAACTTTAAATGTCTGCAATGTCTGTAATAGAAATATTCCCTTTTTATTGTTGACATTGGTTGTTTGTGTCTTATCTATTTTTTCTTGATCATTCTTGTCACAGAGTTATTAATTGTGTTAGTCTTCTTAATGCACCAATGTTTGACTTTGTTGACTCTCTTTAATGTATGTTAGTTTTCTATTTTATTATTTTGTCTTATGATCTTCATGCTTCTACATTTTAAAAAATTAAATTTGCAGATCTTTTTCTACAATCTTGAGATAGATGATTGGATAATTAATTTTTAGACTTTTAAAAATATTTTCAGCAAAGGCTATGTATTTCCCTCTCTATGAACATTTGGCTGCATCCTATCATTTTTATAGTATTCCATTCAAAATATTTTCTAATTTCCACTTTGATCCATAGGTTATTTCAAGTGTATTTTTTAATCCAAAAACATTAGTTATTTTCTTTTTGTTGTTGATTTTTAGCTTATTTTCACTGTGGTAAGATAAAATATTCTAAAAGATTTCAATTCTTGGTTGTTGAGACTTGTTTTGTGGCTCAAAATAATTTTTTAATAGGTGAGCATTGTCTCTGTTCTTGAAAAGACTATATTTTGCAGTTCATTAGTTGCAGTATTTTATGTGTATAAATTAGATTCCATTTGGTCATCATGTCATCCAAATATTCATGCTTAGTAATTTTTTGTGTGCTTTTTCTGTTAATTACTGAGAGAAGTGTGTTAAAAATCTCTCAACATGATTATAGATCATTTTTTATCATCTTAGTTATGCTTAAAGTATTTTGAACCTTTGCCATTAAGACATACATATTTAGAGTATTTAGGTCTCCCTGGTAAATTGAAGATTTTATTATTAAGAAATATCACTTGATCTTTAAAAATATTCACCTTAAATCCTATATTGTATGATATTAACAGTTATACCCGCTTTCTTATTATTAAGCTTTGCATAAAATACCTTAAATCCTATATTGTATGATATTAACAGTTATACCCGCTTTCTTATTATTAAGCTTTGCATAAAATATTTTTTCTCTTTACTTCCTGAATTCTTAATTTTAATGTATCTCCTATAATAATCATATACTCATGTTTTAATCTACCTAAAATATTGCATTCTAATTGAAATATTTCATCTATTTTCATTTAAGGAAAGTACTGACACACTTGATTTTAAATTTACCACTTTATTCTTATTATTTGTCTTACCTGTTCTATATTACTACTTTCTCCCATTTTTCTGTCTCTTCTGGATTGAGTGGTTTTTATTGTTCTACTACTCTAATAACCCATTCGTTTAACATTATTTTACTACTATTTAAAGAGCTACCTGGAGATTTCAACAGATACTCTTGGTTAATCACAGTCTAGTATAAATTAGTATTTTAATTTCATCCTAACAATTCCAGAAACTTGAACCCCATTTTCCTTATCCCAATATGTGTAGTATGTTATATTTTTGTTTGTATATACTGTAGCCCTAACAAGACATTATATTATCTTTTATTTATAAACTCAATATTTCATTAAGATATAATTGTATATTTATTCTTTCTTGTGCTCTTTATTCTTTTTTCATCTCCAAGTTTCCATATGGTATTATTTTCCTTCTGATTGAAGATGCATTAGTATTTTCTTTAGCAAGTCAAGCAAATACATTTTTGCCCTATTCCATATCTCCTTAGCCCACTCCTGATTTTAGCTCTATCTGTACTAAACAGGTTTGCACACAATGACAACATCCCATCTCCAGTGTCAGCTATGTCTCTGTACTTTCAGACTCAGTGCATTTGCTAAAGTCAAGGGTGCTTACTCAGCCTACCTGCAGAACAGCCCCAGGTATGACCATGGAGGCTACCCTCATCAATTCTCTGTCAACTTTTTCTTTATGTAATTTGAAACAATGATATTAAATATATACTATTAGATTTTTATATCCTCTTGAATTTATCCCTTTAGCATTATGAAAATACCGGTCATTATCATCAGTATTCTTTTTACTAGTATTTGCACTATTTGTCATTTTAATGCTTTTAATTACAACCTTTGTTTTTATATTTGAATTATGTTTTTTATAAACAACAGATAGTTAAGTCTCTTTAACTTTTGCATTTTGTGGTTTTACTATGATACATTTAGGTCAAGATTGCCTCTCCATTTATTCTACTCAGATTCCACTGGGCTACCTAAATTTAAAGTTTGTTTTCTTTGAACAATTTTGAGAAATATTTAGTCATTATCTTTTTGAATATTGATTTTTCTCCCATTCCTTTTCTTAATTCCTTCTGTAACTCTTATTAGAAATGCTGTATATCTTTTTATACAGCCCTTTATATATTTTTATGCCTATTTAATGTACTTAATCTCTACATTTCTTTGATTGCATTCTGGAAAAGACTGAAATTATCTTCCAGTTTACTAATTCTCTCTTCAGTTGTGTTAAATCTGCTCTGTAATTTATCAATTTTGTTTTTTGACATTTTATTTGTATTGTCATACTGGAGGTTCTATCTTATTATTTCTAAAACTTATTTTGTTTTTATAGACCTTTGTTCCTTTTTCATGTTTTCATTTATTTAAACATTAAACATCATTATTTTATTTTGCACTTCTGATAATTCTATTAACTAATTCTGTAGCATGTGCTGTTTCTGCTAGCTTTGCCTCATGGTGGCTTATTTACTTGTGTGTTTTCTGATATTTTTTGTGAGCTCCTCAACTTTCTTGGAACTTTGTCTATGGGAACACCTTGAAGCACACTTTGAATCTGCTTTCCTTCGAAAAGCATTTAATGATTGACTTGCTGATCACATATTTTTTCATCATGTGTGTAGTGGAAGAACTTTTTTCTCTCTTCTGTCAACGAGTTCAAGATGGTCAAATCCCTTGGATGTCTCCTTCTATGTATCAGGTTTTCCTTTTTTTTTTTCCTTATTTATCCTTCCCTTAAGGATGTAGTTCTCTTGGGCACAACTTGATGCTAGTGTCTCCTACTGGATTCTCCATACCGAGTAAGCCCTAGGATTTATCACAGTAATGTACTTTTCAAGGTGAAAGTACAAGGCTCTTAGTGTTTGGCAAGGTCATCATCTGTCTACTGGAATCAAGGGCATACAAAATGTTTGGCTTATCCTGGTGATGTTAACACCCACTGATATTCTTTGCCTAGATTAATTTATTCATTAAAATTCACGAAAGAGTGGTATTTTTATAGTAACATTGTTTCCTCCTTCTTTCACTGTAACATTTCTATAAGGAGAAAATACTCCCTCATCAATCCTGCTTCATTACCCTGAATAGAGTTGCCAGACTTATTTAGTGCCAGACTTTAGTGTAAGTACAATATTTGGGACATACTTACACTAAAAATTTATTAGTTGCTTACCTAGGCATTCTGAATTTTATCTGTCAAACCAAACTCTGACATTCATACATCTCACATATTTTTTAGAAACAAGATAAGTGCTTGATTCTCTTACTTCATTTACCAGTTACGATGATAATAAAAATGAGTTGGTTGGAAATGATGTGGAATTCTCAATGTATCCTCTTTTAAAAAGTTATTATAAATAGAATATTCACAAAAATGGATATATCATTTCATTAAAATAGACAAACCCTAAAAATTTGAAATAACAAAAACTGCATTTCTAATAAGTTAAAATAAAGCTAGAAATTAATAATGAAATTGGAAACAAAAAACCCAGGCAGAGCCAAGCTCAGTGGCTCATGCCTGTAATCCCAGCATTTTGGGAGGCCAAGGCGAACGGATCACAGGAGGTCAGGAGTTCAAGAACAGCCTGGCCAACATGGTGAAACCCCATCTCTACTAAAAATACAAAAATTAAGGCATAGGAATGACACAATGGACTTTGGGGATTCAGGGGGAAAGAGTGGGAAGAGGATAAGGGATGAAGACTACAAATTATGTGCAGTGTGTACTGCTCGGGTAGTGGGTGCACCAAAATCTCACAATCACCACTAAAGAACTTACTCATGTAACTAAATACCACCTGTTCCCCAGTAACCTATGAAAATAAAAAAATTTTTTTAAAAATTAGCCAGGCATGGTGGTGGGTGCCTGTAATCCCAGCTACTCAGGAGGCTGAGGCAGGAGAATCACTTGTACCTGGGAGGCGGAAGTTGCAGTGAGTCGAGATCATGCCACTGCACTCCAGCCTCGGCAACTGAGAGAGAAACTCCGTCAAAAAAAAAAAAAAGCAGCTGAACATCAATATTTTCTTAAAGAATAAAGATTTGCTACGAAAGAATGTATATAAGTCACAAGAAAAAAATTACTACACAGAAAACTTAGGAAATGTAGCCAAAGTTGTAAATCAGAAGATAATCCATAGCCTAAGAAACCAAAGTTTGCCAAATTTATTTGACTACAAAACTTATGATTTTTGCTATTATGTACTCACATCTCATAAAATTAGTGCTTCACAATAAAATTACTTTGTGCAATTAAAGAAGACCAGAGTTTGGGTTGAGGGAGGGAAATAAAGGCAAGATTTAATATAGTTTTTATTGGTTTGTTTTAGGCTTACGTTGAATAACATTCACACAAAATTCCTAAGCCAACTGTAATGTGCAAAATAAAAGAGGAAATGACTCCATGTTATGTGCTCATTGCACAGTGAATGAATGAATATCCACCCAGTAATATTGGGAAAACCTGCTACTTAGGGGAAAATGGTATTTCTCTGACACTATTAGCACATTTTTATGTAGTTTGTGGTTGAACTCTGATAAATTTGTTGACATATCTAAGCATTGCAGAGTGACATCAATCCAAGAGCACGGAAAGTTATGATTTTTGTGAAATCCTTCTGCTTAAACCCCTCCAATAACTTGCCATTTCACATGGAGTAAAAGCAAGTCTTTTCAGTATCCTTCATGGACAAACCTACATGATCTTCCAGCCCCTGACCATTCAGGCCACTCATCTTTCCTAATGCAGCTCCTATTTGTTGCCACCTGCCCACTCTTTTCCAAGGACACTAGCTTTCTTGCTGTTTCTAAAACATGATAAGTGCTCAGCTACCTTGGGGCTTTTACACTGCCTATTCCCTCTGCTTGGAACACCCTTCCCCTCAATAATCACGTGACTAATGCCCTAAACTCTTTCAAGCACTTAATCAAAGGTCATCTTCACAGTGAGGCTTATCCTGCTGTAGTATTTAAAATTAAAAATACTTGGCACTCCTGATCTCTTTTTCCTGTTCTGATTTTCACTTTTATATAGTATTTACACCTTTTACCATTCCATATAATTCATTATTTTGCAGCTATTTTCTGCCTCCTCCTGTAGATAGTCTATGAGAGCTAGATCTCTGTCTATTTGATTTACTAAAGTATCCCAAGTGCCTAGAATACTGCCTGGCACATGAGAGATAGGCACTCATTTTACAGTGTTCCATAAATACATGGATAATGAACATGCAGTTTGTACTAAGAATGTGAGGGAGAATGGATTAAATAAACTCACCCACGTTCTTCATTTTAGAATCTGTGTTATTTGAGTTAACATGCTCCATGACCAGATACAAAGGCATGGCCACTGATCCATGGGTGGGAATTCACTTCTACAGCCATCAGGGAAAAGGGAAAAAGAAAAGTATTTTTAACAGTTTGTCACCCCAGGGGATCTCTAAAATCCAGTTTTGATGAAAATCAAATTTCAATAGCACGAGACACCATCTACAATTCTCAGGACCCAGGGATGTTTAAGGCAAATTAATTTGATACAAAATAAAAACAAGACACTATTTGAAATGATCCTCATTAAATAATGTTCCAACATATTTCCCATAGCTCTTTAGTTTTTCACAAAAGATTCTCTTTTGCATATTCCAGTTTCCTAAAGGTTATTCTTTCTATTTCCTCTTCTCCAATGCCTCTGGCCAGATTAGAAAGTGATGACCGAAGGACCTTTACAATTCAAAGAATAAATCAAAAATGTCATGCGCATCTGAATTCATCCTGTTAGCCCATCTCTCTTATCAGACCCCATATCCTTGGAAATGAAATAGCTGGAGCCAACCCCATGGGAACCACGCATGTCCATCGGTCTCTGATTCACCAGGCTGCTGGAGCAGCGGCTGTTAGCTTGCCATGAATAATGTACGAGGAGCATGTCCCTGATTTGCTCCTTTATTAGCACTTGAAGGTGAATAGCAAATTTGTTTAATGTCATTTACCACTCTATTCTAAATTTGAGAGAAGTATATAGAATCATTGCATATCTGTGCTTCCAGGAATATGCTTTTAAAAAAATAAACCAGTAATCATTTGTGTAAATTAATATAACTGCTCTGTTAACGCTTCCCCCTTTAATATGTAGCACAGGGTTCTAGGGCTGTCTTCCGTCTTAGATGGGAAACTTTAAACCTGGCCATTACGTAGCATGCTGTACCTGAAAAGGCAGCAAAATGCCATCATGGTAAAGGTAACGGAAGGTAAGGTGAAGCGATGGGAAGACAATAATAATGCTTGCTGTACAGAGCAAGGAGCCACTCTGTGCCAGCCCATTACTGGGAGTTTTCATAAATTCTTTTCTTTAAAAATACAGAATATAAACATACCCCAGAATGTTGATGCACTCAAAGTGATCTTAAATAATATATTACCAAACATATCAAAGAGGCCCTGGGAAGAGAGTCTTCCTCATGTTATGGCTACAGGGGATGCTACAGGGGATGAGAGAAACATGGAGGCTCTTGAAAAGCAAAGCTAGGGGGCATTCTGAAGAAGGATCAAGTCACAAAGCAAGAGAGGCCCATTGTTCATTGTTCTGAGAACTATTTTCTCAGTGACATGTCTCTTTCTCCAGTCAAAAAGGTAAAAAAAAAAAAAAAAAAAAAAAAAAAAAAGGAGGGAGGGGAGGAGAGAGGAAAGAAAAAGGGAGGGTAAATGCAGGCAGGCAGGGAGAAAGGCAAGGAAGGGAAAAGCCAACTCAAATTGAGCCCAGCACCATGCAGATGTTTTGCACAGATTACTTCATTTACCCGCATAGTTACCTTGTAATATCAATACTATGATTGTCCTCACTTATCTGACAAAGGAACCACAGCTTACTGAGGTTAAGTATTTGGCCCAGGATCACATAGCTAGTTAGTGAGGATGCCCATATTTGAATCAAGATCGGTTTGATCTGAATGTAGAACTCTTCCTTGTTCTAAGTGCTACAAACAAGGGAAGGCATTGAGCATAACCTAGTGCCCTCCTCCCTCAGTTAATCTTCTCCTTGGGGCACAAACCTTAATCATTTGCATAGAGATCAATGCAACAGCTCTGGTTTCCATACACAGTGCTGTCAAAAGCCCTATTCCTTCAGAGAGTTACAGGATGCTTTTAATTTTCATCCTCACTGGGAAAGCCAGGATGCTTAGAACCAAGTGTTACCTTCAAGTAAACTCACTGGTTTGATCTTTAGGGTTAGTAGGCTATGTATCTTCTTTTTTCTTATAATTATTTCTATTTTATATTCCTTTCATATTAGTTTTATTATTCTGCCTGTTCAAGTGTCTTTCTGCATGCATGCTCCCTGATCATGAGACACAGGAAACACTGCTAGTTTGGGCTTTTGGACTATTCCATTATCACCTGAGCACTTGTGGAAATAACTGAAATATCAGACAAACACTGTGTATCACAATCTCGGCATCACGTGGTGTGTAATAAATAGACAGCATTATATAATACATGGATAAATACTGCTTGCAAGTAGCATGAAGACAGTGTCAATTCCTATGTGAGTTCAGCCGTTAAGTGCTCAACCAGATCCCTGATCGGCATGAGATTTCTGCTTCATTCCAAACCTAGGTGGAGGGGACACAGTAGTATATGAGTGTATCAGTTACGATAGGTCAGGTTATTCCATGGTAACAAGTAACCCCAATTTCCCAATGGCTTTACCAACAAAGGCTCATTTCTCTTCCATACCACATATTCATCACGGGTTCTCTGGGAGCTCTGTTTCCTATTACCCCACTCTTTAACCCAGGCTAACAAAGCAGCCACCACTGGAGATACTGCCCATCAATATACTGGAGGAAAAGGGAGAGTTTCTGACTAGATATAAAACATGTTACCTTTTCTCACATTTCACTGGCAAGTCACTCAACCACCAATATCTCCAAAGAGATGAAATGCAGTCCTACCAGAAGCCAAGAGAAGAACTGAAGAACTTGGTGGGATGATTGTCCCATTACATGAGTTCAGTCTTTGTCCTATCTTTTATGGCAATTGTCAGTTTCCTGGCTCTTTTCCCCTTTGATCCACTTGACATAGCTCCCTGAATTAGTTTGCTAGGTCTGCCGTAACAAAATACCACAGACCAAGTGGCTTAAACAACAGACATTCATTGTCTCACAGGTTTAGAGACTGGAATTCCAAGATCCAGGTGTCAGCAGAATTGGTTTCTTCTAAGCCCTCCATTCTGCTCTTGTAGATGACCACCCTGTCCCTCTCTATGTCTTCATATGGTCTTTCCTCTGTGTGTGTGTGTGTGTCTGGGTTCTAATCTCCTTTTCTTGCAAGGACACTACTTATATTTGATTAGGACTCAACCCTTAGGGGTTCCCTAATCAAATATAAGTAGTGTCCTTGCAAGAAGTTATTTTAACTTAAACATGTCTATAAAGATGCTATTTCCAAATACAGTCACATTCTGAGGTACTAGGGGTTAGGACTTCAAAATGTGAGTTTGGAAAGGACACAGTTGAGCCCATACCAGTGTCTTACTCGCCATCATTGTGTAGTCTCTACAGATCAGGGCCTGCCTTCTCTTTCTCCAATCTGTTTTCTGCACAACCACCAATGGGACTGTGTTGCATAGGGCTCAGGAAAACACCTACAAGCATCGCTTGGTGCAAGGTGAAACACTGCCGGAAGTGCTGACAAAGTGCACAGGTCTCCCATTCTCCTGCCATACTGAGGAAAAGCGTGTTGGGACTAGACATGACTGGACACAGTGTCTTCCCTTTTTACGGAACAAGTGTGAGAGCATCCTTGCACAAGGGGACTCAAAATTATGGTTTATACACTAAGTAGTTTGGACTTACATGCCAGATGTTTAGAGGAGTGTTAGGAAGTACCAGAAGCAAAGCAACTGGAGAGTTTGCAATCCATTAGTCCTAGTGGAAAGGAGAACCCTGTTCCCTCTAGGCTCCAAGGGCATCTGTTAGACAATCTCTGGTTCACTTCATAGCAATCTGGTTGGAAACACAAATTTAATTTCGTTCTGTTTCCCAAAACATGCCAAAGGTTTCACATTGCTCATAGGATAAAGCCAAACTCCTAACCATGACCTTCAAAGCCCTGTATAAACTGTCCCCTGTTCACCTCTCCAACCTCCTCTTGAGCCTCTCTCCTCTTGTTCATTATGGTCCAGCCGCACTAGTCTCCTTCAGTTTCCTTGAACACCCAGCATTCTGCCCTGCTTTGATGCCATCATACATAGTGGTTGCTAGACCTGGAATGCTCCCCCAATACTCTTTAAATTGCTAATTCCTTCTCATGCTTCAGATTTAGGTTGATGTCACTTCCTTAGAGATCCGTCTAGATCTTCAATGTGAATAATGACCCCTCAAATTAGCCTTGTTAATTTTTAATCACCCTATTTGTTAGATTTATGGCACTTATCACTATTATACCAGCGGTTATATTTGCACACACACAGAAATATACTTGTGTGTTATATAATTTTCTCCCAAATATTTTGCTCTTCACTATACCCCAGCATACAGCAAAGCACCTGGCTTATGTGGTAAGCAACAAATGCAATGGGATTGTTGTAATATTTGATGTTTATGGAATCCCTTTTTAAAGAACATAAAACATCATGCAGACATCAGCTGGTATTATTCCTGTTAATCATATGAGCCATATTTGCTTAACAGCATTTCCAGAATAGGAGGAGTGAAGGGAAGTGGTAAAAACAGAAAGGCAAGGCTGGGCACAGAATTATCCACTGATGCAACCCCTCACTTACTCCATCCAATTCTTCCCTAAGGAGTCAGCTAAGGAGCCTGTGTTATCTGGTAGCCAAAGCACTGATGTCCACAGTGTTCTCAAGCCAAAGGCCATTCACTGCTTGCATTTACTAGATACGGCTGAAAGGAATCTGCAGCTTTATCAAGGGGAAGGAGGAGAGTGAGGAGCCAAGATGTTATAGATGCCTGCTGGGTGATACTACTTCACCCGGTCCTTAGCCACAGGAGCTAAAGATTACCCATTTTAGTGATGAGGAAACTAAGACATAGTAAGAAGCCTTGCCTTAGAACACTCATGCAGGTTATAATAGAGTCACAACCTAAACCCAGGTCTCTGTGATGTAAAAATTCATATTCTCCCTGGAGCTTTTCAATCCTCAAAATATCTGGTGGTGCTTTGGTTTAGAAACCACATCCACATTCATTATCCAAGTTCAATCTCAACATGATCTTCCAGCCCAAAAATTATTCTTTCACTTGAAGAAAAAGAATATGTACAATAGATAGACTTGAATGAATGAATGAATGAATGAATGGACTCATCTTCTAGAAGGTGAATTGAAAGGACTAAAACTTAAATACACATCACCTAGCTTCAGATCCAGACCTCTTGCACTGTATTTGAGTTTTGGATGGAGAAAATAGCCAAAGAATCCGTTTTGGTCACAAACTGCTTAGTAAGGGGATAGAAAATTTGCTCCACAAATATTTATTTTTGATTTTATTTTTCAACTTCTATTTTAGATTTAAGGAGTACCTGTGTGGGTTTGTTACCTGTGTATATTCTATGATGCTGAGGTTCAAGTTACAAATGATCCCATTACCCAAGTAAGTATAGTACCCACTAGTTTTTCAACCCTTGCCCTTCTCTTCCCTCTAGTAGTCCCCAGTTTCTATTGTTGCCATCTTTATGTCTATAAGTACCCCATATTTAGCTCCCACTTATTGACAACATGCGGTATTTGATTTTCTGATTCTATATTAATTCACTTAGGATAATGGCCTCCAGCTCCATTTATGTTGCTGCAAAAGACACGATCTCATTCTTTGTTATGGCTGTATGGTATTCCATGGTATATATGTACCATATTTTCTTTATCCAGTCCACCATTGATGGGCACCTAGATTGAGTCCATGTCTTTGTTATTGAAAATAGCGCTATGATGAACATATGAATACAGGTGTCTTTTTGGTAGAATGATTTGTTTTCTTTTGAATATATACCCAGTAATGAGATTGCCGGGTTGAATGGCAGTTCTGTTTTTAGTTCCTTGAGAAATCCCCAAACTGCACAGCAGCGGAATTAATTTACATTCCCACCAACAGTGTATAAGTGTTCCCTTTTCTCTGCAGACTCACCAGTATCTGTTGTTTTTTTGAATTTTTAATAATAGCCATTCTGACTGGTGTGAAATGGTATCTCATGGAGGTTTTGATTTGCATTTCTTTGATGATTAGTGATGTGGAGCATTGTTTCATATGTTTGTTGGCCGATTATATGTCTTCTCTTCTTCTTTTGAGGAGTATCTGTTCACATCTTTTGCCCATTTTTTAGTGGAATCATTTGGGGTTTGCTTGATTATTTGTTTAAGTTCCTTATACATTCTAGACATTAGAGCTTTGTCAGATGTGTAGTTTGTGAATATTTTCTCCCATTCTGTTGACTGTCCTGTTTACTCTGTTGATAGCTTATTTTGCTGTGCAGAAGCTCGTTGGTTTAATTAGGTCCAACTCATCAATTTTTGTTTTTGTTGCAATTGCTTTTGAGGACTTAGTCATAAATTCTTTCCTAAGGACAATGTCTAAAATGGTGTTCCTAGGTTTTCTCCTAGATTCTTATAGTTTGAGGTCTTACATTTAAATCTTTAATCCATCTTGAGTTAATTTTTGTATATGGTAAAAGGTAGAGTTCCAGTTTTATTCATCTGCATATGGCTGGCCAGCTATTCCAGCACCACTTATTGACTAGGTAGTCCTTTTCCCATTGTTTATTTTTGCTGACTTTGTCAAAAGTCAGATTGTAATAAGCATTTGGCTTTATTTCTGGGTTCTCTTTTCCATTCCACAGGTCTATGTGTCTGTTTTTGTACCAGTACCATGCTGTTTTGATTATTGTAACCTTACAGTACAGTTTAAGGTCAGATAATGTGATGCCTCTGGCTTTGTTCTTTTTGCTTAGGATTACTTTGACTATTCAGGCTCTTTTTTGGTTCTGTGAAATTTTCAAATAGTTTTTCTAGTTCTGTGAAAAATAACATTGGTAGCTTGATAGGAACAGCATTGTTTGTAGATTGCTTTGGGCAGTATGGCCATTTTAATGATATTAATTCTTTCACTCCATGAGCATGAAATATTTTTCCATTTGTTTGTATCATCTATGATTCCTTTCAGCAGCATTTTGTAGTTCTCCTTATAGAGATCTTTTACCTCTTTGGTTAGATGTATTCCTAGTATTTTATTATTTTTGTGGCTATTGTAAGTGGGATTGAGTTTATTTGTCTCTCAGCTTGAAAGTTATTGGCATATAGAAATGCTACTGATTTTTGTTCATTGGTTTTGTATTGTGAAAGTTACTGACGCCATTTATATGTTCCAGAAGCCTTTTGGTGGAATCTTTGGGGTTTTCTAGGTATAGAATAACATCATCAATGAAGATAAATAGTTTGACTTATTTTCCTATTTGGATGTGTTTTGTTTCTTTCTCTTGCCCAATTGCTCCAGCTAGCTTCCAGGATTATGTTGAACAGGAATTGTGTGAGTAAGCATGCTTGTCTTATTCCAGTTCTCATGGGGAATGCTTCCAGTTTTTGCCCATTCAGTATGGCGTTGTCTGTGGGTTTGCGATAGATGGATGTTATTATTTTGAGGTATGTTCCTTCGATGCCTCGTTTCTTGAGGGTTTTTATCATGAAGGAATGTTTGGATTCTATCAAGAGCTTTTTCTGCATCCATTGAGATGATCATATGATTTTTTTATTTTTAATTGTTTTATGTGTTGAATCATACTTATAAATTTGTATAGGTTGAACCAATCCTGCATCCCAGGAATGAAGTCGACTTGATTGTGGCAAATTAGCTTTTTGATGTGCTGCTGGATTCTGTTTGCTAGTATTTTGTCAGGGACTTTTGTGTCTATGTTCATTAGGGATATTGGCCTGTAGTTTTTGTTGTTGTTACGTCTTTGCCAGGTTTTGATATCAGTGTTATACTGGCTTCATAGAATGAGTTCTATGATGTTCACAGGAGGATTAACTCCTTCCCAGTTTTTTGGAGCAGTTTGAGCAGAATTGGTACCAACTTTTCTTTGTACATCTGGTAGAATTCAGCTGTGAATATATCTGGTCCAGGGCTTTTTTTGGTGGTAGATTTTCTTATTACTGATTCACAATTTACTGGACTGATGGAACATACTCCACGATCAACCACATGCTCAACCATAAAGCTAGTCTCAATAAATCTACAACAACTAAAATCATACCAAGCACAGTCTTGGACCAGTATTGGTCCAAGAACTTGATATTGGTCTCTTCAGGGTTTTGATATCTTCCTAATTCAACCTTAAGACATTGTGTTTCCAGGAATTTATCCATTTCCTCTAGATTTTCTAGTTGGTATGCATAGAGGTGTTTATAACAGTCTCTGAGGATTTTCTGTATTTCCATGAAATTGTAACGTCAACTTTGTCATTTCTGATTGTGCTTATTTGGATCTTCTCTCCTTTATCCTTTGTTAATTTCGGTAGTGGTCTACAGATCTTGCTTAGCCTCATAAAGAACCAACTTTTGCTTTTGTTTATTCTTTGCCTGGATTTTTGGTTCTCAATTTTGTTCTGTTCCTAACTCAGGTTTTAGTTATGTCTTTTCTTCTGCTAGCTTTGGAGTTGGTTTGTTCTTGTTTTTCTAGTTCCTCTAAGTGTGATGTTAAATCATTAATTTAATATCTTTCTATCTTTTTGAAGTAGGCATTCAATGCTATAACTTTCTTCTTACCACTGCTTTTTCTGCATCCCAGATATTTTAGTATGTTTATCTCTGTTTTTATTTATTTCAAAGAATTTTTTATTTCTGCCTTAATTTCATTGCTTACCCAAAAGTCACTCGGGAGCAAGTTGGTCTTATCTGATATAAAAATAGCAACCCCTGCTCTTTTTCGCTTTCCATTTATGTGGTAGATCTTTCTCCAACATTTTACTTTGAACCCATGAGTGTTGTTACATGGGAGGTGGGTCTCTTGAAGACAGCAAATAGATGGGTCTTTTTTTTTTTCCATCCAACTTGCAACTCTGTGCCTTCAAGGCTTATATTGACATGGGAGGTGTTGATTCTTTCATGAAGTTGTCAGCTGGTTGCTTTGTGGTTTCTATTGTGTGGTTGCTTTAAAAGGTCTGTGGGCTATATACTTAGGTGTTTTTTGTGGTAGCAGATATTGCTCTTCTGTTTCCATGTTTGGGACTCCCTTGAGCATCTCTTGTAAGACTGGTCTAGGGATAATAAATTCCCTTAGTGCTTGCTTGTCCGGAAAAGATCTTATTTCCCTTCACTTATGAAGCTTAGTTTGGTTCATAAGTGATTAATTTGGGATAAAAATTCTTGCTTTGAATTCTTTAAGAAATTATTTAAGAATGCTGAAAGTAGACCCCCAGTCTCTCTTTGCTTTTAAGGTTTCTCCTGAGTAGTCCACTATTAGCCTGATAGAGTTCCCTTTGCATGTGATCTCACCTTTTTCTCTAGCTGCCATTAAGATTGTTTTTAGCACTGACTTTGGACATTCTGGTGACTATATGTCTTGGTGATGTTCATTTTCTACAGCATCTCACAAGTGTTCCCTGGATTTCCTGTATCTGATCTCCACCTCTCTAGCAAAACTAGGGAAGTTTTCTTAAATTATTCTCTCAAATATGTTTTCAAGATTGTTTGCTTTTTCTCTTTCTCAGGAGCATCAATCCTTTATAGGTTTTTTCACTTTGCATAATTCTATATTTCTTGAAGACTGTTCATTTTTTAACTGTTCATTTTTTAAAATTCCTTTTTCTTTATTTTTGTCTGACTGGGTTAGTTCAAAAGGTCAGTCTTCAAGCTCTGAAATTTTTCCTTCTGCTTGGTCTGGTCTATTGATAAAACTTTCAAGTGTATTTTGAAATTCTTTAAAGTCAGTTTGTCAATTCTAGAAGTTCTGATTGATTTCTTTTTAAAATGTTTATCTCTTCCTTCATTTCCTGGATTGCTTTAGAAGTTTCTTTGTGTAGATTTTCAACCTTGTTTTGGATCTTGCTATGCTTCCTTGCAATCAATGCTTTGAATTCTTCATCTGTCATTTTTCAGTTTCCATTTTGTTTTGGGACCATTGCTAGAGAGCTAGTGTGATCTTTTGGTAGCATCACTATAGATTTTTCATGGTGCCAGAATTTTTGTGCTGCTTCCTTCTCATCTGAAGATGGTTGTACTTCTAATTTTTGTAATTACTTTTGTACAGGAAAGATTTTTTTGCTTTCTTCCCCTACAATATTATTGGATTTTTGTTTTCTTTCCCTTTCCGCCTCTCCCCAGAGGGTGTGATTGCAGAGAAGCTTGGGTAGAATTTTGTGGCTTTGCTTTTATATCCCTATGCACTTCTTTTGGCAGGTTTTACATTGGGCTGTGCAGTTTGACCTACAAGCCAGTAAATGATGCATAGAGTTAGGAGCCAGCTGCAGCCAATGTGGCTAGGTATATACTTGATCCTTGTTTACTGGCAGAAGCTCTCCATTGCCTCGGGAAACTGGCTGATTCATGGACTGCACAGTAGTCTGTGCTCCACACTCAGCCCCAGGGGTGAGGGGGACATCATGGGCAGGGCTGGACCAGGCAGGCCCACTTACAGCTCCCTCAGTGGCAGGTGCAAGCACCTATACAAAGGGAGAATCCAGTAGGTGGCAACTAAGCTCTCAGAAGTGTGCCTAGGCATGAAGCTGGGACACCTCCCCAGCCCCAAGTTCTCTCCATAAGGATGGAGCAGCCTAAACTACTAATCCAGGAGAGTGAGTACTCCAGATGCCCAGAGATCTGCCTGGGTGTGAAGATGAGAGACCCCCCTGCACCAAGATCTCTGCACAGGAAGAGTGAGGTAACTCAGGCTGCTGAACCAAAAAAGCAGGTGCTCTGAATTCCTGGAGATCAGCCTCAGCATGGTGTGGAGAGAGCCCCACTGCACCAGAATCTATGCCCAGGAAGGGTTGAGCAGCTCAGGCTGCTGAATCTGGTGAATGGGTTCTCTAAATGCCTGGAGATATGCCTGGAGATCTGCCTTGGTATGGAGCAGAGAGGGTCCCACTACACTGGAATCTCAGAGGAGCAGGATGAGGCACTCTACAATGGCACCTGCAGACCAGTTCCAGTTCACCAAGCTGACCTTGGCTGCAGGTCTCACAGCGCAGAAGAAACTGCAGCTGTAGCAGTTCTCCTCCTGCCCTAGGCCTGCGATGGGGGAAGAGCACAATTCCAGCACCTACTGCTGAGATGCTTTCCACAGTTCTGACTGTGAAGGTCTCTACCTGACTCCAGAATGAGTGCTCCAGTCTCTGGCCCAAGACTAAAATGCCTGTGTAGCCACCCTGCCAGGTCGCTGAACAATGGCCAACTTTATATGTACCCCCACTAAAAATGGAATCCTGCTCTTGGTTCTGCATCTGGATAAGTGTCTGCAGCCTTTCCTGGTATCTTTCCTTCACAGTGTCTTCGACATCTCCCCAGGGATTGGGAGACACAAAGTGCTCTCCCTCAGCCTGGGTTGCCAGGATCCCCAGTGAAAAGGTGAGTCACAGAGGGAGACTCTCTGCCTCTCTCTGGTAGCCAGCAGAGCTGAGGAAAGCTAGTCTTTGAGCCAAAGAAAACATAGAAAAATAGACCCATCAGAGAGGTGGAGAGCCTGGGATGGAGTAGGTGTTATGGAGATGATTAGAGGACACTCTGGAATAAAACAGACCAGCAAAGCCAAGGGATGGTCCTATAGGCAGGCATTTTTCACAATGACTAATCTAGGTATTGAAAGTATATGTTAGCTGACTGCATGCAGGGATCTCTAAAAAGATGTATCTTTAAGATAACAGAGACACTCAGTAGCAATACAGGCATCTTTCTATATTATCCTTATCTTTATCATCAAGTAAATTTTTTAATTATATAAACTTCTGTTTATGCCCTTCTTTCAAAGACACTGCCTCCAAAACCCAACTTCTGGAGAGGCCAGGAGCATTTGCGGTAGCCATGGAGCTCACTGCACTATTTACTGTATGTATTCAGGGTCCTCCAGCCCCCTGCCACCACACAGCCTTCTTAATGTAACATCTAACCTGTAACTGTTTCTGGAGCCAACACATCCTCAGTTTTGAGCTTTGGCAAAAAAAAAAGTGATCCTGAAATCAATAACCTGCCCTGAACTTTCTAACCTCTCTTCCCTCTTGCAGATGTTAGCTTTTAACATAAGGATGATCTCTTTTGGAACTGTGATCTGTTTTCGCCCTTGACCAGCTTATGCTGTTCTTGACAGCATCTTCTCACTCACACATCATAAGAAGGAGGAAGAAAAAAAAAGGAGGAAGAAGAGGAGAGGAGGAGGAGACAGAAAGGGAGAAGGAGAGAAAAGAGAGATAAAATTAAAAAGCTTCCCAGGAACTGAGGAAAATCTCCCTGGTTAAATTTCTCAAGAAAACTTTAAACCAGTTCAGTTTCAAAAATAAGGTTAATGTTACAGTATTTGGAATTGGAAGATGTTTCCCTAAGGAATCAGGGAAGGAACACATCTCCACCTCATCATTTGTGCAGACAGTTGTTTCTTCAGGAAATACCTCTTTAGGTAGCTCCCCATTCCCTACCCTCAGGATGGACCCTACATCCTGTCTCTCACTACTCTCACTAGTGGACTGGAGCAGAAGTTGACCGTGAGGCACTGATTAAGCTGACTGAGTCCCCTCTTTCAGCTATCTAGAATTGAGATTGATGTTAGCCTGTACCTGTTGCTACCTGAACTAAGGAAACCTGCTGGGAGGCCTGAAGTAGCCACATTCTTACACACACACACACACACCAAAAAGTGGATGGATTATTATGCAGAGAAGAAAGTTGAAGATGTTGTGCCAAAAGAATAATAGATAAGAGACCCCAGAGAAGTGAACCCAGAAAAAAGCAAAGATAGCAGAAATTGACACACCTGACTAAACTGTCTGCCACAAGACAGCCTTGCACTTCCAATTATATTTCCCTTTGGCTCAACCAGGTTTTGTATTTCTTCTTTCTCTCCACGAAAGCATCCCCTACTACGTTTTAAAGTGGCAGCCATTCCCTAGGGTGTACTCACTGTTCAGCTACAAACACCTTTTCCTGAAAATGTTAGCACCCAGTTTAGGTAAACGCTCCTCCTCCATGGTTTTCAACCAGATTATGAGCAGCCTGAACACAGCTATTAAGTCCGTTTCACGTCAAGACCAGCATAGTGCTCAGTAGTGTCTTTGCGGCTTAATTCAGTTGCAATGAGGGGTTTACACCTCCTCAGGGTCAGAAGAGGCAACTACAGGTCTCAACACACCCCAGAGTCATTTGTCTTCTAATTAAAGTGAGAACTAAAGGATATCTTCCCTGTGCTTTAATAGAAGAGGAGCTATTTTGATAATTTATATATCGATATAATTACGAGAAGTAAATCTCTCTCTAGGACACATGTGTAATCAAGTAAACACCATAGCTTTCTTAGAGGCAATAGTTATTCTTATAATTTCTATGTCAACTTATTTCTTCTTTGGAATTTGGCTATGCTATTAGCAATGAAAGAAGTATTAGAATTGGATAAGATTTTAAAAAATTTTAAAAACCTTTAAGTGTGAGTGAATCGATATTATTATGAAAAAACTGGTATTTTTTAGCAAAAACGTGCTGTAAGATTGCATGATAAATGAACATGAAGTACCACTGTTACTTTCTCTTTGAGTTTTCCAGTGCCGGTCTCTCATAGAAAATTCACATTGTGTTTGATGCTATATATAGCAAAAAGAGATAGAAGATTTTTTTTTTCTCTTGAAAGTCATTGATCCACAGAAAAAGCACCAACATAATCAAAATTCACTTTACAGTTGCTTTTCAACCCCTGCCTCTGCTTCCGTGGCTCGCGGCAGCTGCAGCCTCATCCTGACATTTTCTTGCAGTTATTTTTTTCATCTTGTCTCCTGAAAAGACAGGAGACACATATACTGCCAGTATTCTTACATGTACTGCATGGGCATGTTGTATGCAAAATTCATTGTACATAAATATTTGCGTTTTCATGGGCTGAGTTTCCACACTTTGCATCAGAATCTTAACTAATAATAATTGCCAACATTTACCCCACAATTAGCACACACCGAGCACTATTAGAATTTTACATGTTACCTTATTTAATCTTCACAGTATTCCTACAGATAAGTATTATTATTATGTCCATTTTATAGGGAAGGAAACTAAGACATTAAAAAGTTAGCAACTTAAGAAAAGTACAAACGAGGCTTGTTAGTGCTGAATCCAGAATAGAAACCCCAGCAGTCTGACACCTCACCCCAGGCTATATTTTGAATGACTTGGCTTTTTCTGGCTTCCTTAAAGGGTCCCTGATGTACAATTAAAATATCAAAGCAGACCTGGAATTTGGAGCTGCCAGGCCTGACCTCTTGCCAATGATAGGACACTCAAATCATAGCTTTGTCTTTTCTTCTTTTTTACACGCACACGCATATGCAAATACATACACAGGCACTCGTAATAAAATGTGCCTTCACTAACACAATGCTAATTCATGACTTCTGGTTTTTATTTCTGTGAAATGATGAGTTTAAGGCCATACATCGAATTGATGGTTTTGTCTAGGTGCGTACAGGGATTTTTAATAGTTATAATTAATTTCATATGAATGATTAGAACCTTGATTACCTTCTTGAATCAGAAGTAACTTAATATTTTGAATAAACTCTAGAGTGTTAGTTCAAAGAAATACTTACTCTGTCATTAAAAGTTATACTCTGCAGAACTGTTTGCTCCTATAAGAAATGTTCTTGGTATCTTTATAGGTATGGATAAAAAGTAGGACATGAAAATTATTTGCCTAGCATCATTTTATCAAATTATTAAACTAAAAAGAAAATATATTTACTTATGAAATCTTGAAGAATGAAAAATGCAAATTGTTTCTGTGTCTATCTAAAAAGATGTAATAAAGTATAGCATATTTCAGGACATAAGTGTGTAGATGAAAGACTGGTAAATATTTCCTACCTATAAAAACTGATTCTGGTTATCAGATAGTGACAGATGCTGAGCCCAACAATTTTACATTTATCAATTTACCTAAGTCTCATACAATCCTATGGGGCAGGTATTAGTTGTCTCCTTTTATAAATGAGAAAAAAAAAAGACCCAGAAAATAAAAGGCTTGTACATTATTACTCAGCTGCAATAGAGACCTCTCTTACTCCAAAGCTTTAAATAAGGTTGACACATCCACGTTCCTCCCACTAAGCAAATGGCAATTCCCACACTGCCGGCAACCTGGTAGCACCCACCTCAAGATCTCAACAAGCTCTGACCTTGCTCTGACCACCTAAGTACTCAGGAGACCAAGATTCCCCTCTAGCCCCCCAGCATCTTCCATGGCCCAGATCCAGCTGGTCAAGACCCAGTTTTCCCCCTTCAGATCACCCCAGTCATAGCAATCAATCTGCTTAGAACCCCTCCTTCTCCCATGGAGGGCTTTCCAAAAGTGACTGTTTTTTGTTTGTTTTTTTTAAAACAAGTCTCACATCTTTCTCCAAGAACTCTCCTAGATACTTACATAATGTTTGCTATGGGCTCAGGAGTATAACCCAGAGTGCAGCTGATCTGTGATAGACTCCCAACTGCTATTATTCTATTTTCTAGTTGTCACAGTACCTCAAATTGGCCAGGTGACAGGAAGTTTCTACAGACATGTATCCTTCAGGTTCCTCTTGACATCAATAAATACTCTCCCTCTTGAACTGATGGCTACATTAATACCAGTTTGCTATGAGAGACAGAGAGAGAGATGGAGAGAGAGATGGAGAAGGAGAAGGAGGAGGAGGAAGACAAGAAGAAGGAAGACGAGGAGGAAAAGAAACAAGAAGAAGGAGAAGAGGAGGAAGGGGAAGGAAAAGGGAAGGAAGGAGGAGTGCAGTGGCAAAATGATGGCTCACTGCAGCCTAAAACTCCTGAGTTCAAGCAATCCTCCTACCTAGGCCTCCTGAGTCACTGGGATTACAGGTCACTAGCTTTCTTCATTAGACTTTTATTTGGGGAAGGGGGCAATCACTTAATAAGCAGAGTCTGACATTTGCTTGCTAGATACTTAGAGAAAATTCATTCATCTGAAGAAAGCTCAACCAATCGCTTCCCCCATTAAGTCAACATCAGTGCAGATATAATTGTCATCCTTAGAGTTTATTCAGGGTTAAATGTTGTCAAGCTACGGACCAGAAAGGTATCTAGCACAGTTACCCCCTTTATAAAATCATATTTTATATTGCTTTTATAATATTCTGCACTGGTGAAAATCAGCACTTGCATTTGTGGACATAAATCAGCTAGATAATTGAGGTGTGAAAAATAGGCTTTGGACCTTGCCAAATCAATCAGTAACTGAGACTCAAGGTATGCTTTGGGATCATTTGTCTGGGTAATTCTAACAAAAACAACAAAATCCAAACAGATCTCAGAGAAGTTAATAAAGAACTCAAAGCGGGCATATCCATGCACCATGGAACCAACCACAACCAAAAATAAAAAGGCAGATGAAACAGAGTAAGATAAAGGAACAAGAACTCCAGCTCCAACAAAGGCAAACATCTTAGGATTCTGGTGCATGTCTGTCCTATCTTTCCTGCCTCACAGCAGTATCTACATAGTTTCTGACTTCCTTAGATCTCCCTCTCATTCTCTGTCATAAACTTGGTTTTTCTACTTGAAGACACAAAGGTGGTGTTCCCAGTTTTGGCCTTTGATGTTCTTTACATAGAAATTTTACAAATTTTCCGAATTTTCAAGTCTGTAGTTATTCCCAGTAACCCCCCGCCCCCCACCCCCACCCCTTGATGTGACCTCACTCCCTTCGATCCCAGGAATCTCCAGGGGGATCACCTCCTCCATCAGTGTTCCTCTATCAAGCTATTGTCAAGCCATATTCCAGCCTTAGTTTACAACTTACCCATAATAGGGGATGAATAAAGCTGCTTAAAATATTCTAGACCTAAGGTATTGGGGGCTATGTGAATGATTAATGTGGCACAATAAGATAATGGCTTATTCAGACTTAGCATTTGGATTCTGTTCTCAGCCAAGAACTACCTCCTGTTTGTTCCCACTAAATGTCCATTGTAATTTCTGAACATCGTGGAAAACTCAGGTTTTTCTAGGATATGTGTATAGCCTAGAAGCCACAGAACATTTATCCACTAAATCAGCCATGGCTGCATTAATCACACTGTCTTTCAAGAAACCCCAAGAACACCTTACACTGAATACATTTGGAAGGCATGGCACCAACTATTTTATGCCACCTCTGCTTCAAATCTAGTCCAAGGCATCTTGCCAAGTGGTGCTGGAAAAGGTATTCCACAACCAGGAATTGCTTTGCATGGTCAACTCTGAGAAGGAAAATTTGAAACTGCAGGAGCCACTTAGGAAAGCAGATCTAATTGGGAGACCTGATATGTGGCCAGGTCAACTGTGCCATTCCCAAGGCTCAAGAACGCTGGCTTCATTCTCGTCCAACTGGCACCAGCTCACAGAGGACAGGCCACTTACCAGCAAATAAAGGAACAGATTTATTCTTCCTGCCCCCTAAGAGGAACAGCTGCACCTGAACAAACTTGCAAGGTTAGGTTTGCATGTGGTTTACGAAAACCTTCCCCGACTCCCACTCCTAACAAAGGCTGAAGACAAATCTAAGCCAGGTTTTCTGGCTTTGGCCCACTGCTCCATGTGACAGCTCCTTGCACCTCGTTCTCTAACCTCATCATTTAGCCGCTCCAACAAGGTCCACTTCAGGACAGGAAAAAGAAGTTCTCACATATCTCTCATTGCATCGATGCCAGTTCCTTTTGCACCTGGGATCTCCTTGGGGGCCTCTTAATCGAAGTCTGACTAAGCCTGACCTTGCCTTGGTTTATGAGGGTAATGAAATTACAGCCCCAGGTGGGACGGCTGTAGGTGCACGTGCTCGGCCATTTGGAGCCTTGTTATTTCTGTAATTTGTCACATGCTGTCTCCTGCTCGAGGTTGTACTTTACAACCTAATGAATTTGTTCTCTTATTAAGACAAATCTTGTCCATGCCAATCTAATTAAATCTATAAAATTAGCCTGGAAATTTTAGAAAAGTGGGCTGCAATGTAGCTGCTTTTCTTTCTTTCTTTCTTTTTCTCTATTTTAAGTTGTTGGACCAGGACTGATTACGATCTGGAAAGCTGGTGGAAAGAACAACTAGCTGGGGGACAGAAGACCTAGGTTTTATTCCAATTCTGTTATGTGATCTTGAACAAGTTTCCTCCTCTCCATGGGTGTTGGTCCCTTGACAATAAAATTAATGGTTTGAACATATTAGTGTGAATAATACTTTTTCATTTATTGAGTTACGTTACTACATGCCAAATGTCTGCATGAAAACTCTGCAAGGTGGATGGAATTGTGTAGACTGTATGAATACAGTCATCACACATCAGAAAACATGAATGTTGCACCTAAGGCCAAACAGTGAAGATGGTGGTGATATATGACTCCAAAGCCCATTCATACACTTCCAAACAGACAGCCTACACTCTTTTACAGACTATGAATCTTGGGGTAAAATTTGTAAGTGGCTGAAGTTAGTTACAGGTCACAAGGCTGAGTTCCATCTATAGCTCAGTTACTGACTCAGAGATCCTAGACAAGTTTATTATCTCATTGTCAACCACCGCCATAGCTAATCTTTCCTTGGCACTCAGGGCTCAGAGAATGCAAGTTAACAGGGTGTACTTTAAACTCTGCCAAAACATAGGCACAAGAAAAACTGAAGTAGAGAAAAATGTTATACTTTCATCTAAAAGGGAGGAGAAAAATAATTGGTTTTCTGAATACAAAATACTGATCCCCGATGTGAACCTCACACTGCTGTGAATAATATCTACCAAGCTCTGGGTTTCACCAGTGTTTATGAAGAAATTTTTTCAATGAAAAATGCGATCATAGGTAAACTTGAGAATCAGCAAATGGAGAGCTTGGTCTATACTCTCAGTGAAAATACATTTTTCTGGTGGGCTCCCCACAGCAGATTAAAATTCCATTCGATATCTAATAAAATTATAAGTCTAATGTAGAAACACAGAAATCAGTACTTTCATTTTCAGAGAGTTTTTTTTAGCAATTATTTGTTCAAAGATTTAATTCAAACGAGTTACTATTACGTGAAGAAAAATGAAGTGATCTACCCTTGGGTAGGGCATTTGTCTGCCTATGTGGAAACAACAATAACAAAATATCAGTTTCTTTCTTTACTTATTTCTTATGCCTTTACTCTGGTGAAACAACACATACAGAAAAGTACCCCAAAAATGTTCAGGTCTATAATTTCTAAAACCACCACACAGAATAGGAAATAAATGGAACACTACCAACATTCTTGAAGCCTCCATATACTTAACCCCAGTAAATAGCCCCTCCGTGCCCTCCAAAAGTAACCAATGTATTTTCTTTTTAAAGTAACATTTACTACCAACTTTACTGCCCAAAGGGTGCCATTCCCTGTTTTCGTGAACTTCATATAAATGGGCTTATATAGTATATATTCTTTTATACCTGAACTCTTTAATAAAAAATGTGTTTGTGATATTTACCCATGTTGTATGATGCTGTATTTTGTTCATTTTCATTTCTCTGTACTGTTACATTGTATGTATATATACTATATGCATAAATAAACCAAATATACCTCTCTACTGTTGATAAACATTGGAGTTATTTGTACATTGGGCTTTTATAATAATGTTTCAATAAGCAGTCTGGTATGTTTCTCTTGCGTACCTTGGTATGCGTACCTTGGTATGCATATCTAAAAGTAAAATTGCTAGGTCATAGGATTTACATATCTTAACTTTAATAAAGACTGCCAAAACATTTTCAATACCAACTTAACTCCTACTGACAATGAATGATTGAAAGTTCTCCTTGTTCCACATGCCCAATACATGGTGTTATCTATCTTTTGCATGTTCACCATTCTGGCAGCTGTGTAGTGACATACTATGCTTTAAATAAGCATTTTCCTGAAAACTAATGAAGTTGAGAAACTTTTTATGTATTTGCTGGCCATTTGGATGCCTATGATCCACCTGAAATTAATTGTTGTATATGTCCTAAGATAGAGATAAATTTCCATTTATTTCTTATAAACATCCAATTACTTTGACAGCATTTATTGAAAAGATCCTTTCTCCACTGTTCTAAAGTGATACCTTTACTATGAACCATTTGTCCATATACATATGGGTCTATCCCTGGGATTTCTTTTATATACCATTGGCTGACTTGTCTATCCTCCTATTATTGCATCGATATCTCAGTGTTTCATTTACTATATAATTATAATGACCTTTGATAAGTGGTAGAGCAAATCTCCCTACTTGTTTTTATCCTTTAAGCTTTGACTATTCATAGCCCTTTGCAAGAACTGTCTTATCAAGTGCCACTGAAAAGTAAAACCAAATAAAATCTGATAAAATTTTGAGTGGGATTGCATTGATCTAGGATCAACTATCCAGAATTAGTTTAGGGACTATTAGAACCTGGAACTTCCTGGCAAGTTCATCACTCTTTAATTTCTGTCAGAAATGTTTTATAGTTTTCTGTGTAGTGATGTTGGCTGTATGTTCGATTCACTCCAAGGTAGATAATCTTTTGATACGTGTAGAATGCATCTTTTAAATTTTTGCATTTTCTGTTGTTATAATATAGAAATGCAATTTCTTTATTGGCCTTTCATTTAGCAAATGTGCTCAGCTCAGTTATTAATCTTATTAAATTCTTTCACACCACCCACTGTCCCCAGCAAGGAACCTCCTAACTGTAGCTCTGAAAGAGGTCCCAAATACTAGGCTCAGTTCTCTGGGCTTCCATCTTTCTCCAAGTCCTGGCCCTCGCTGCCATTGTTTGTCAGTGTTTATCAATTCCTTCCAATAAACTTTTTTTAAAGCATTATATAGCTTTTCTGCTTGCCCTCAGTAAGATGGTTAATCTGAATTATCTAACCTTTTATTGCTAAAATTAATATCAAGTTTTTCAACACAAAACATTTCAAACGTAAACACAGAAAGGTTCTTCTCATTAAACTACTCTTAAAGTTAAATTCTCCCTTAGGTCTAAAGTTTGTTGAAATGGGAGATGGGTGGAAAAAAATGGAGAATGAAGTCAAAACTTTTAAATCAGTTTCTGTACTATTTACAATAGATTAAAAGGAAAAATCATTACATAAAAGGAAATCATTTTTGCTAGTTTGTGACATGTTATTTTAATCAATAAAAACATAAAACTACTGTTAATAAAAATAAATATCAATTAATAAAAGAGTAATTGTTCCAAATTAAAATTGTTATTCATATACATTTGGGTATAGAGCCAGTGATTCAATCTCTCTCTCCCTCTCTCTCCTCTCCCTCCCTCTCTCTCTGTTTGTGTATATAATATGTATAGATACACACACACACATAGTGTCATTTGATATATATACACACACATACATATAAAATGTATTATATGCACACATTATATAATGATCTTTCTGTGTGTGTGTATATAGTGTATATATAGAATGTGTATATATACAGTGTCTATATATACAGTGTGTATATACACAATGTATGTGGGTGTGTGTAAATGTATACACACACATAAATACATATAAAATTTTTTGGTTTGTTTACCAACTTAACAGGCATGGGATATGGTCTGATTTTATTTCTCAAAAATATTCATTGTTATGCCCTATAGTTAAGTCAAATGACACGTTGCTTTTATATGAAGAGCAGAGTAGTCCAATAATAAGCGTAAACATACTCAAGGGGTTAGGAGGAATCCTACTATATTTATTTTCCTTCTTGGCTTAGGTTTTTTGATTCAGATTTTCAACATCAAAAGGGCAATTCCATTTCTGTGATTATTTCTGAGCAAAATAGTAATTATACAAGCCAGATTTTACCTGAGAAAATTTGTAGAAAATTTAATATTACTATTTAGATCCTGAATGCTTGATTTAATATTACTAGTTAGATCTTGAATGCTCAAAATGTAGCTGGTTTCTTTAGATAAAGCACGGAGCATAAATAAGTAACTACAAGGGACATTTCTAAAATGAGAAATTTTCAAAAATCATTTCTTTTGTCATGCCCTACTACTTTAAAATGTGCCAAAAATCCAAAAGCAATTGATTAAAGAGGCAGAATATGAACATTATTGACAAATAGGAATTCGGTGGGCCTTTAGGACCAAAGAAATTTTAATAAATTGTCTTTTGTTAAAGAAGTTGAAGAAATAAATAAAAATAAGCTTCATAAGGGATAAATGAGAAATACAAAGGTTCAATAATTGGGAGAAAATAGAGCTATGCAAGGACGGGGATTCCTGATGAAGCTAAACAATGGCTGTAGTATAGGAGGTTGAAGAAGATACCAGCCAGGCGCAGTGACTCACGCCTGTAATCCCAGCAGTTTGGGAGGTCAAGGCGGGCGGATCACCTGAGGTCGAGAGTTCGAGACCACCAGCCTGACCAATGTGGAGAAACCCCGCCTTTAATAAAAATACAAAATTAGCTGGGCGTGGTGGTGCATGCCTGTAATCCCAGCTACTTGGGAGGCTGAGGCAGGAGAATCACTTGAACCCAGGAGGCGGAGGTTGCAGTGAGCTGAGATTGCACCATTGCACTCCAGCCTGGGCAAAAAGAGTGAAACTCCACCTCAAAAAAAAGAAAAGAAGATACATGGGACAAAGGGAGCTGTGGGCCAAGCATGGGCTCATTGAATGTTGCCCACGGAGGGGAGACAGCTGTGGATGATGAGGGCCAAGGCATGATGGGGGTACAGGTGCAACGCAGAAGGTCAAAGACATGAGAGACCACGACGTGGAGTTACCCACTTAATTATCATGGCAGGGACTAGGGAAGAAAGATTTTGAGTCAGGTGCCAAATTCCCCAATACATGAGTGAGGACAACAAAAGGGCTGGAAAATAACAGTAAAGCTAGAAAGAGGTAGTTATAACTCAATAGCCTAAGCCCCCAGAAATTAAACTAAGATTTTGTTTATATTCTTAAATATTTTCTCAATGCAATAAAAAATATCTAAATTTAGGCAAGACATTCTCCCAAAGTGAGTACTAGTTGAGGAAAATACTGCCTGCTCTAAAATAGTTTCTCCCACAATCACATGGTCGAAAAGATGTTTCTTTAACAAGCTGGCCACATTAAGGAATGTACCAGAAGCTGCCGGTATACCAACAGCAAACCAGGCCAATGGCAGCAACCCACCTCATATGTCAGCAATAATACAACATAAAGCTTTACTGACAAAATCAGGAGAGGGGCTGGATTTGACCCGTGGGCCATAGTTTGTCAAACCCTGATCTCACTTGTCTTTAGATGTCCCAACTCAGGTTTTACAAGAATCTGTGCAGAAGTTTCATCTTCTCTTACAGCCACTTTGTAAGTGAAGGAAATGGAGCTGTTTCTCTTATGTCTAAATAAATTATATGTTTAGGCTGGGCATGGTGACTCATGCCTATAATCCCAGCAATTTGTGAGGCCAAGATGGGTGGATCACTTAAGGCCAGGAGTTCAAGACCACCCTGGCCAACATGGCAAAACCCTGTCTCTATTAAAAATGCAAAAAAAAAAAAAAAATTAGCTAGGAGTGGTGGTGCATGCCTGCAATCTCAGCTACTTGGGAGGCTAAGGCAGGAGAACTGCTTGAACCCAGGAGACAGAGGTTCCAGTGAGCCGAGATTGCACCATTGCACTCCAGCCTGGGTGACAGAGTAAGACTCCGTCTCAATAAAATAAAATAATATGTTTAGATAATCCAATCAATCAACTAATAGGGTTTTTGGGAAAAAAGAAACCTGTAAAGTGGGCAGACATAAGTTGAATCCCAAAGCTGAATTTGAATTTTGAGTTTTTCCAGTGACTACAGTGCCCTTAAATGTAATGACCAAGAGATTTAGTGTGGTGGTGAATGTCACATCACAGCTTTCAAGCAAACAGCTCTTCACACCTGTATTTCTTGTTGTATACTAATCTTCCCAGTCTAGAAAATGATTCCTTAAGACAGGTGGTGTTTCACTGAGGCTTTTAGCTTCTTGTCTTCGGACACAAGCTAAGTCCTTGCATATCTGAAGGTGTCACCTTCTACCTGGAAACCAGGGCTGGTTAGAAGGCTCCCAGTCTTGTTGCTTTGGGGTATCAGTTCTAAATGCTTAAACAAATGGGTCATGAGACTGAAATGAGGTCTGTAACATCTTTGGAGGCACACTCCCTTCTGATGGATGATCTGAAATGAAAATATTTTAGAGCCTCCTTTCAGCAGAATAATAAATTCTGTGTTTCCAATCATGAAAATTGAAATTATAATAGATAGCATTCTGTCCCACTGTTCATGAGATTTAACACTTCAGAGGGCGCAATAAATATAGCCCATTAAATAATACAGGCCAGACAATGCTGACTTATTAAAACTGAAATGTCACTTTGGGTTTGAATTGATTTTTTTTTATTTGAGGACCTCTTAGGCTTGCAAATCAGAACTGCCTGCTATTCGCAAGTCTGAAGGAGCTTGACTTTCCCAGGGTTAGTTTTATAAATGCAGATTGATGGGGAGGGCTAGTGTTGGGTCGGGATCAAATGGCCTTCTCTAGGGGACTTGAATTATTCATGAATATCCATGTGTTTTGCATTTCTTGCTTAACACTGAGGAAGGTGGGGACAAGAGGAAAATGTAGCCAGCTGTGAACACAGACTGCATTCTTGAACAGGGTTAGCAGTTAGAGGAGGGTAAGGGTGGACAAGGGTGGGGGCTGAATCTAATTTTATAGGAATTTAAATCAATAAACCTTGAAACTAAACAACTGGCCAATAGCTGACAATACCAAGTCTTATGGTATCTACTGTTTATTTTTGACAAGTTGTGTACTCTATGCAAAGGTAAAAAACAATAAGTGAATTGCCTATCTTCTGATTGTAAATATAGCTGGTTTTGGCTGCCCCTGCAATGACCTTGAGGTTGACTGACTATTTGGAGATGGGGAAGTGTGCAACTGGCACTTGAATGTAGGACCCAAGAGAGCCTATGTCCACTCCCAGCTCACCTTCCTCTTAGCTCTGTGACTCCCAGAATGTTCTCTACCATATCTGAGCTGCAGATTCCTCCTCTGAAAAATGATGCATTTTAAACCTCTTCAGTGTTTTCAAGTTCTTTTCAGATGCAGAGCACTTTATTCAAACAAAACATTTCCCGCAAGTCACACACACAGTATAGGTCAAAGCAAGGCTATTTAGACTGAAGTGGGGGCAGCGGCAGATAAGATGGACAGGCAAGGAGATACCAAAACTCTCATTTTCCTAACTTGGTAGAATTGGGAATTTCTAGATATTTTTCCTGGTCTCATTTCCCAAAATACCAGACCTAGGAAATCGGGACAAACATAGAGCCAGCTCTTTTCCTAATTCCCAAAATACCAGGCCTAGGAAATCGGGACAAACATAGAGCCAGCTCTTCTCCTAATTCCCAAAATACCAGGCCTAGGAAATCGGGATGGACATAGAGCCAGCTCTTTTCCTAATTCCCAAAATACCAGGCTTAGGAAATCGGGACGGACATAGAGCCAGCTCTTTTTCCAGCTCCATGGTTGGCTTCTCACTGGCCCTTGTCCCTCTTCCCAGGATTCACAGGCTTTGTGTCTTACAAAATTCCTCAGCTTCAACACTGGGAATGGTAGTCTACTCAAGAGACTCTGAATCAGAATGAACCACACTAAAAAGACATTATCTTCAGGGTCCTCCTCTAACTTCAGAGGAATCCTGTGTGCGTACTCTATTTTGAGAGCAGTTAGAGAAGGAGGGAATGAAGAATGATGAAAAGTGAATAAAAGAAAAGATTCTGGGGTTAATGCTATAGTATTGCACCCGGCGGGCTACAGCTAAAACTCACTTAGTAATTTAGAGGAAAAATCAGCCACATCAGACTATACCAATATCTGAGAGCCAAAGGCAAAATTCTCTGTCTTTATTTTCCCTACCAGATAAATGCCTGTGAGGAACCAGCTGGTTCCCCTATGACTACTGGTAACCTTATTATTGTAGAGGTATATTCTGGGGTCAAAGAGAAGTTGTCCTTTGTCATCCGAGCCCTCATTTTGGTCTCAGCTCTGGATAATAAAACCATTTTATAATATTATTTTTCTGACAAACAGAAAATGCACCACCTTTTACCAGAATGCAAACTTCATCTAGAGAAGTGAGCCAAGAACGATATCTAGGGAAAACCCTGCTTTGGCCTCAAAACTATGTGACCTCAATGCTAAATGCAAAAAGGCAACCTCAAACCCCACCCCCCACCCAGAAAAAAAACTGTCTTAATTTATTTTTCTTGCTGTTAATTAAGGCTATCAGAACAGTGACCTTAAAAGTGTAACATCTCTTTAAATAAGGAGACAAAATAATGACCTGCCCTAAAGATCACCATGGAATGGATAAAATATGAATTGATTATGCATGCAATTACCCCAAAATTTGTTATTTTACAAAATTGAATTCTTTCTTGCTGAAGTCCAGTGCTGGGTAATTAAATGCAGACTGTACTTAATTTTGTCACAGCACAAATAGAGAGGTTATGGAAAGTGTATGGCTTCATCGTCATTAATATTCCACTGGTGTTGGAATAGATTAGCAAGTGAAGAACACAGCAGGTTAGGATTATGTGAATCTATTCGAACCCCACATAATGAATGTGGAGAAGAGTGATTTGAATGTCTAATATCAGTCACTCAGCGAAACAAAAAAAATTCTCATCCTCACTCCCAAGTTTTGAAAGAGCTGTTTATTTCATGAATTTTTACTCATGATTATAATCAGAACTACCAAAGTAAATTGTTAACAATTGCCAAGCTAAAGGGACTTATTTTTTTTTCTCTAGAAAATTCCTCAATTTCCCATGCTGTTGAATCCATATTTTGTAGCTCTTTCAACTACAAGGATTCAGAGCAATTGCCAGCCAGGGGGATTCAGATATGCTTCCATTTTAACCCTCTCCTACACTCACACCTCCTGAGGCCCACATTTGTCCCTCTTGAATTCAACAGCCAGATGTAGTTATTTTCACTTTCTACTGGGGATGGCTAAACTGCACAGCCATTTGCATTGCTCTTCAATGAATTAGTCTAGGTAAAGTTATTCCAAAGAAGGAGTTAGATGCTATAATTAAGGGACTAAGGGAGGAAAGAAAAATGTCCCAATTCCAAGATGAAACAAACAGTATTTATCTGGAATCCTTGAAGGTGGAGATGGGGAATCAAACAACAAATTTTAGGGAAAAAGATTGACAGAAAATAGCAAAATTAATCATGAACTCTGGTGGAGAGGAAGAAAAGAAAATGAAGTGTTACAGGATTAAAGAGTCACAGGGAGTCAACTACAACTATGGGAAGGTCCTATAGTATCTCCCCTGCAGCCTCAGGAGATTTTCTCCCCGATGATGGCACCATAATTACAGGGAAACAGAAACAGATTTATCAGTAATTTTACCCAAGACTCTCTGAAGGGGCTTGACAACTATCATCATTTTCTACTAAGTCAAAGCTTCGACACTTCTTAGAATGTGAATACAGATAGAAAATAAATAAATAAATATATATATATATGAGTGACAAAGTTTCTTTCAAAGCAAGAGTCACTCATTTTTGACTCAACATTTTTGATGTTGTCAAAGCCGCCATCTTGACATTCCAAATAAATATAAGTAAAACCGTCCTTCATCTGCTGGACAATAGCACCAAGTGAAAAGCTCCCTGTATGTTGAAAATACTAATACCAAAATATAATAATTTTTTTTTTTGAGATGGGAGTCTCGCTGTGTCTCCCAGGCTGGAGTGCAGTGGCGTGATCTCGGCTCACTGCAAGCTCTGCCTCCCGGGTTCACACCATTCTCCTGCCTCAGCCTCCCAAGTAGCTGGGACTACAGGCACCCGCCACCACGCCCAGGGTTTCACCGTGTTAGCCAGGATGGTCTCGATCTCCTGACCTCGTGATCCGCCCGCCTCGGCCTCCCAAAGTGCTGGGATAATAATAATTTTTAAGAAAGGGATGAGAGAGGAGAAAAATTGCCTGGAGTTTCTTGAGTCTATCCACCTGAAAGCTCATATGGGAACTGGGTTTCTCATCCAGACTTTGCTGGCTCTTGCTTCCTCCTGCTCATATAGGGAACTCTGCTCTCTGTTAAACCTCCCCTCTGTCACCTATAGTTTTTAGGAGTTCCCAGTGGGTGCCTCTCATGTCCTCTTAGACATGGCTAACAGCATGCTTGGATTATCACTGCCAAATCCACAGGGAACGCACATCTCTGCTAGGTACCACTGCTACTGTCATCCATCTACCACCAATTTTGGCCACAACATCTACCACACACAGCCACTGCTATGGGCTTTTGCCATTAGTGCTGAGAAATTTCTGCCATCTTCCTGCACATGTTGCAGAATTTCATTGAATGACGTGGATGGAACTGGATGTCATTCTGTTCAGTGAAGGAAGCCAGGCACAGAAATATCACATGTTCTCACTCACATGTGGGAGATAACAAAGTGGATCTCATGGAGGTAGAGGGTAGACTGGTGGTTATTGCAGTCTGGGAAGGGAAAAGGGAAGGGGAGGATGAAGAAAAGTTGGTTAAGGGATACAAAAATATAGTTCGATAGAAGAAATAAGTTCTACTATTCCATAGTATGATAGAAAAATTATAGTTTACAATAATTTATAGTATATTTCAAAATAGCTAAAAGAGAAGAGTTTCAATGTTCCCAACACAAAGAAAAGATAAATGTTCGAGGTGATGGATATCCTAATTACCCTGATTTGATCATTACACATTATATGCATATATCAAAATATCACATGCACTCCAAGAATATTTACAACAGCTACATATCAATAAAAATTTTTAAAACAAGAATTGCATTACATGTAGCTGCCACTTCCACCACCTCCTCCTCGATAGCGCCCCAATGATCAGGTCCCCATGATGCCGAAGCTGGACAGTGATTTAGGGGAAAATTTTTCTTCTTCCTCTTTACCCTCTGATAAGGCAGTATCGGCTTACCCTAACTTACATGTTTTTGGTGAAATAGTATTGCCATATTTTATTTTAAGTCTTTTGTCAGCTTATGACCAAGACAAGGGTCATTCTTTGGTTGCTGAGCTGGAGTCTAACTCAAGTGTTACGTATCACTCAGTGCTCTCATCACTCTGCTCCTGCCCTCTGGCTGTAAGGGGTGTTGTGCTTGACTCTCTTTTCCCTTAAAATAAGTTCTTATCTGGGATACTCTGATGCAAATTCCTGATGGACCTGCTCCACTAGTCCATCAGACTTGCCCAGCCTAGTATTCAGGTGTAAAGACAACATAGACCCAACCAGGGATTCCACGACAAACACTAGCAAGAACAAGTCTTCACATCCACCTAGCATGTTTATCTTTTTAAACATACGTCCACATTATTCTCTATTAATCCTTTTGTACTGCAGCACAGCTCAGGGTTGCAATTACTGGAACACTCCCTAATTCTAGAGAACTGGCCTCATAGGATGTTTCTGGGCATCTGAGTAAATAGAATCCAGTGCTAATGCAAGAACTAATTTGCAATCTTGGGCTTTTAAATTGTAGCTCTCAGCCACATGCTAAAGTACCATTCTATAAATACTGAAGGATATTTCTCTTGTTTTCTGCAGGGTGATAACACTAAAATCCCCACCCAATCTGGCCATGGGGTGGTTAAAAGCAAAGAGAGAAAACCTCCGAGCTCCAGGGCATATCTAGCTGCCTTGTTACCTCGGGTACTATACTGTACTGTAATTTATTTTATACATAACTCTGTTCCCCACCAGCTCAGGGCTCATGTCTATCTTGTTCATCATGATATCCCCAGCATCTAGCCTCATATCTGACACAGAATACTCACAATACATATTTTTGAATGAATGACTTTAAGATCTTCTGAAGTTTGAGTTACAAGAGTCTTTCCTCATTCATTTTTGTTTTACCTCCACAGTCTTCCTTTTGTGTGAAACTTACAAATGGCAGGTACTAAATAAATAATTGATAACAGAATTCTATTTATTTCTCTGGATCTGACACATACACAGAAAAACACTGATTTGCTTTTCCATTGGACTGACAACATAAAGATATTCATATACCTTACATAGGGAGCTACAATTCCAAACAGGATATATCTTTAGAATTTAGGAACAAAGACATTAATTAACATGCTTTCAATACTTAAGTCTTAAATATAAAATGAATGAGTTTTGACAAAGTGGCCCCCACCAGAAAGATAGTTTTCAGATGTGCCAATGTAGGACTAGGGTGTTTCCCAGCCCTCCATCTATAAAGTCAAGGTGTTAACACTAATCTAATTATGGAGTCCTTTTAGGGAAAAAAAATGACTAGAATGATGCTGTAAACTTCATCAAGGAGGAAATGTCCTTTGCAAATTAGCAGGCTGGCTCTCCAGCCAAGTAGATGTTCTGTGCATAGTGTGAGTCAGTCTCTGGAGTTCAATCATCTCTGAGTAGCCTCTGTAGAGCACAGGGACTATATCCATTAAGAAGCCAAGCCACCATGACGCCCAGAAGCAGCTGCCAGCTCCTCTTCATGTCTGTGCAGCTGCAAAATCATTCCCTATGTGCAATGATGCCTCCTGCCTTTCTTTTTCTCAAGTGTTATGACCTCGGGCCATGTTTATCCATAAAGCTCCTGTTTCCTCATTGCAAAATAGCAGTTACACTCAAAACCATGCCCCCCCACCCCTTACAGCCTAAATTTGTGACATTGCATTAAATCTTTTGTCTGAAACTCTTCCTTTGGAGGTCAGTCAAATGTGAATCTATAATTCTATGATTTTGATTTCACCCAATATTGAAAGAAAGTCCTATCAGAGAGCCTCACCTGTATCCATCAAACATATTGCTTCATGTGTCTGGAGGAGTTCCAAATGTGAGTGCTGACATCTCTGTGGCTGTGTGTGCTGTTGGCCAGGAGTGTCAGGGAACTGACACCTTATAGGAGCAGCCCACAACCAACCAATGACTCTCAAGAGTTGGAGTACAAATTCCCCAGTCCTCTTGCCCTCAGCTGGGTTCATTTCAAGTCCAAGTCTTGGGTTCAACACCATGTTCTATACTCTCCTTTCAGGATCAACTACCAGAAGCCCACAGTGGCAGCTAACTTTAAAGAGCACACTCTATTTTCTGCCTTTTCTTCCCTGGATCACTCCCCACGCTCTACACAGCCCCAATAAATTATTTGTACCTAAATTATGTCTCAGGGTCTGCTTTTAGGGGAATCTGAACTAACATACATATATATTGAACTAAATTAAAAGTAATGTTTCAAGAATTTGAGTGTTTTTCTGTTTGCTCTCTTAACCTCCAGAGAGTAGAAGGGATGAAGAGTCACTATCGTAGGAGGTGCCTACATGAATTGGATGTTATTACCTGGCTGCCTTCCCTGCAGGGTAAACAGCCTAACACAGCAGTGTGTAAAACTATCTAATCCTGACGCTGCCCCGTGCAACCAACAAAATGTTCTCTCTCTGTGTTCACATCACAGTGTGATGTAATTCCAGACGCCCTCAGAAAAGCTGCAGTTTGTGATTAACACAGCAAAGGCAGCCTTACAGCTCCTAAATAGTTGGGAAGAAATACAAAGCAAAGAGAAATATCCAGAGATTAATAATAATAATGAAAGAACGCATCCAGCCGGGTGCAGTGGCTCACGCCTGTAATCCCAGCACTTTGGGAGGCCAAGGCGGGCAGATCACAAGGTCAGGAGATCGCGACCATCCTGGCTAACACGGTGAAACCCCATCTCTACTAAAAATACAAAAAATTAGCCGGGCGTGGTGGCGGGCGCCTGTAGTCCCAGCTACTCGGGAAGCTGAGGCAGGAGAATGGCGTGTACCTGGGAGACGTAGCTTGCAGTGAGCCAAGATCACACCACTGCACTCCAGCCTGGGCAACAGAGCGAGACTCCGTCTCAAAAAAAAAAAAAAAAAAAAAAAGAAAAGAAAAGAAAAGAACGCATCCTTAATTTTTATAAAAGCAATCCTGGATTATTATTAAATAATCTCTGATTATTTATTTAATTAAATATTTAATTAATTATTATTTATTTAATTAAATATTAATTATTATTTAATTATTTATTTATTGAATAATCCTATTATTAAATAATACCTGATTCATAATTTATTTATAAATTTACACTTATACAATTTATACATTTAGTAAGGATGGTGTAGATCTGCATTGTCCAGTACAGCACCACCCAAATAGTCACCTGTAGAGTGTGAGCCCTGGAAATGTGTCTGATGCAAAATGAGATGAGGTGTAAGGATGAAATACACATCTGGCTTCAAAGACTTAGTATAATGAAAAAGAACTTAAGATATCTCATTAGTGATTATATCAATCACATGTTTAAATGATAATATTTTGGATATGTGACATTAAATATTAAAATTAATGTCACCTGGTTCTCTTCACTTTTGTAATGTGGCTACTAGACAATTTATAATTACTTAAATGATTCACATTATATTTTTATTAGATGGCACTTCTCCAAATTATATTGTGGTAACAAACTCTGAATACTCAGCAGTAAATAATACAAGAAAGACGAATTTCTTAGTCATGGTCCATATAAAAAATGGTACAAAATGGTACATATACAATCTCAGTGAGGGGCTCTGCTCCAGAAAATCTCTCAGGGAACTAGGATGTTGGAGAGATGGCCATTTTGATGAGATAAATGAAAATGAAAGTTCCTCTGTTGCCCCCGAAGAGGAAGGGAGTTCTGCAGGATTTTGCTCTAGCACAAAATATTTTGTCTCAGAAGGTACAGATATCATTTTTACTCAGGCCATTGTCAGAACTTGTCACAAAACTCCAACTGCAAAGGGGACAGAAAATGTCACTCTCCCATGCTTCAGAAGATGGGTCAGAGTAAACACGAGTGCACACCCAAAGTGTCTACTACAATGTGCATAGCCTGTTGATGTCAAAACTTCCAGTGTTATTCATTCTAGGCCATAGTATAACAATGTGAACATGGCAAAATGATATTGTAAGATATCAGTCATTTACACCTTGACAAAGCCACTTAAGCATCTTTTCCCAAGGAAGATTTTGCAAACTGGCAGAAATCCATTTTCAGGTGCGGAAAAGAGCCTCGGGATGAGGAATTGTCATAGAACTTACATGTTAGAAGTATAGAAGACAAACTTGCCTGGCCACTCAATTTTTTTCTAACAGTGTCCTGTGCTTTGATGTAGATTACAGGTGAATAAAATCAGATCAAATATCACCTAATGCAAGACAGACAGACAGTGGCTCAGACAGAACATGCAAGGTGACTCACCACAGTCCCAAATCTAGCTATCATGTAGAACTCGTTGGAACACTGAGAGTGGCTTCATCTCTCAGAAACAAGGTCATATTTAAACAGGATTCCAGAATTCCAAAAAATTAATTAAGGATACTTGAGAAACTTCCACATTTTGTGGAAATAATTTAGTCAAGGAGAACATGCTGATTACGTTGCTGGACTGAGCTCAGCTAACTGCTAGGTGTAGACATATAATACTGCCCATGACCTAGTACTCTTCTTATTTTGTGCTTTCATGACTGAAACCGTCTATTTCCACAGGTTTTCTCCAAACAGAGTACACACAAGTAATGAGATTTTGGATGGCTAAATTGCATTTGTATCCACTCCATACTGCCTCTGTGAGACAACTTCCAGAAAACCTTGATTACAGTTTTGAATATTGCCCCCTTGTATTAGTCTGTTCTCACATTGCTAATAAAGCCATACCCGAGACTGGGTAATTTATAAAGGAAAGAGATTTAATTGACTCACAGTTCCACATGGGTGGGGAGGCTTCACAATCATGGCAGAAGGCAAAGGAGAAGCAAAGGCACATCTTATTTACATGGCGGCAGCCAAGAGAGCGTGTGCAGGGGAACTGCCCTTTATAAAACATCAGATCTTGTGAGACTTACTATCACGAGAATAGCATGGGAATGACCTGCCCCCGTGATTCAATTACCTCCCACCAGGCCCCTCCCATGACATATGGGAATTATGAAAGCTAAAATTCAAGATGAGATTTGGGCCAAACCATATCACTCCTCCTTCAACACATATTCATGCACATCACTGTATATCTCCTCACTTATGATACAAAGACTTTTGCCAATATAATGTTCAGAGGGTGCTGACATTGGTAAGTTCTCAAGGACACCCCTGCGGACACCATGAAATAAAATGCTGTCTGATTTGAGTTAACGCAGTGACTTTATTTTCTATGGCAAATTATGTCACATTTGGCTTAAAGATTTGGTACTCACGACCAGAAAGGGAAAATTGAAAATTAGGCCCAGTAATTCTAGAATGTATGAAAGATCTCATCAAGCCAATGCTCTGCCTCTTATTTTAAAAAAATTTGATGAAGCTGGCTTTACTGTCCAAGTTTTTTCTTCAAATACTAATTCATTTTTACTGAAAGGTATTAAGATATCTAAATATAACAAATTAATTGTTTGATGAGAAACATCTGTCACACATACAGCTTCTACAAGCATTAAAGAAAATACGCTATGTTTATAGAGACACATTTTCTGCTATTACTGAGAAGTTTTCAATATGATGCTCAGGACAGGCCAACATAATCCCCACTGTGTTGGCCCTCGGAAGGTTGCAGAATGACAGGTATACCAAGGACAAGTACAGTCAATAGTCAGGTTTACAGATAAAGCAGATGGTTTATTACACTGCATGATTCCAAAAGTGATATAGCCCCCCTGAAAAAAATGCACTCTGGACTGAAGTGCAACCATATCTGATGTTCCAGTCTTTTAATATTCTTGGAATGTTAGAGTTAAAGGGATCTTAGCAGTTGATATAGTTTGGTTAAGTGTGTCTTCCAAACCCCATGTTGAAATGTGATCCACAATGTTGGAGGTAGAGCCTAATGGGAGGTGTTTGGGTCACACAGCGGCAGATCTCTCATGAGTGGCTTGGCGTCTTTCCCTCAGTAATGAGTGAGTTCCCACTCGGTTAGTTCACACGAGAGCTGGTCATTTAAAAGAGCATGACACTTCCCCATTATCTCTTGCTCCCTCTCTCACCAGGCAATGCCTGTTCTCTTTTGTTTTCTGCCATGTTGGAAGTTTCCTGAGCCTCAAACTAGAAGTAGATGCTGGCGTCACACTTCCCTCTTGTCACACTCTCCCTCTTTTCTTGATCAATTACCCAGTCTCATATTCCTTTACATCAATGCAAAATGGACTAATATAGCAGTCCAATCCTATTCTCAACCTTTTGGGTTAAGCATTACCCTTTATAAGTCTTTCTATTTAAAAATGCAGATGATACCAAGACTGGCAGCAAATCAAGACAATAGTGTTTTAATTAGTGCACACCTAGAACCAGAAAACCCAAGTACATAAAATTATTAGATGCCTCAGGAGAGGCATAGCAAATGCAGTCCAACAGAAGTAGCATGACATTATGAGTAATGCGTCATAAAAAGGAGACAAGTGGTCATCATAATTTTATTCAGTGTTCTTACTAAGCAAAATATAATTTACAAGTTTTAAGCTATGCATTTATATCCCTTTGATTCCCCACAGCCTCTCATAGGGTCCCTTAAAGATGTAAAAGATTCGATGAATGCTTATTCATTTAATATGTACAATTTTTCACTAACTACATCCTTGTCACTGATCTATGTTCTAAATGTATATCACAAACAAAATAGTCTCTGCTTCAAGGGGCTTACGGCCTATATGGGCTTTCCAAACAATAAATATATCGTTAAAATTCGCTGTAGGTACAAGAGCAAAATACAAAAATCAGTTATATTTCTACACACTAAAATAAATAAAAATAGAATTTTAAAAATTATTTACAATATTATCAAAAACAAGAAAATACTTAGGAATAAATTTAAGCAAAAAAGTATAAGGCTTGTAATCTGGAAAATAAAAAATATTTTGAAGAAAAAAACTAAAGATATACGTACATGAAGAGAACTTTCTTGTTCATGAATCAGACAACTTAATATTGTTAAGATGGCAATAATCACCAAATTGATCTGCTGATTCAACATAATCCCTATAACAGAATCCTTTTTTTCAGAAATTGACAAGCTGATCCTAAAATTCATTTGGGAATTCAAGAAATGAAAAACAGCCAAAACAATCTAGAAAAAGAAAAACAAAGTTGAACAACTCATCCATTGCTATTTCAAAATTTACTATAAAGCTATAATAATCAAGCCAGCCTGGTGTTAGCATGAAGCAGATATACAGGTGAATAGAACAGAATTGACAATCCAGAAATTCACCTTCACAATTATGGATAAAGGAGCTGCAGAGTGATTTTGCCAAAGAAGATACACACACGGAAAATAAACACATGAAAAGATGCTTAACATCATTTGTCATTAAGGAAATGCAAATTAAAATGACCATGAGATACCACTTCACTCACTGGGAGGGCTAGACTAAAAAAGGCAGATAATAACAAGGGTTGATGGAACTATGGAGAAATTGGAACCCTCATACATTGCTGGTGAGAATGGAAAATAAGGAAGCCACTTTAGTAAGCAGTTTGTTGACTCCTCAAAAGGTTAAACATAGAATTACCACTTATGATCCACTACTTGGTATATATCCAAGAGAATTAAAAACATATGTCCACTCAAAAACTTATGCATGAATGTTCATAGTAGCGCTATTCATAATAGCTGATTGTGGAAACAGTCTAAATGCTTATCAGCTGATTAACAGATAAACAAAATAGTATGTATCCACACAATGGAATATTCAGCCACAAAAAGGAATGAAGTTCTGATCCATGATACCACATGGATGAACCTTGGAAGCGTTATGCTATGTGAAAGAAGCCAGGCACAAAGAACCCCATATTGTTTGATTCCATTTATATAAAATGTCCAGAATAGGCAATTTCATAGAGACAGAAAATGTATTAGTGGTTGCCAGGAGCTGCAGAGAGGGAAGAGGGAATGGGGAGGGGATACACAGATCCTCTCAGGGGTGATTAAAAAGTTCTGAAATTAAATAGTAGTAATTCACACACAACTTCGTGCATATATAAAAATCACCAAATAATACTTTTCAAAGGTGAACTTTGTGGTATATGAATATGCAAAGGAATTTAGACAAACTACACAGTCTAAGGAAACAGTCCCCCAAGGATTGTTCTCACTTCAGACACCAGCCACAAATTTGGGGGTCCCCACGGCTGCCCTCACAGAGCAGCTGGCTACAAATTAGGGGGTTTCCTGTGATTATCCTCAGGTTTGGTAATTCACTAGAATGACTCACAGAACTGAAGAAAGCATTGTACTTATTGTTTTATTATAATAAATGAATACAAATTAGAACCAGCCAAAGGAAGAGAAGAAGCACGATGATATCTGGGAGACTTCTAAAGGTGGTGTTTTCATTGTCCTCAGAAATGTGTTACCTTCCTACCTTCGATGTGTTACCACACACATGTTGTATTGCCAGCCTGAGAAGTTCACCCAAGATTTGGTGTCCAGAATTTTTATTGGAGCTTTATTATGTCAGCATAATTGATTGAATCATTTTTCATATGCTTCCTTTCCAGAGATGGGGATAATATCACACAGTTCAGATCCTTGACCCTCTCATCACTTGGTAGGACTTTCTGGCATGACCACACTTCACCCTGAGTCACATTTCACCTTAGTATAAACCATCAGACCCACCACGAATAGACTTATCACTTCGGTTTTAGACAGTACCCCCCAGGGCCCAGGACAAAATTCAGACCTTCCTTTAGGTGAGGCCAAATTCCTTACTACACAAAATTGTATCTCAATAAAGCTGTTACTAAAGAAACAAACAAACAAACAAAAAACCCTCAGAATATTGAATCCAATGCATGATACTCCCTACATGTATATAAAATAAATATAGAAATTTAAGTCATATTAAACATTTTTAGCCAGATTTGTTAGAAGGGTAATATGTTTAAATATGATTACTGGTATTGAAATAATGCCAAAACAAAGGAAATTTTAAATACCTGGGAATAAAATGGAATTTGCTGTGGAAGTGCTGTGATGGAAGTAAATACGGGCAACTGTGGAACAGGTAAGACACGCAGGCACTACAGAAGAACATCAAGAGACGCTCCTAGAAAGCACTAACTTCAGGAAGTTTCTATGGAGTGCAGTGGTGAATTCTGTGAACACAGCAAAGTAATGAAATCTTTGAAGAAGCCAAGACCACACTGGACCTCAATGTCAAGAAACTCCAAATGGAAAGCTTGACTTAGTTCTGGGGTCCAGAGTGATGGATTAGAGCTCTTTATACTTCCACTCCTCACAGAAAGGATTTATCTCAGAGTCTAGGCAGGACCATGTCTTCAGCTGAGGACCAAGGGGCCCCAGATGTCATAAGAAAAGAGGAATGTAGAGGGCATGGCTCAGGGGCTCAACATGAAACCCACAACTGCAATGAATCCATTTGCAACCATTGCATGGCTCCAAAGGCATTGATGTTAACCTTTGTTTCACCACACAAATAAGCCATGTGAGGAACATCCTAGAACAATGGCTTACAGTAGACCCTTCCCAAGGACAGAACTTCTGAAGACAAACTTCAGTTAGGAAATTAGAAGAACCCTGTTTTTATGCGATGCCAAAACAAGGATCATAATTTAAAAATATATACATTAAATAAATGTTATAATAAAGTTGATTGTTTATCCAACGTATACACCTTTGAACATCTCCTGACCATTTATTTATTCATTCATATAACAGGTATTTATTGGCTGCATTTTAGTCTTTGGTGATACAGAAGTAAACAAGCCAAATAAGATGGTGTTCTAGGCCCGGCGCGGTGGCTCACGCCTGTAATCCCAGCACTTTGGGAGGCCAAGGCGGGCGGATCACGAGGTCAGGAGATCGAGACCATCCTGGCTAACATGGTGAAACCCCGTCTCTACTAAAAAATACAGAAGAAATAGCCGGGCATGGTGGCGGGCACCTGTAGTCCCAGCTACTCGGGAAGCTGAGGCAGGAGAACGGCGTGAACCCGGGAGGTGGAGCTTGCAGTGAGCCGGGATCGCGCCACTGCACTCCAGCCTGGGTGACAGAGCGAGACTCCATCTCACAAAAAAAAAAAAAAAAAAAAAAAAAAAAGATAGTGCTCTAAACTCAGAGATCTTAGATCTTAGAGGGAACACAAGTAAAAAATATACAAATATACACACACATAATAACATACATATATACATAAGAAAGATAATTCATACAGTGACAAGTGCACTAAAGAAAATACAAGAGAGAAATGAGAGAAATGAGATTAAGAGTGTCTGGGAAGGGGAATACTAATTCCAATATGTTAGATCAGAGAAAGCCTTGCTAAGGCAGTGACATTTGGATGACATTTTGCATGGAAAACAGCCAGTCAAAATCTGGAGGAAGAGTTCCCAGCAGAGAAAACATCAAGTAGAAACGGCCAGAAGTGAAAATATGCCAGGGATTGAGGCACAGAAAGAGGGATGGGGTGGAAAGGATGGGCCAATTTACATGGCGCCTCAGAGGACCCGGGCAGGAGTATGGATTTAACTCTAAGTGCCATATAGCAGACCGTGTGGATGACACAGTCACACTCTCTGCCCTCCTGAGACTTCCAGGCTAAGCTACAGGACACAAACAGTAAACAGCCACAAAATCAAACATAGATTGAGACAGGTTGCAGCGCAAAAGCTCCAGCTCACCGTGGGTCTCTAGAACCAGAAAACCTGATTTAACATGGGGGTAAGGACGGCTTCTTGGAGGAAGCAGCGTTCATGGAGAAATTCCAAGGGAAGTTATAGAAGCATAACTTGTTATATTAATCTATTATTTTAAAACATACATATTAGTATTCACAGGATTCATTTGCTTTAATTAAAATTTTAAAATGGTGACCCTAAAGAGGCTGCTGATGAAAAAGGATGACAAATTTTCTGTCCAACAGAATACATCCCATCAGACATGAAAATTTTATTATCTTTGCAATGACAGATTGATTCACTATACAGGACTTCATAATATTTGAAATTAGGAACATGGCATTAAAGTTCAAGAACTGATTACCATAATTACAGTTCATTTGATCTTGATTGCTTTTGTAGGGACTCCTGATTCAATCTGTCTGCCCTTGTAATTTCTAAAGCTTGTTTCTTGCAAAGGTAAGAATTTCTTAAGATAATAATTCAGTGTTTCCCTTTCGGCCCTTTCCTTCTTCCCATACTATATTGTGACAGTTGGTTCCATTGTAAATATATATTTTAAAAACATAGAGTTTTATTAGTCCATTAGTACTTTCGGTTAGAAAAGATTTTTGGGGACTCAAAACAACTGAGAAAAGGCAAGCATTACTGATTCTATTTTATAGGTGAGGAGGTATAGGATCATCAAGGCAAAGGGAACTATCCCAAGTCACGTAACCAGTAAGGGGCAAAGCTGGGGCTGGGACACAGGTCATTTTTTTTTTTTTTTTTTGAGACAGAGTCTCACTCTGTCGCCCAAGCTGGAATACAGTGGCATGATCTTGGCTCACCGCAACCTCCGCCTCCCGGGTTCAAGTGATTCTCCTGCCTCAGCCTCCCAAGTAGCTGGGATCACAGGTGCCTGCCACCATGCCCGGCTAATTTTTGTATTTTTAGTGAGACAGGGTTTCACCATGTTGGTCAGGCTGGTCTTGAACTCCTGACTCATGATCAGCTGCCTCGGCTTCCCAAAGTGCTGGGATTACAGGCAAGAGCCACCATGCCTGGCCAGGTCTTCTTACTGTACTTTTATTTATTTTTTGAGATGGAGTCTCTGTCATCCAAGCTGGAGTGCAACGGCACCATCTCAGATTACTGCAACCTCCGCCTCCCAGGTTCAAATGATTCTCCTGCCTCAGCCTCCTGAGTAGCTGGGACTACAGGCACACGCCACCACACCCAGATGATTTTTGTATTTTTAGTAGAAACGGGGTTTCACCATGTTGGCCAGGATGGTCTCAATCTCCTGACCTCGTGATCCACCAGCCTCGGCCTCCCAAAGTGCTGGGATTACAGACGTGAGCCACTATGCCCTACCCTTACTGTTATTTTCTATTCTTCAAGTTGCCAGATAGTTCTCAGATATTGGACCCACACAGGCAGAATGCCATCCCCACATTGTTATTCACCAACAAGGAAATGCATGTGACAGTTTGCCTGCCTTGCTTTTTTGTTTGTTTTTGAGACAGGGTCTCACTCTGTCGCCCAGGCTAGAGCACAATGGAGCCATCTCAGCTCACTGCAGCCTCGAGCTTCTGGCTTCAAGTGATCCTCCCACTTCAGCCTCCCTTGTAGCTGGGACTACATACAGGCCTGTGTCACCCATGCCTGGCTTATTATTATTATTATTATTGAGATAGAGTCTCACTCTGTCGCCCAGGCTGGAGTGCAGTGGCGTGATCTCGGCTCTCTGCAGCCTCAAACTTTGGGGCTCAAGCAATCCAAAGTGCTGGGATTACAGGTGCAAGCCACTGCATGCAGCCTCTCTTTGCTTCTTTAGTAAAAAACAGTGGAGAGGGTATAATGAAGCAGAGAACAGAAGATAAGTTTATATTTAAAAGCAAACATTTTTTGATCCAAACTCCCCTGACAACTTTCTGATTTCTTGGCTTATACTTTAGAACTAGGATCCTGGAAGCCAAATGGCAAGCCAGTATCGACTCCCTGAGGCATGGGAAGAGGCTGGCAGGTAGAGGAAATTTGTTCCTCCACAGACAGTGAGCCCTGAAGAAGATTGCTAGATCTAGAACCTAGCCCTGGTCCAGCCAAGAGTGTGTGGGCTTATCAGGACACTGAGGAAGCCAAGGCTCCCAACGTGGGAGTATTGACTGGTGGTTGCTATCGGGATGACTTGGCCATGGGAGGTAAAAGAGGCTGAGAACATAGGAATAAGCCCCAAAAAGGTAATAGTGAGCATTAATTGGCCACTAGAAACCCCCCACAAAATGACTGGGGCCTCAAAAGAGGAAACTTGCCCCCAGACAAGACCATGAGATAAAAGCTCAGTTGTAGGGAGAGAGTTGAGCTGGTATGGGGAGAAACACAGTGATAGTTGTGTCTCAAGGATAAAGTGAGGGCTGTGGAATTATCCCAAACGACCAAGCCCAACTCCTTATATCAACACAGACTTGAGAGAGAGGGAGAAAAGAAGAGGACCAATAGGTATTGTTTGAGGCTGAACTGCATCTCTTCCAAAATTCATTTGTTGAAGTCCTAACCCCTAGTGCCTCAGGATGTGACTATATTTTGAGATAGAATCTCTAAAAAGGTAATTAAGCTAAAATGAAATCGCTAAGTTGGGCCCTCATCCAATATGACTAGTATCCTTATAAGGAGGGGTGATGAGGACACAGATGGATACCAAGGGAAGACTATGTAAAGACATAGGGAGAAGGAGCCATCTACAAGCCAAGGAGAGAGGTCTCAGAAGAAATCCACCGCACTGTCCCTTTCAAACTTTCTTTTCTATTATTATTTGTTTTGACACGGAGTCTCATTCTGTCGCCCAGGCTGGAGTGCACTGGTGTGATCTTGGCTCGATGTAACCTCCGTTTCCCGGGTTCAAGCAATTTTCCTGCCTCAGCCTCCTGAGTAGCTGGGATTACAGGTGCATGCCACCATGCCCAGCTAATTTTTGTATTTTGGGTAGAGAGAAGGTTTCACCATGTAGGCCAGGCTGGTCTCAAACTCCTGACCTCAGGAGATCTGCCCACCTCGGCCTCTCAAAGTGTTGGGATTACAGGTGTGAGCCACCATACCCGTCTGGTACTGACCCTTTCATCTTGGAATTCCAGCCCCCAGATATGTGAGAAAATAAATCTGTTGTTGAAGCCACTCAGGCTGTGGTACTCTGTTAGGGCTGCCCTAACAAAAGAATACATATTTTTCTTCTAAGCCCCACACTTCTCTGGGATAGGGAGAGTGTTTTATAACATGCACCCAGCCCTAAGGGGATTGACTGAAAAAGTAAAAGGAGTCAGAGGGTTTTCAGCAAATCTGTCTGTGGGGAGATAAGAGAGGGAGTTTCTGGGAAACGAGGAAGGAGGTACCCTCTCTCTCTTCTATCCCTACAAATTGCTCAACAAGAGCAGTAAAAGCAGCTCGCAAACACAACACACAAAGGGCCACCCCACTCCTCGGAATGAACCATCTATTGGGATTTATGGAATAAAAGAAAGGTTGTTAAAGTCTTCACAAAAATCCTTGGCACAGATGGGAAAGAATCTAGAAGAAGAATATCAAGATTTGATGGGTAAGTCTTTCCAGTAGTTCCTCTTTTGACATTCTACTATTTCCTTTTCTTTCTTTCTATCCTTTTTGTATTCAGAGTCATAGCCACTGTGGTTTATGCAGTTCTCAACTTGCCTTGATTATACTTTAGATTTGAAAAAGGTATAGAAAATCATTCAAATGTGACATAGTGAATGAGATATGAAAAGAGAGTGAGTTACTCAAAGCTCTAAAGGGAAGCTAAGGCCCTCGGTACTGCTGGGAACCCAGGCTGCAGGGCATTGGAGCAGCACTGTGGTTAAAATCACCCCCACTGGCAGCACTTCGGGTCTGATAATTCCCTCCAGGTCTCCCGAAAGCCATCCTAAGCTGAGCACTCAGGTGGCGGAGGCAGAATGGAGCTTCCCCTCTGGGGAGGTGGGAGCCCTTCCTACGCCCTTGACCAGCTGATCTTAATCATGCCGCACCAGAGGAATCAGCAAGGCCATCACTTGAGGATTTAATTATCTTTTCTTTACTCAAATCTTGTAATGAATGATTCCAGGAGGTTACTAATTTTTCATTCCAGAATGAGCACATGAAGGCGGCCTAGTAGGAGGTTCTGCTGTCTTTGAAAAATTCCATTCATGCCTTGCGTCTGTGCCATGAATGAACTGTATATTCTCCTGATTAAGGTGCTGAGTCGTACTGGACCTTACTGGCAAGGGCTTAAGGCAAGGTCACACTTGCATGCACCGAAACATCTGTTAACCGCAATCTTGCTAAACCCATACTGCCTTCACCAAAGGCCACGGCACATTACACTATAGAACAGACTTTTCCAGCCAGAACCCCAGAGCCTCTTACATCTAACACCTCTCACTCGGTCCCCTCTGCTGCATTTCCCTGGCCTCTGATTTCGTTCAGGATTCATCTTCTTTCCCTTGGACAATAAAGTTAGCCTTCATCTTTCTCTCCCAGCCCCTTCTCCTATACCCAACCATACCAAACTACCTGCAGTTGCTTGGACATACAATATCAGCATACCTCAGTGCCTTGCATGTTCTTTTCTTCTTTTGCCAAGAAAGCCCTTCTGAACTTGTCCCACCTGACTAACTTCTACTCTTTCAAAAAGCCGTGCCCTAAAGGGCAAGGATCATGCCCTCTAGGAAAGCTCCCTACCTTCCCACGGACATGTCATCATTGCCTCCTCCGGACTGGATCCTTCTTTATACAGAATGATTCAAAGAGAATTGAACACTTGTCAAAATATGTTACTCAATAACTGGGTTATATATGAATTTAGCATACAGCAAATTGTAGTGACCCTGATATCTCTCAATTTTCTTAATAACTATAGCACGAGACTGCCTTGACATAGTGCCCAGTCAGACAGTATCCCCTTAGGCCCCTTAAATCATGAAAGAGGGACCTCTGCTCTATAGCCTGTTCTTCAGAGGGATCCACATGTTACAAACACACCCAAAGCCATATTTGTCACAAAATACACAGTCATCTCTGCCACTTGGATCTGGCACTCAGCATTTGCACAGACAAACTCATAACCCTAAGATCCACTCACAAATGACTTACACCATTTGGGTTCAAGAAAAATGCTTTTTCATGTCTCTTATTCCATGTCCTGGACAAAAAGGACCTGCTTATAAACGCTGTGAAACTTTTTGGGTTACATCATTCCTGAAGCTGGAGATGCACTGCTTTGGAGTATGGAGAAGATTTGACAGGCAGGAACACTTGGGTAAAGGGAAAGACAAAATAATTAACTTGTCTCATCTGTCTTCTCAGATATGAATGCAATGGGCTCTTGCATATATATGAGTTGTCATTTTCTAATAATGCCATGTCCAATTTTTTGCTTCTTTTTGGTCTTGATGTTTTATTCCAGCAGCTTTTACAAATTAATGTAGTGTTCACAACAGTTGTACATGTTGGCTGAGCAACTTTTTGCAAAATAAAACAATTGCTTATGCAAACATCACTAGCCCATCAAAACAATGCCTACATATATGCAATAATTAAGTTTAGTTGTATTGGATATTTTGTCAACTTTGAGTCAAATAAAAACATAGCTGTGCACATATTTCATCAAAATGATGGCATATTTGTCAAATTTGTTACTGTAATATATAACTTGTTGATAATCAGACATATGGATTGTGGGACTCTATCTTCTTGCCCCCAATGTTCTGGCCAACCCTGCACCTTGAGAACCAGATATCAGCTATATCAACTTATTGTTATGAAGAAATATCAGGATACTCAAGTTTGGACCATGTTTTCTTTATTGCCTTGAGGAAATGAATTTGTACATTATGATGCTGTTGACTGTCATGAGCTACAGAAGTTCCCTGATATTTTAGGAAAGATGCATTAGGCTTCTGGATTAATGTGATTATGAGCACGGTGCATTTATACTATTACGCCAGTAGCTGTAATTCCTTCCTGACAAGTTGGTTGTAACAACAGTTCACATATACCCCAGTTCTACATTTATAATTTTTGAGAGTGTTCAATTCTTTTTGTATCTCCTGTGTACAGCTCTCATTTGTTATTTTGCAATTATGATTTTGTGTAGCTGATTCAACTCCCAGAAGACAGGGACCAGGTCATAGTCTTCTTACATGTGCAGAACCTGATGTGCATGACTGTGTTTAATGAAATTTCTTACTGTCTTTCTTGAGAAAAGAATGAAGACATTTGTTAGAGGAAAGTTCTTAATCTTTGAAAAGAGATTACAGCTAATCAAGGGCTCTTCAGAAATATAGGCTTTTTCCCAGTTTTTTATTTTCATTTTATAGTTGGTGTTCCACAAACGCACATGAGTAATGGACACCTTGGCAGCAGCTACCTGCTCTGGAGAGTGACATCTGTTCCCTACTCTTACATTTCTTTATCACATCAAGGTTTTATTTCTTATAGCATTTAGTTCACAATTATTTATTTAGCATTTACTAGGTGCTCTAAATTATCTTACTTATACGTTTACTTGTATGTTCAGCCAACCTTTTATTGTATGTTCAACCAACATATAAATAAACGTATAAATAAGATAATTTAGAGCACCCTAGTTGATGCTAAAATTTATATTTATTTAATTTATAAATATTGGTTGAACAAATATTGTATATTTGTCCCTCATTGTTTTTCTTCCTCAGTGGACTCATCTCCATGAAAGTAGAGACCTGTCTGTCTTACTCACTATAAGACCTTCAGCACCTGGAAATAGCAGGTGTTAAATATACCAGTACTGAATGGATGAATGTGTAAATATGTATCTACAATCTCAACAACTGATTTTTTTTTTTTTTGGTATTTTTCACCTATTTTTACTTTAGTCAAACAATACCAAGGAGTAATACCTATTGGTTTTAAAATAACAACAACTACCAAAAAAAAAATGTTTGGAAGTACTCTGAAATTAGCCCTTTCTTGATAGTAATTGATGGACCGGCGTTTTCAGTTTTTTACGTCTCATTTCTCTTCTAAGCCACTCTTCGTTCTAATATAGACTGCACACTGATGCGTGCTCCTGCAGCACATGCTGTAACTGCTCTGGGTACGATATCGCAGGGCCCCTTTCTCCTAGCAAAATCTGTGTCCCACAGCCACACATTCATTCTTCACAGCCAAGATGAGGATTTTTTTCAGTCAAATTTCACTTGCTTGGGATAAATCTCATAGGCTATTAAATCTGATTTTCTGATCCCCACTTACAGAGCATTTGAAGAACCATCAAAGGGACACTGAAAGTGTCACAGGTATTACAGTAAGCCCTTGATAGTGGCTTTTAGTGTGTTGTATGACGGGGAATGTGGTCCAAAGATAAGAATAGGCAGACAGGGAGGAATCCAGCCCAATCGACTTAATTTCACACATGCACAGCCACTGACATGTCTGCAATAAGACTAGACAATGCCGTTGTTGGCAAGCTTGTTAGAACTTTTTTCAAATAACAAACTCTAATTAGTTTTTGGTGTGTCTTCGGTGCAACTAAGTAGATGAAAGAAAGAACAAATATGAGTTGATTCTGAAGGAGCTCTGTTCTTTCAAAAAGCATAAACCATGAAGCAGACAAATATCAGATCAAAACATGTATGAAAGAAGGATTCGCAGTAATTTCATACAAAAATAGCTGGAGGAGGAGGTAAGCAAAATAGTCCGAAAGCTGTTGTCAATCCCTTTCTCCTTTCTGTCTTCCCAATTAAAAGGAAAACTGTAAGTTTCTTGTAAGCTCTCTATTAAACCATAATGTATTTTTCAGGCAAAATGTTAAACCTCCAGCTAATGCTTGGTGTATTTTTCTGACACAAGCAAGCCTGACTTAGGACAGGAAGCACTGAATAAAAATAGGTCTGTTAGGCCGGGCGCGGCGGCTCACGCCTGTAATCCCAGCACTTTGGGAGGCTGAGGCAGGCGGATCACAAGGTCAGGAGATCGAGACCATCCTGGCTAACATGGTGAAATCCTGTCTCTACTAAAAATACAAAAAATTAGCCGGGTGTGGCAGCATGCACCTGTAGTCCCAGCTACTCAGAAGGCTGAGGCAGGAGAATCGCTTGAACCTGGGAGGCAGAGGTTGCAGTGAGCCAAGATCACACCACTACACTCCAGCCTGGGCAACAGAACGAGACTCTGTCTCAAAAAAAAAAAAAAAAAAAAAAAAAGCCCTATTATATACTATCTGTGATCCTGATGATGTCAGAGCCAAAATACAGAAAAACCAAGGCTGGAGACACTGTGCCACCAGCAGAATACACTCTCCTGCTTCCAGGTAAAACGAGATGCAAAGAAAGCCGTCCATTTTCTGGAAACTGCTGTTCTAGCACAAATGTACATATACAGGAAATGCCCTGGAAAGAAAAGACAGGATGTAGTGGGCACATTTACAAGGCATGTCAAATGTAGCTCTCAAAATGATTGGATGGGTTGAGATGGGAAGTGTTGAGAAGAGGGCAGGGTTGAGGCTGAGAACACTCAGTCCTGCCATAAGTCGGCAGGTGACACCGAAGTGTTAACATGGATTCCGGTCTGCGCATTTCTGCACTGATACTGTGAAATGTGTGTTCTTCTTTCATATAGTAGAAGAAAAATCAGGTCTCAAAAAATATAGTTATTTTAGTTGTTTCAATACTGGCATGCTTGAATATGATATATTTGCTAATTTAATTCTAAGTATTTGTTGCATATCCCCTCATTAAGTCATAGAAAATTGCAGGCAGTCACAACAGGGATATAGGTAGAGATGCCTGCTTTTACCAATGCCTAAATTTCATGCCAGCTGAGAATATCCCTGTGTCTAATGGAAGATGTGCTATGAAATCTGAATACAGCGTTATCTTGCTTTATAACTGTGTTCCCTAATAACAGAAAGAGGGCTTTGGGCCATAATTAATAGCCATTCTTACAGATCTTTTAACTCTCCACAATCTCCAAGGAGCTTGCTTTCCATTAACATTTCCAGAAATAGCTTACTTTACATTATTAAAGTGCTGCAAGTGATAGCTTCCAAATTATTCCTAAGCTAATTATTAAAAAATGATTACACGAAAAGCTTTTCCCACTTTAAATTGTACCTTTAAGTGCCTTGCAGTAAATATGAACATAGAGCTATGGCCCATTGGAAGAATCTCGGCTTGTAATGTAGTCAATTCCATTAAGTCAATCTCCAGTGTACTCTAAAATGTGTTTTCATTACAAGTTATGGTGCTAAATACCATGGGAAATGACATGCAAATAAGCAATATTAACTATGCCAGTTAAGACAAGCCAAACTAACTTAATGAAGGGAATATAGCCACTCTAAAGCTATGTTTTCCTTTTTTTAAGGTTAATTAGACTGCCTAATTATCCCAGACGAGAGCATATTATTCTCTTGGAAAAGCAAGCATAATTAACTTACAGCGTCTTCCTCCATAAGCAAAAACAAGTAAATAGAAAAATTCCAATGCAAAGTGGTTTACTTCTATTGAAATCCAAAGAGTGGCTCCATATGTAAATAAGAAGAAAAAGAGAGAGAGAGAGACACTCACAAACAAACATAATAGTAGTTGTTAAATGTGAACCATCCTAAGAGTTTATGAGATTTATGGAAGAGTTGCCTGGACTAGGATATATGGAAGAGTTGATATATATTCATAATATCTCATGTACAGAAAATATGCTTCTCAAGAAGAGAAAAGAAAATACTCCCTAGGGAAGACTGAAGTGTTAGACACTTGTTACTTTTGGCCGTCCAGCAATCATCCCACTTTCTTCTGGTGATGCTACCCTGATTTTCCTTCTGGGGTACTACCTGTTGCACCTGCATTGCAGTTCCAACCTCTCTCCTCACTCAATGCTACTTCCCTCACTTCCTTGCAGGTAACATTGCTGGGAGGACCCCCCATAATTCAACCACACACAAATGTTCATTTCAGAGTCTTAGGGAAGAGTCCTTTTCCCAGGGAAGCCAATATACCATTGGTGCCAAGATCAGTCCTAGGAAGCAGAATCTAAAATGGGATTTTAGAGTTGCATCGCTTGCCAGCTAGCTGACAACGAGGATCACATACTGGTAGTTGGGGTGGAACTTGTAGCCCCCTATACACTATGGCAGGATAACTGTTAAAACTTTCACCGGGGCTGGGCAAGGTGGCTCATGCCTGTAATCTCAGCACTTTGGGAGGCCAAGGTGGACAGATCACTTGAGGTCAGGAGTTCGAGACCAGCCTGGCCAACATGGTGAAACCCTGTCTCTACTAAAAATACAAAAATTAGCTGGGCATGGTGGCAGGTGCCTGTAATCCCAGCTACTCAGGAGGCTAAGCAGGAGAATCGCTTGAACCTGGGAGGCAGAGGTTGCAGTGAGCCGAGATCACGCCATTGCACTCCAGCCTGGGCAACAGAGTGAGACTCTGTCACGGAAAAAAAAAAAAACAACAAAAAACAAAAAACTTTCACTGGTGGTAAATTGGAATAGAGCACAGATGGAAAGGAATTACCAGTGGGCATATTAACACAGGTATTTGAGGGTTTCAGGAAAAATAGCAAACATAAAGACAACAAAGTTGAAAATTGTTGCTGAGACTCCTGATGCATCAGAGTAAGACAAGAAAAAGCTGACAATAATTTAATTCCTAATTTATGACAAATTATGGAAGCCTAAGGGCCCTCTTGGCAGCATATAAAGAGATGCTCATCTCCTATAGCCATAGGGAAGGAAACGCTGAGGATCAGGCTCAAATCAATTACAATTGCAGTGGCGCTCCAGAGAAGGTTGAAACCCAATCCCGGAAAGCCTGTTAAACTAAATCCAGAACACTGATTGGAAAGGAGTAAGACCCTGGAATTTACACCTTCTTTTTAAATGCTAGGGGAAGCTTGTATGAATATGGCAGTGGCAAATGCCTGGGCTAGTTGGTTGGGAACCCACAGACATGTGAATGAACCTATGGGATTGGACACAGAGTGAGATCTTTGTATTGCAGATTAATTCTCAGCAAAATCCATCCATCATGGAAGAGGCTAAACAACCAAATGGGCAAAAATTGTCCATTTGATGTAAGCCAGTTGATTTGATGCGAGTTGATGTAAGCTAGCTTCAGTCATCAACCAACTATCCCTGTGCTGGCACAATGGCTAAATGAAGACAGCAGTCAAAATGGCAGGAATGGAAACTGCATGGGTCCACCAGCATGGGCCGCCACTCACTACTGCTATTCTTGCTACAGTTACTGTGGAATGTTTAATCTGCTGGCTACAGAGACCAATGCTGAGCTCCCATGATGGCACAATTACTCAAAGAGACCAACTAGCCACTCGGTAGCAAGCTGATGACATTGGGCCTCTTTCATTCTAGAAGGGACAGCAGTTTATGTTAAGTGAAGGTGACACATTCTGAGTATGGGTTTGTCCTTCTAAACTGCAGGGTCTCAGCAGCATCAGTACATGGAGGGCTAATTCAGTATTTGGCCCACAAATACAGGATCTTCATCAAGGTTTTATGAAACCAAGAGCCCCATTTTATAGCAAAGGAGGCAAGGCAGTTGATGCGTAGTCACAGTACCTATGCATCTTACGCCACACCACCTAGAAAACACTAGCATGATAGAGCTATCGAAAAACCTTTTGAAGGCATAGCAAATGGTTTGGAAATGATACCCACAAAAATGGGCACTGCACTCCAAGACCTAGTATGCACTCTAAATCCATTGTATGGTTCTGTGTTCCAATAGGCAGAGTAAGTCTGAGAACTAAAAAATAGAAGGAACAAATTTACTTATCATCACTCCCAGTGAGCTATGTGAGGAGTTTTTCCCTTCCATATTCACAAATAAATGCTCTTGGGCCTAAAAGTCCTGGTTCCCTGAGGAAGGACGCTCCTACGTGAGGATGCAGCAGAGTCCCATTAAACTCTAAGCTCTGTTTGATCTTTCAGACATGGGTCTTTGTACCGCCAGCAGCCCAGGTCTATTTCCTGCTGACAGCTCACCTGTGATTTCTCCAGGAGTTGCTCTCAGCCCTCTAGATCTTGCTCTTGTCACATTATGCTCTGTCTCAAAGATAGCCTTTCCCAGCAACTAGTCAATGTGGGGGCGCAAACGCCTATGTCTGAAAGATCACCCCAGCTTCAGAGCTGCCATCAAGTACCACGAGACCATGCAAATTGAGGACATGGTTCTGATAGTTACATATTTCAGTTAACATGTACTGTGCAAACAAAGCAAACACTCTCTGTAACATACATGGATGTTTATAAATTTGTTTTTTTCTTAGCTTTAAGAAAATAATTTGCCACAGGACTCCTGTATTTAAGTGAGCTTTCATGCAAAAATTTTCACGAGTTATGTAAACATAAGGCAAGAATAATTTATTTCCTGGGAAGGAGGTTATATAGAGATCTTATTCTTCTCTATTTGTATCCAAGAAAATCTTTTGCAATTAAAAAAAGAAGAAAGAGGAGGAGAAAAAAGAAGAGGGAGAAAATCAAGATAAGGAGGAGGAGAAAGAGGAGGGGTATAATAAGAACAACCTCAAGATTCTAAGTTTAGCAGCATATAAGAAGGCAGAATGACAATTATGAAAAAGTCAAGAAACAACAGATGCTGATGAGGCTGCGGAGAGACAGGAACACCTTTACACTGTTGGTGGGATTGTAAATCAGTTCAACTATTGTGGAAGACAGTGTGATGATTCCTCAAAGACCTAAACCGGAAATACTACTTGACCCAGCAATCCCCTTACTGGGTATATACCCAGAAGAATATGACCATTCTATTATAAAGATACATGCACACATATGTTCATTGCAGCACTATTCACAAGAGCAAAGACATGGAATCAACCCAAATGCGCACCAATGATAGACTGAACAAACAAAATGTGGTACATACACACCATGGAATACTATGCAGCCATAAAAAGGAACAAGATCATGTCCTTTGCAGGAACATGGATGGAGGGGGAAACCATTATCCTCCGCAAACTAACACAGGAAGAGAAAACCAAACATCACTTGTTCTTGCTTGTAAGTGGGAGCTGAACAATGAGAACACACAGACACGGGGAGGGGAACAACACACACTGGGGGCAGTCAGGTGTGGGGTAGGGGGAGGGAGAGCATCAGGAATAACAGCTAATACATGCAGGGCTTAATACCTAGGTGAGGGGTTGATAGGTGCAGCAAACCACCATGGCACATATTTACCTATGTAACAAACCTGCATGTCCCGCACGTGTACCCTGGAACGTAAAATAATTTTTTTTAAAAGATGCCTATTCTCATTTGCTACTAACTTATCCCATTCAACAGTCTGTCCCAGAAAACCCAACAGTCCTTAGCTCTCTAACAATTTGCCCAAAGTAGGTAAATGCTGAAATTATTGCCTGTGCCGAAACTTCTCCATCATCAACCTGTAACAGAGAGCTACATGGCTCTTGCCCCTGCCTGTTGGGAGCCTGAAGCATTATGTCCTAGCTGGTTAAGGACTGCAAACGCAACATTGGCATTGGGTCCTGAGACGTTCACAAAGACTCAAATGTAAACATGGTTCAGCAAGCCTAGAGAAGGATTTTAGGGAGAACTGTAACAACATTGAAGTTAACTCTGAGTTTTGGTTTCCTCATCTGAGAGAACAGTTAGTTCTCCTAGACTTTCTGTCCGTTCCCTTCCAGAATGACTTTGCCAAGTTTCTGTGGCCCCCACAGACAGAGGAAGACTTGGGTGTTTGCATCTCCCATCCAGAGGGCAGTAGCTCTCCATTGTCAGTCAGCAGAACAGCCATCGCTTCTTCGTGGGCCTTTCACATAGGCTGGGGAATATTACCATTTTCCAGGATTGACCCTAACTCCCTCCCCTTTCCTCAGCACAGTGCCATTTTCAACCTGGGAGAATTCTCTCCCTCACGTGAAGCAACTCGTCTCGCCCTCTACGTCCTCTTTCTTTAGAGACTAGCTCCCTGGCCCTCATTATTTACCTCACTAAACTAAGAATGACATCAGAAATTGAAGAAATTAAGGTAACCGTTTCTACTGTCAGAGTTCAGAAGCTGCTCGAAGCCAAATGTTCCCGGGGCATGTGAGGCCAGGAGAAAGTAATTTACTTCTCACAACATTTTATCGGGGAGTCAAGTGGAGTCACCCCATGAAAGCAAGTCACCTGTTACACTTTTCCTCATCGAGCTGATCTCCTCAGTGAACACAGCCTTGCTCTGTAAGAGTGGTCCCCAAATGGCCCATCTTAGAATCTCCTGGAAAGATTCTTAAAATGCAAATCCTGGGCCCCAACTTCTGAACCTCTGATTCAGTAATTAGGGGAAAACCTAAGGGTGTGCATTTTTTTGTTTGTTTGTTTTGAGACGGAGTCTCACTCTGTTACCCAGGCTGGAGTGCAGTGGCGCAATCTCTGCTCACTGCAAGCTCCGCCTCCCGGGTTCACTCCATTCTCCTGCCTCAGCCTCCCAAGTAGCTGGGACTACAGGCGCCCGCCACCATGCCCGGCTAATTTTTGGTATTTTTAGTAGAGACGAGGTTTCACCGTGTTAGCCAGGATGGCCTCGATCTCCTGACCTTGTGATCTGCCTGCCTTGGCCTCCCAAAGTGCTGGGATTATAGGCGTGAGCCACCATGCCCAGCCAAGGGTGTACGTTTCTAACAGGCTTCCAGGGAGTGCTGACCCGGCTGGCCCAGGACCCCCACTTTGCAAACCACTACTCTATACCACACTAAGTCCCTACCGTGATTGTAGGCACAACAAGTAGCCCCAAAATGGCTCCACCTTCAGTCTGCTTGGAATGGGAGTTTAGAAGAAGAGTATATCTGGATCATATTTAAGAAAAGACATCATCTCTTAGAGATGCCGATCAAATAGACCACGGTGGCAAAATCAATATGAACAGAAATAAATTCGTATGGGGAAGAAAACTGTGGCCCTATGATACTGGCTTTCTGATCTCACCCCAGATCCACATCGAACCAATGAGCCAATTTCAAAGGGGACACCAATGGTGACGGTGAAGAAAATCTCCAATTAGCACATCTGCAGAGACTGTTGCCTGAATATTATCTTGGTTCAATAAGCTTATCAGCTGGACCCTGGAAGCCCAGCCAGTGAAAGGCTTGTAATTGTTTTTATCTTCTCAGAAAACTAAATGCTGGTTCAGATGAGAATTCAATTGATTTTCAAACAGTGTTTACCTCCTTTCCCTGTCATCACACAGACAGCCGATTAATGACATGAAAGATTAATTAACAGAGAAGCTTGTGCACCGGCTGCCAAACAGAGGATTAAATTTGGAGGTCTATGCTTTCTTCCCAGTCAGAGAGGAAAATATCCTTCAGTAATTAAAGGTTCAGTGGCAACTTTTGTCCTGGGTATTAAGACCATCCAAGTGAGGAGGAGAAAACTTTTTTAAAAGCTGACTGCAGAGACTGAAGCTGGTTGCCAAGTCTTAGCCACCCAGTGGCACTAATCAGTGAATCATGTGAGTCAGAGGGCAGCTCACCTTGCCAGAGATATGGGAGACATCACACAGACCCTAGGTGCACCTTCTCTCCACGTGGAGCTGAAGCAGGAAATGTAAAAAAAAAAAAAAAAAGGAAAGAAAGAAAGATAAGTTCTCTGTGCTGGGCTAACTCACTCCAAGGCCCAGCGACAAGCAGGGCTCCTGCGACAGAACAGCAGCAACACAACTGGCTCTCCGTCCCTAAGCTCCTATTCCCTCCAATATTCTCTTAATCCACTTGTTCTTCTAAAATAAATAAATAAATAAATAAATAAATAAATAAAGGCTGGCATCAAAAGTAAGATTCAATCATCTTAAAAATGCCAATTAAACAGAAAGTTTAACTGAGATTGGGAGAAAGGTGTAATCTCACCAGAACACCCTAGGCTACTGCAGATAGCTTACACCAGACAGCATTTCACAGTTCACATTGTGTTCTTTCATTTGCATTCTCTCCCATGAAACACTTCCAGTGGCCTTGAGAAGCGGGCTTCATTGGAAACTGAGGCTAGGAGAGATAAACAACTCTTGCTAATTTTTCTTGCTAATGAATGGAGGAGTGGGCTTTAAAAGACAGATATGCTGCATCTAAGATCTTTAATTTTCATAGTGCTTCAAAGGTTCTACCTCTTCGTGGTCATTTAAGGTAAAATATACTTACAGGAATTAATAACAATTTGATAAGTGATGGTAAATTGAGCATTTTGAATCAGCTGGTAGGAAAACTTTATTACCATTCAAAATCACCAATGCCAAATCTACTCTCAATCCTATCTCTAGGCAATGAGGCTAAGGCTGAGTGCGGACATGAATGAGACAATATGCCTACCAGGGAGCATAATTCATCGACTCAATCCATTCAGCAAATGTTAATTGGGCTCTTTGTCTACACCAGGCACTGTGCTCAGCACTAGCGATAGAAGAGTTATAAAAAATACCCAGACCTCTGACCTCAGCAAGTTACAGACTAGTGAGGACGATCTACACTAATCAATAGTCATACAGCTTGTGGCACCACTAACAAGGGTACAGAGGAGGGGTGCTTGCAACCACAAGCACCGACAACAGAAATATTTTACTGTTTTTGGGTGGGCCAAGAAAAGGTTCTTAAGATTCTTGACTCAAACTAAAAACAGGAGGATGAAAAATTAATTGGGAAAAGATGAGAAGGGACAAAGTTCTAGGTAGAGAGGACAGATGTGTAAATATCCAGTGGCAGAAATTCAGAAGGCAAGTGGTAGGAAGAAAGGTAGAGAGTACAAGGAGCTGAAAGGAAGCCAGTGTCTGCAGAGAAGAGAGAGTTTGGGGCCAAACCATATCAGTCCTGTGAGCCACAACCTTTTAAGCAAGGAGAAATTAGTGAACGTTTTAAGCAAGAGACTGGGAAATAAGGAATGGTTAGTCAATATTTTGTTGCAAGACAACCTCAAACTCTCAGTGACTTAAAACTGAAAACTTAATTTTCATGCTCACATGCCTATAAGGTTGGTTGCAGTTCAGCTGACTTAGGCTGAACTAGTTGGTTTCAAATCAGCTTTAGTGTTTTTATTCTGGGTCCAGAGTGGAGAGGTAGGTAGGCTTTCCTCACGGCATTTCTTAAGAGTGGAAAAGGCAAGCAAACCACACAAGCATGGTGAATCAACATGCTTAGGCACACTAGTGTTACACGAACCCCAGCAAGATACATGGAGGAAATCAACATCAATGGAGCCAGTAAATGAGCTAACTCTAGGGGAAGTTCCTACAAAGCTCCAGGGCCAAGGATGTGGCTGTGTAATTCTGTAACAGGAAGGAAGTGAAAAATGGCCATGATGATGTAATGTACCAAAAATGAAGAACGTGATCAATGTACAATTCAAAAAGCTCCACTCTGTCAATAGGATAAACTATTAGAGAGATCCAGGGTGGGTATCTCTGGGAAAGAGTCCAGAGATGGAAGCATCAAAGTTTACCTCAAGGGTGCTGAAATATGCAACTGAATAGCTGCGGGCTTCTGTAATTTGTAATACAGAGAGAATAAGGGCCTTGCTGTGTGGCCCACAGAGGTGAATCATGAAAATCTCACACCGAGAGAGCCTATGGAATGACATAACTTCTAACTCTACAATACGCAACTTACCAACTAAACAATACTGTAAAATAAAGGCTATAGCTCATGCATCAGGAAAGTGACCGTGTGACACAGCTGCAACCCAGGACAATTTCAAGGGTGATAGGAAACAAATAGGAACACGTGGTCACCTCATGATTAGCAAAATGCTTCACAAACAAATCCCCATGGTCATTTCAAAAACTTTAGATTTTTGCTATCCTGAGTATTGCTATCATGGGTACCTTGGAGACTCATAATGCTGTACAGTTGACCGTTGAACCACATGAGTTTGAACTGGATGAGTCCGCTTATGTGTGGATTTTTTTCAACAGCTATATTGAAAAATATTTTGTAGGTTTGTGGCAATTTTAAAAAATTCAGATTCATTGCATAGCCTAGAAATATCAAAAAAGTAATAAAAAGTTAGATATGTCATGAATGAATGAAATGCAGGTAGACACTAGCCTATTTTATCTAAAGCTGGAGACTCTGATGCCAGCAAAGGATGGTTTGATAATTTTAGAAAGACATTTGCCTTTAAAAAAATGTCAAGATGAGCTTCTGCCAACCAAAAGTCATTAGATGAGCTTCTAGAAGTCATTAAGAAAATCATTGAGGTGAAATGATATCTGTCTGAACAGGTTTTTAATACAGATGAAGGTACCCTATCTGGAAAAAACAAAATGCCACAATGGACACTCAACAGGAAGAGAAACAAATTCCAGGATTTAAGGCAGGAAAGGATAGGCTCTCTACTGTTTTGTGAAAACGCAATAGGGTTGATGATCAGGACTGCCTTTATCTCTTATATAAAGCTGCTAACCCCTGAGCATTGAAGGAAAAAGATGAACAACAGCTGCCCATCTTTTGGTTGTACAATAAGAAGGACTGGACAATTAGAATCCTTTTTCTGGATTAGTTCCATTGATGCTTTGTCGCTGAAGTCAGGAAGTACCTTAGCAGTAAGAGATTGCCTTTTAAAGTTCTTTTGATATTGGACAATACCCCTGGCCACCCAGAACCTCATGAGTTCAACACTGAAAGCACTGAAGTGGTATACTTGCTCCCAAACACAATGTATCTAATTCAGCCTCTATATCAGGAGACCATAAAGACTTTTAAGGTTTATAACATATGAAACTCTATGGAAAAGATTGTCAATACTATGAAAAAGAACGCTGATAGAGAGAACATCATGCAAGTCTGAAAGGATTGCACCATTGAAGATGACATTGTTAAAGAAAATCATGAAAGTCATCAAGCCCAAAACTATAAATCCCTGCTAGAGAAAAGTATTTTCCAGATGTTGTACATGACCTCACAGGATTTATGACAAAGCCAATCAAGAAAATCATGAAAGAGATTGTGGCTATGATAAAAAAAAAAGTGGGGAGTGAAGAGTTTCAAGATATAGATCTTGGAGAAATTTAAGAGCTAACAGACACCAAACCAGAGGAATTTACAGAAAAGGACTTGAGAGAGATAAGTGCTTCAGAACCAGTGCCAGACGATGAGGAGGAAGACGTAGAAGAAGCAGTGCCGGAAAACACATTGACATTAGACAGTCTGGCCGAAGGGTACTGATTATGCAATACTGCTTTTGGTTTCTTTTACTACATGAACCCTTCAATGATACAGGGACTATAACTGCAGCAAACTGTGGAAGAAGAATTGGTATCATATAGAAACATTTTTAGAGATACGAAAAAGCAAAAAAGTCAGACAGAAATTGCTATGTATTTCTTTAAAGTATGTCAGGCATGCTTGCCTCTCCTGTGTCCCCTTCTGTTTTGTTTGTTTGTTTGTTTTGAGACACAGTCTCACTCTGTCACCCAGGCTGGAGTGCAGTGTCAAGATCTTGGCTCACTGCAACCTCCGCCTCCCAGGTTCAAGCAATTCTCTGCCTCAGCCTCCCAAGTAGCTGGGATTACAGGCACTCACTACCACGCCCAGCTAATTTTTGTATTTTTAGTAGAGATGGAGTTTCACCATCTTGGCCAGCCTGGTCTTGAACTCCTGACCTTGTAATCCACCTGCTTCAGCCTCCCAATCCTGTGTCCCCTTCTACCTCCTCTCCTACTTCTGCCTCTCCTAAGATAAAACCAACCATTCCTCTTTCTCCCCCTCAGCCTACTCAACATGAAGATGATACGGATAAAGACCTTTATGATGATCCACTTCTGCTTAGTAAATAGTAAATATATTTTCTATTCCTTATGATTTTCTTAACATTTTCATTTCTTTTGCTTCCTTTATTGTAAAAATACAGTATACAATACATATAACATACAAAATATGTGTCAATCGACTGTTTAGGTTATCAGGAAGGCGTTCACTCAACAGTAGGCTATTAGTAATTAAGTTTTTGGAGAGTCAAAAGTTAGACACATATTTTTGGCTACATAAGGGATCAGTGCCTTAACCCCCACGTTGTAAAAGGGTCAACTGTACCTGAAATGTATGATGTGTTTAGGCAACACAAACTTCCTACATGTTTTTGCCCAGAAAAGATTCTTCAGTGAATTTTTTTTTTTTTTTTTAGTTCTTGGAAGAGCTATATAATTTTAAGAGAAAAAGAAACTAATTCCAGTTGAAGTACTGAAGAAAAATTTCTGGAGAAGGTGACATTTGAATTGAACTATGAACAGCCAATAGACAACATAAAGAAAAAGAGCATTTTGAGGTCCAGGGAAGTGTGTGAGCAAATAATAAACCAAGACAATATTATGGAGGTAAGAAATGGCATATCATGCTTGGGAAACAGTGAGTAGTCTTGACTCTAATAGCAATTTCTATGTGTTTTCTTCAATTTAATTTTTTTCCTCTCAAGGAATAAATGAATGCAGATTTCACAGTAAGTTTATTAATGTACCATGTTATCTTATTTAGCAATGGCAATTTTCCAAAGAAGGTAAATATTTATGAAGTTGTAGTTCATTGTAGATAAAAGACAAAACTTGTTCTAAGAAACATTCAGTGCAAGAATTATAATGGTGATTTAAAAAACCATTGGCTGCAATGCTTGATAACATTTGATGTGATTATCAAAAAGGTTACTGAGTCAGCAGAAGACACTGCAAATCAGTAAAAGCCTAGAATTGGAAATGGCTCGGAACTGATAACTACAGTTCAGGGAATAGAAGAAAAAGTAAACACCTCCATGCAAATCCACAGATAACAGTGCCTTTCTTATACAGTTAAATGTGAAAGTTGCCATATTTAATTCTCCAGTTGAGTTCATTATGCAGAAAGGTAGTTAGTTTGACAAGTAGCCTGGGTTTCCAAGCCTGTGTGATTGCCTGATGCTAAGAAAATATCTCAGGGATACTGACATCACAGGAGTAAAAGGACTTACGAGAATCTTGCAACACCCACTCGATGTATATTGAATGAATGCAGAAATTAGTGAATCTAACAACACAGTGCTTGAAGGAGACAGAAATGTATGTATTAGGCTCTGAGAAGAAGAAAGAGTTGAGGTTATTAGTGTAAAGACATGAGAATTGAAATAATTCAGTTCATGCAATAACAACATAACAATAAGGACCACCTACAATTCATTCATTCTGTAAATTTTTGTTGAATACTTACTACATAACCAGAGACTCTAAAAGTAAATAAATTTTTTCCCTCTGGGAGGAAGATAATAAACATGCATAAATCAATTTCCGTAGTGATAAATACTATGAATAAAAATAAAGCAGGGTAGGAGAGCAATATTCATGCTAGTTTAGACGAGGAAAACTTTCTCTTATATTTGAATCATTTCTCAGTTTATGATGCACTTCCATAGACTTGGTTATTTCACTTCACCTTTAAAACATAATGTAATTTAGATCCTGTTTATACTTTTAAAAGTGAGAAGACCTAGAGAAGTTTACAGAATCGCCCAGCGTGAGTGCTTTACAAATACCATCTCATACAGTCTTCACATGATGTTTCAGTCTGCTTCTTCTCTTAAAAATTCCTGCCTTAGGTTTGAAGTTATTGTTAAAATTATAAAGTTACAAGTTATTGTAAATAAAAAATTATAATTTTATAGATAATATACATTATATTATATATTAGATTTTTATGTCTTTATAATGAAAATTATATATTATATAATATGTAATTTAATTTTAAAAGTATAAGTTATTATACAAATTCCTGCTATACATTTGAAGGTTAAAAGTCAGTAAATAGCAGAGTCAAACACAGTGTGGTGACGCCAAAACCTTGTCCATCCTGCTGCATAGGAGCTTCTTGGCTTCTTCATCTTGGGCCAGGACATTTAAAAAATCTCTAAGTTGCCTCTCCCTTCTCAGAGTAGGGAAGGATAGTGGCTGAGGAGTTAAGTGGAGAAGCACTGTATATCTGTAAATTATTTATAACGTGGTACTCAAATTATTGTCATGTTCTTCCTTTGTTGAAAACACTGGAAGTTCACTGAAAAGAAAACTAGGAGAGATTCCAAATTTCCCCCAATACTACAAATTTTAACATTTACTCCAGCCTGATTTCTATAACACAAATAGATTTTTGTGTACTGATTTCTGTAATATCAGTGTCTCTTTTCTAATTGCCATCATGGATTCTTTACATATACATTTTTCATTGAATAACTTTCCATTTCTCCCTATGGGAAGGAGGAATCGTGCAAGGGGAAGAAAGGAGAGAGAGAAAAACAAAATGATCCTACTACTCAAATGAGTTGACACTCCAAAATTACAAAATATATAAAATATACAAGAAAATATATTTAACAGAAACAACTAATGGAATATGAACCAATTCAAAGTTAAATGCTCTACCAAAGAGTTTAAAATAAGTATTTTAATCTGATCAAAGAGAAAAATGAAGGGATAATATCCAAAAAAAAAAAAACAGAAATTATTAAACAAAGACAATCACACAGAAATAATTAGAACTCTTTGAACTAGAAACTATAGTAATCAAAATAAAAAACAAAACTCCATAGACAAGATAATTGCTATAATCAACATAATTGTGTTTAAATAAAAGCCTGTACTTTTGTTTCCACTCTGCAGTTTTGAACAAAAATGCTTCTGAAAATTGTTAAGTCTATAATTCAAAACGAACTTTTGTTTATTCTTCAACATCCTCAAATTGATAAGAGACAACCTTCCAGGAGAGAAACATATATGAAGTGACAATGCAAAGAGAAAACCCAAATCATCAGCAAATATATGAAAACTTGCTAAATCTCATTCTTCAACAAGGAAATGCAATTTAAAATAATAGGGTTTCATTTCACACACATCAGATCAGAAAAAATTAAAGCATCTAACAAAAACAGGCATTGGTGAAGATGTGACTAGGGGAAGTCCCATACTATACTGATGAGCACAAATTGGTACATCTAATTTGGAGAGTAATTTGCAATATCTATAAAAGTTGACGGTTCAAATACACTTCAGGCTGCCATTTTTCTTTCTAGATACCACCTTTGAAAGAGCTCATATATAAGGGGATGCATATGATAATTTTTAGTACAGCATTGTCTGTAATAGTCAAACATAGTTAAAACACACTAATTGTTTATTAAGAATAGAAAAGCTGGCCAGGCGCGATAGCGCACTCCTAAAATTCCAGCACTTTGGGAGACGGAGGTGGGCGGATCACCTGAGGTCAGGAGTTCAAGAAAAGCCTGGCCAACATGGTGAAACCCTGTCTCTACTAAAAATACAAAAATTAGCCAGGTGTGGTGGTGGGCGCCTATAATCCCAGCTACTTGGGAGGCTGAAGCACGAGAATTGCTTGAACCTAGGAGGCAGAGGTTGCAGTGAGCCAAGATTGTGCCACTGCACTCTAGCCGGGGTGACAGAGTGAGACTCCGTCTCAAACAAAAAAAAAAAAAAGAGAGAGAAAAGCTAAAGAGACAATAAGTGCTATATTCATTTACTGCAGTATATATGAGTTAAAATTGAAATGAATGAAAAAGAGCTTCATCTATCAACATAGTTACATCTCAAACGATTATGTTGACATAAAATAGCAAGTCAAAAAAGATATTACATACATAATACCACATTACAAACTTTAAATCATATAAAACAATATGATATTTGTATGGATACATATATATGTATGGTAAAAATGTAATTACCCATGGGAATAAAGTTCAGGATCATGGACAACTATTAAAAGAGAAGGTAAGAAATTAGTTAATATGGGGACAAGAGATTTTAACCGCATCTGTAATATTTTCTCTCATTTAAAAAAATTGGCTGGGCACTGTGGCTCACGCCTGTAATCCCAGCACTTTGGGAGGCCGAGGCGGGCGGATCATGAGGACAGGAGATCGAGGCCATCCTGGCTAACACGGTGAAACCCCGTCTCTACTAAAAATACAAAAAAATTAGCTGGACATGGTGGCGGGCACCTGTAGTCCCAGCTATTTGGGAGGCTGAGGCAGGAGACAACATGAACCCGGGAGGCGGAGCTTGCAGTGAGCCATGATGGCTCCACTGCACTCCAGCCTGGGAGACAGAGGGAGACTCTGTCTCAAAAAAAACAAAAAAAAACTGGAGGGTGATAAATAGAATAGTGGAGCAGAACAGAGATCCCAGAAATCAATACAAACATTTACAGTAACTCGATTTAGTACAAAGGAGACACTGCCGTGCTGTGGGTAAGAGGTGATCTTTTTTATACACGGTACTTCCATGAGGAAGACAGTGAATCTTGAACCTGACCTAATACTAGACACAAAAGTCAATTCACAATAAATTATAGACCTAAATATGAAAACAAAAGCAATAGAATTTTCAGAGGAAAACATGTTTATGACCATAGGGTAGGTAAACATTTCTAAGCATGATATAAAAACCCTAATCATAGAAAAAATAAGATAAATTGGACTAGAAATTTATGTTCAGAACAAAACATTATTAAGGGATTGAAAAGGCAAATCATAGAGCCAGACAGGATAATTGAAATGCATATATTTACATATATTGAATATATGCATACATTGAAATACATATATCTGACAAAGGACTCATATCCAAAAAATATAAGATTGCCAATTAAACAATTTTTGAAAAGATAAATAAACTCATTGAAAAAAATGGAAAAAGAGCTTGAACAGGTACTTTACTATATTGAGGTAGTCAATAAATATGTAAAAAGGAATCAGATTTATTAATCGTTAGGAAAATACAAGTTAAAACCATAGGGAGTACTACTTTATACACATCAGAATGCCTAATTTAAAAAGACACTATATCTAGTGCTTGGAGTGATATGAAGAAGCAGGAGCTTTATACTCTGCTGATGGGAGTGCAAATTGTTTCAACCACTTTGGCAAATTTGTTAGCAGAATCTATTCAAGCTAAACATACCTTAGGACCCAGCAATTCCACTCCTAGGTATGTACCCAACAGAAATGCATCAACATCTTCACTTAAAAACATGTAAATAAACATTCGTATCTGTTTTATTCATAATAGCCAAAAAGTGGAAACAACTCAAATGTGCATCAACTGTAGAATGTTAAATAGGCTGTGGTACATTCATACAATGGAGCTCCGCAGAGCAATGAGAGGACACGAAGTATTACTACATACGGCAACCGCTGGGAAGGGAGGGGACCTGTGGAGTGTTCTGGTCCAGGTGAAAGCGCGCTCTTTCTCTCTCTCTCTCTCAATCTCTGTCTCGGTCTAGGTACAGACAGATTACATGGGTGAGTTCACTTTGTGAAAATTTGTTGATGACATTATATGTCAATAAAATTTTTTTTAATTTTTCAGGAAAATGAAAATAGGGATAAAAACCCATGGAAACACAGGACGGAATGCAGGCTGGATTCTGTGAGAACTGAAACCGAAAGGAAAGCCCAGGGACCTTCCGCATTTGCAGGTCTGTTCATCTATGGGCTCCCATGCTGGCTCTCTCTTGGAGCTCCCAGCGGATAGAAAGAGCAGGCTTTAAGCTCATCACAAGACTAAAGGATTTTAAGCTCCACGTGTTCCTTAAGCAACACTTGATATTTTTATTTGGTGCAGGCAAAGTCTTTCTGTTCAAAGCTCCTTTCAAGTTCTGTACTGACGGAGGCATGTGGTTCTTTCTGTTGATACTGAAATATGGCCTTGGTTTTGTCTTGCTCTCAAAGGAGGCATTTTAAATTGTTCAGCTGCAAAATGGAAAACTCTACAGGTTGAGTTGCTAAAGCTCTATTTGGAATTCCCCAAAGAAGCTGATTCTTACTCTACACAGAATTCCCCTCCAAAGCTGACCCCTGCTGCATAGTTTTGTCTGTGTGTTGGTTTAGGCAAAGCACTAAAACCAAAATTTTCACGCAATTCCTTTGCTGTCGTACAAAAGGGTCTTGAAGCAATTTGCAGGATCCTTACATTCACTCTAACCACAATCTGAAAGCTAGTGACATAAATCAACCACAGTATTTGACAGATGCACACACTTATTTGTTACTTCAGCAAACATCTGCTGAATGCTTCATATACTGGTTATCTACTAGGTAACTCAGTGTTGTACGCTACATGGGTTACAGCACAAACATTTGTACCCGGGGCCCTTGCCCTCTTATGTGGTGCCATTTCCAGTCCCTATGTCTCTTCCACACCTCTGAAATCCAGGGTACCTTAAGCCGCTTCAAACTGTTCAACATAAAGGACAAAGTTCCAGGAAAGACTCCTCATCTATTTGCCAAAAGGATAAAGATCTGGACAAGACAGGAGCCAGATAATGTGTTGATGAATATTGTCTTTCTTTCACAACAAGGAGAAGGTAAGAAAAGAAGGTTTCCTACCATTCTTCACCTCCAAAATGGAGATCAGATCCCCATGATTGGCACCAGGAGAGAATCAAAGTAATATTTTTTGCTTTCAAAGGAAAGATAAACCAGAAAGCAGTAATGTTAAATGTTCGCTGTCTTAGACTTTAACTTTCTCCAACCAGGACAAATGTATTTTCCAGTGCATGGTAAGTTTCAGTAAGGCATTCTCACCTGTCAAATTGATAATTGGGATGCCAGGGGTGCACTTGGCAGACAGATACACTGTCACCTTGGAGGACCTTTTCATTGCACAAAACTCTCTCTATAATAAACCTGAAAAGTGATTGTGCCATTGTTGAACAAAATTTGTTTCATAAAAAATTCTCCAGTAAATTAAGCCAAAAGGTCCCTCTCTGCAATTTTTGTCATTCAAAATTTGTTACACAAAAATTGTCTAGTAAATTAAGCCAAAAGGTCCCTCTGTGCAATATTTCTCATTCCGAATTTTGCCTTTGGGAAGAGCATATTACAAGTTTAATCCCTCTTTACTTTGACAGTTCTTCAAGGATTTAAAAACCACAAGCATATTACCCACCCTAAGCCTTTTCTTGTCAAAATTAGAAAAGATCTAGCCCTTATTTTTACATTATAAAATCAATATAAGTTCTTACAAAAATAAGTTTAAAATCCAAATATTAATATGAAAACTTTAAAAATTACCATTATCCAGAAAATTACCATTGCTAATATTTTGTTATATATTTCTTTAAACTAATTTTTATGCCTATGTAAATATAATCTGCATGTTTAAAAATGGGTTCATGCTATATATACTGTTTCAAACTTTAGAAGTTCACATAATATATAATGAACATTTCTCCTTATCAAAAGTAGATAGAACTTCAGTTCTAGAAAAAGATAACACAGATTTGCTTTTCCTTCACCTAAGTACAACTAAATACACTGGAAATTATTCAACAGGTAACAATAAAAGGACTGTGGGAACTGGAAAGAAGGCAGACTTGTTAGAGATCTTAGGACTTGAGGAAGAGTGATGTTGTAAGGTTTCTGGTTATTGTCTTACCTCCCACACGCCCCAGACTAGGCTCTGGAGAGATCTGCAACCCCAAACCACCAAAAAGCACAGACAAAAACAAACAAGCAAAATATGAAGCAAACAAGAAAAGCCTAGTCTCTAGGGCTAAAGGACTGGGAAGTCAGGGAAGCTCAACTTCTGCTCCACAACCAGCAGGTGGTCTCACTCACCTGCCCCAGAGCAGCAAACCTCTTGCACAATTAGGGCACTGGTGGGCAGCCCGCTCTGCTGACAGTAGCAGCAGCAGTGAAACCCAGTATCTCCCTGCTCTCCACCCAGTGACATGAGTCTTAGGCTTGGTGTCTCCTGACCCCTGCCCTTCTACAGAAAGTGGAACAGTGACTCCAGGCCACCCAGGGAAGTGCCTTCCACTCTTGTAGTTGTCATCAATGGGGGTTGTGCAGAAGTTCCAGCTGCACCAGAAAAACAAAGCACCCCAGAAGAGCATTGCCAGGGCTCTGAACACTATTATCATTGGAATTAAAGCACACAGAATGAGCCTAGAACCTGTGATAAACCTAAACAAAGCCATTGCTTGCTGAAATCAAAGATTTAAATAGGATCAAGAGCCTCCTAACATAATGAAGTGTTCAAGATAAAATAAAAATCAGTTGTGCCAGGAACCTGGAATACCACAATTTGAATTAGCAAAAACAGTCAATTGATAGCTATACGGAGATCAGATGTTAAAATTATCTGCTAAAAGTACCCACTGTAAAAAGATTTCAACAATCAATTACAAATTATCCTGGGAAAAAGGAAAAAATATAGCAAATCTCAGAAAAGAAATAGAAATTATAAAAAGGAATCAAATGAAAATTATAGAACTAAAAAATTTCAAAATTTAAACTTGCTGAATGGACTTAATAGAATGAAGATAATAAAAGTTAGAATTAGTGAACTCAAATCAGAGAGATTAATAGAATTTACTCAATCTGAACAGAGAAAATAGACTGGAAATAAAAAATGAACAGAGCTTCGGAGATCTGCGGGACAATAACGAAAGATCCCAGAAGGAGAAGAGAAGAGAAAGGGTATAAAATGGAAAAGATTAAGAAAAAAAAAAAAAGGGGGCTAAAAATTTCCCAAAAGAAGCAAAGGCATAACCTACAGGTTCAAGAAGCCAGATGAATCCCAAACAAATTAAAACTAAAGAAATTTATAGCAAGACCCAACATAAACTTCTGAAAACTAAAGAAAAAAATCTTAAAAACAGCCAGAGAGAAAAGACATATTATACAGAATTTAATTCAAATGACAGCAGATTTATCATCTAAAATCACGGAGTTAAGAGGGAAGAGGCAAAACTTTTTTTTTCAGCTGAAGAACGAAAAGAATTGTCAACTCTGCATTCAATGCCTGTCAAAACTGTCCTTTGGGAAGAGGGAAATTAAGATATTCTCAAATTAAGGAAAACTAAGAGAATTTATTGCTAGCACACCTACCCTTGAAGAAGCTCGCCAACAGAAAGATAATGATAACATTAAGTAGGCTACGGCATTCAGAATAAAAAGGATTAAAAATAAAGGTAAACATAGTAGGATATCCTTCACTTAATGAGTTTCTTGAGTTATATTTTACATTCCTATTACTTATAACAATATAGAGTATGTGCTCAATGTATGTAGAAGGGTAGAAGGAATACTTGAGACAATTATATGAAAAAGTGGGGACATACAGAGACCTAAATAAAAGTACATTTTCTATACTTGAAATGGATAAAACATCAATACCAGTAGCCCGTACTGAGATATATATATGTTAATACCTAGAGCAATCACTGAGAAAGCTGTACAAGGTAATATTGTGAAAATATTATTAAAAAATAAAATAGAACTCAAACTTTTTTTGAGTAGCCCACAGGAAGGCAAGAAAAAAGATACAGAAACAAGAAACAGAGGAAATGGAAAACAATAAACAGACTTAAGCCCCAATATATCTGCAATTATTTTAAGTGAAGAGATGTTGTTTCCATTCCCAAAAGGAAGAAAATGAATTCTGAAAATAATAGACTGCTTAGCTTCATGATTATCCTGGCCAAAAATTCTATAATGAAATAACTACATGTTAAGTCAACCCAATGGAGCAGGGGGTGAGGGATTACATGGTATGTGGTGATACAGTCCCTTTTGTGAACTCCTGTGGATGTGTATGAAGTTAGAAATTATTAATAACTGCATTTTGATGACATAAACTATATAGCAGTAATGGACTAGTTAAACAACTCGCTAACCCCCAAATGCTTTACGTACTTTTCCAAATATGTATATAGGTAAAGTAGTAACTCATGTTCACAAACATTTGTAACTTATGAACTTTTTATATTTTTTTAGCCACACAGAAAAACTATAAACTAGGTATTATTATCCACAAACAAAATGTGAAGAAACCACACCTGAGATTGGCTTGACTAAGATCCTGCTACCAGCAAGTAAGAGCACTGAGACCCCAATCTAGATCTTCTGACTGCAAATGCCATCATTTCCCCACCTTACCTTGCACTTCCGCAAGGGTTCCAGGGAATATGGTTACTCTCAGCATTTCTCACAAGACTCACAAGGTGTGAGAAACTTAGGGATGTAGAGTTTATGATGTTATAAACATTAATCTCACAGGTGTGATTAAGCCAGACTGAGAGAATAAAATCTTCTAATTCTGGAGATAAATTTTCTCAATATCCTAAGTTCAACAGAAGAGCTTTCACTAACTCTTAAAATGGGCCATTCTGAACATTTAAGACACCTTTACTGAACACTTACTACATGTAAAGAACAGTGCAGGACCTCATGTGGAACAACAGAGCTCCTCCCCCAAACAAGGAACTGAACGAGATGAGCAAATGCATAGTTCTCTGCAATAGTATGAGTCGGGAATCAGTCAGGGAAGGACAGCCACTAGAAGTGCTACAGGCTGAGCGGTTCGTGGCAGGACTTACACCTTCACAACTGTGGGAGCTGCCAAGGGAAAAGAAGGTCTGGAGCAGACATTTGGAGGATCAGAGAAAACATCACTAAGCAGTCTGCCTGAAGCCTTAGAAGGGTGGGCAAATCAGAACTGGTGTATGTGAGGGTATATGGGCCCGTGAAGGGAGCATTTATGAAGAAGGCACTGGGAAGCTGTGGCCTCTGGGGAACCGTGGGCTCTGCAGATCCATCACTAAGCATGTGGTGGTGAGCCTGGGGTCACTGTTGGTCAGCAAGCTTGGTAGTCAGGAAGAAAGCCAAGTTCACAGCAGTGGAGAGCAAGGACAAACTGGAACCCGCAAATCTCAGCCTCGGTCTGGTCACCACATTTTACCAAGATATTCAGAGAATAATAACAGCTGCTCTCTTCCCACCTCCCAAATCCATTACAAATCCCTCTTTTGGCCAATTCTAACTTGGAACAAAACAAGGAAAGAGATTCTGGGAAACAATGGTCCCACCCTAGTGTAACTGTGTTGACAATAAAACTGCAGTACAACCAGTTATACCGTGCACTGTAGCCATGGTACAAATAACATACAATAGGCAGAGGAAAGGGGGAGCGTGGCAGGGACACCCAGGGGCCCGGTCTTGGGGAAACCCAGCCTCCACATTTCTTTCTTCTCTTTATTAAAACACTCCAATCTAATGGGAATTATGCTAGTTCCAGAAGTTGAGTCTTTATCAGCATTTAACTGCATAATGTCAGGCAAATTTTACTTAACTTCTATGAGACACAATTTCCTAATTTATAAATGAAGAATAATAAATCATACCACAAAGAATCCTGCAAATCACATGAGAAATTATGAGCCAAAGCTCCCGGTAGACAACAGATACTCAACTAATGTTGCCCACCCTCTCTTCCACCTCCCTCCTCTCCTCCAGCCCTTGTGCTTCGGAGACTAATATTAATTTTTCGGCCAAGTGTCATCCCTGGTCTCCACCAATGACCTGCTAAACACATAGAATCTTGCTAAATGCTCCAATAAAACAATTCTTAAATACACCATGCCCTCTAAATTTGCCTTTTAAATAATGGAAACCATGTTTTCAAAGCCTTCCAATATTCCTTTTTTAAAGTAGTATCTAAAATGTATTAGCTCTCAGAAGGTGCCAAGATCTGTAGGATATATATGAGTATAAAACTTAAGGACTTAAATGTTCCATTCCAGCTGTCCATCGAGGAATGATTTTCCTATTCTTTTTATGTGAACTCTTTGTTCACCATTGAGGTTTGCATTTTTACATTGAATCCTTGGGAAATCTCCTCCACCTAGTCCTGAACTATTCAAGATGTCTGGCAAAAAGACTTCCAAGTGTAGGTGCACATAATTAGGATCAGGTGGGTTGTCCTCTTTATTCACCCCTTTTTCCATCTGTTTAGTTCCTTTCTTGTCATGTATCATGCTACATAATTGATTCCAGATTGAAGTAGTTTTCTCTCGCATCTCCCCCACCATAGGCAGAAACTGAGAAACCAGCTTACACTGGCTTTATTTTTTTCTCTCTCTCTATTCCATTTTATATTATGACCACTGTACTCCTTTGGGATAAATCAACTGTAATCATAAATAGCATATTTTTAAATGGGAATAGGGAACATGGGACTGGGGAGGGCACATGATGGGAAATATTGGCACATATGCAGCAGACCAGTTAGAGAATATTGCCTAGCCCCATTCAGCCAAGTTGAAGGGAACTGATTAAGGGATTCCAACTGGCCAGATTTCTCCTGGAATCCATAAAAATTCAAACATGACATTTTATGCATGGGCTGAGTAATTCACAAGTCAGAGCAAAAGATGCATTTGCAAGTGCAGTATTTTGTGGCTGCAAAGTCATGCTCTTAGAACAACTGTGCATCAAAGGTTTGTTTTGATAGAAGAAATAAGATGCACAAGGCCCTTGAAAAAAGAGGACGAGCCCAGAGACTCTTCAAAGCCCTTACCCTACAGTTTTCTACATTAAAAATCAAGTCTACTGATGTAGAGGTCTCAGAGAATCATATAAAACAACATATGTAAGAATAATATTAAAATAATACATTATTATAGAACTCTAGGGCATTTTTATTATACAAGATGGTTTAAATTATTTACTCATTATTGAAGTTATTATTCAATCACTAGTGTTTAGGAGATTTAGAAAAGAAATCTATTAACAGGAATGACAAGTTGTGTTTAAATATTACCTTTTTGCATCTATCCATAATTAGGCTAAAGTCATGTTGAATAAATCTAGTTCCTTCTCTCCAGAATAATGCAATTTAAACTAAATCCAGTAGCACAGACAAACATATAATTAGGACTATAACTGTACAAATAGCTGTGGTGACTTAAATAATGAAGTATTTGCCAATTTGTTTTCATCTCAACACCCCCAAACTAAAGCAACTTGCCAAGTACCTACCCTCTCCACTCCCCCATTCCCTTGCCAATTCCTCAGCTCAAATTTTAAATGAGGAAATATCATAAAAATGGGCTGGTGATGAACAACCTGGCTTCTGGGCCCTGCCATATGGTGCTGACATTTAAAAAAAAAAAAAAATCTATAATTGGCCGGGCGCGGTGGTTCATGACTGTAATCCCAGCACTTTGGGAGGCCGAGGCAGGCGGATCATAAGGTCAGGAGATCGAGACCATCCTGACTAACACGGTGAAATCCCGTCTCTACTAAAAATACAAAAAATCAGTCAGGCATGGTAGTGGGCGCCTGTGGTCCCAGCTACTTGGGAGGCTGAGGCAGGAGAATGGCATGAACCCGGGAGGCGGAGCTTGCAGTGAGCAGAGATCGCGCCACTGTACTTCAGCCTGGGCGACAGAGCAAGACTCTCAAAAAAAAAAAAAATCTATAATTAATGTCTCTAAGAACAGGATGAAGATTAGCAAAGTAGAACCAAATTTAAGTTTCCATTGATATTTTATTGGCCAAAATCAGACAACAAATGATTTCTCATGATTGCTTCCATTATGGTCATGCACTTTTTATATTTCATTTCCAAATTATGCAAACAAGTGTTCTCACCTCCAAGCTGTCGGTCAATTGCCCATTTCCTGCTTTCTGCATTCCCCCAGATTGGGTACGGCTGGCCTCCCAATTGAAGGACAGTGGTTTTTAGAAGCCTCTCAAAAGTCCTTGCTGATTAACAAGAGTTCCACATACAAAGTCTAATCGTTGAGTTGAAAAATTAAGCGTTTCTTTCTCTACACTATCCACCAATGTTGCCTTTTTAAAAATCATATTATGACATCCTTTGCCTTAATATTCTTTGCTAGTTCTAAGAAAGGGTTCAAGGTATTCAGCACAGCATGCAAAGCCCTTTTTGACTTGGCTCCCGTATGCCACCTCTCCTAGCTCTCCCTATTCTCTCATGCACACCCTAAGTTCTAGCTCTATTCAATTAAGTTTGTTGCCATTACCCAAATCCTTATCTCTTTGCTCATGTCTAGAACAGTTTCCCTCCACTTCATCACTTGGAAAATATTATACCTACCCAATTTTTAAGACTGATTTAGGTAGCATGCCCTGGCCATCACAGGGGTTGAAATAAGTATCCCCATATTTGGCACCATCTTCTCTCTTACTTCTATTTACACTTTCTAGTAATCTGTCATTGTAACCACTCAGTGGATTCACCTTGCCCACTGCCTAGACAGAGCCGATTTCTCAAGACAGTGGAATTGCAATAGAGAAAGACTAATTCATGCGGGAGACCAGAGTTTTGTTATTCCTCAAATCAGTCTCCCTGAAAACTTGAAGACTGGAGTTTTTAAGGATAATTTGGTAGGCAGGGGGCCAGTGAGTTGACAGTGCTGATTAGTCAGGTCGGAGATGAAATCATAGGGAATCAAAGCTGTCCTCTTGTGCTAAGCCAGATCCTGGGTGGGGGCCATAAGACCAGATGAGCCACTTTATCAATCTAGGTGGTGCCAGCTGATCCTTCGAGTGCAGGGTCTGCAAAATATCTCAAGCACCGATCTTAGGTGTTACAATAATAATGTTATCCCTAGAAGCAATTTGGAGAGGTTTAGAATCTTGCAGCCTCCAGCTGCGTGACTCCTAAACCATAGTTTCTAATCTTGTGGCTAATTTGTTAGTCCTGCAAAGGCAGTCTAGTCCCCAGGCAGGAAGGAGGTTTGTTTTGAGAAAGGGCTGTCATTGTCTTTGTTTCAAAGCTAAACTACAAGCTAAGTTCCTCCCAAAGTTAGTTTAACCTATGCCTAGGAATGGACAAGGAGAGTTTGGAGGTTACAAACAATATGGTGTCAGTTAGGTCAGATCTCTTTCACTGTAATAATTTTCACTGTAATAATTTTTGCAAAGGTGGTTTCATTGTGGTTATTGTTATTGTTTCCCTTATCTGTCTGCTTCACTAGACTGGCAGGTTCCTGAGACTAAGACCTTTGTCATACATTTTGGTATTTTGGTAATGGTAAAGCTTGCCCTGTCCGTGGCATACAGTAAACACTTAACACATATTTATTAAAGAACTGAATTAATGAATAGACAGACGGATGATAGCAAAGCTACTATATCTATTTCCAAGCCAGTCTCCATCTGCCTCTGACAGTAAAGTGGCCGTTGTCTTATAATGTACTGTGTCAAATATGTTCAAGGTCCTTCCATTCCCCCGTTTCCCCTGCACCTTAGAGGTGTGTTCTCCTGGACACCTTAGGTAAGAGGTGTAACAATTTGAGACCCCAAAATAAAAATCCAAATAAAATCAAAGCAGCAATCTCCTCAAATGTAAAAATGTTGCTTCTATGGTTGTATTGTCATAAGAATAAAAAACCACCGTTGATGGTTTAAAATTCAAAATATGCTATATATATTTTTAAGTGTTGTTTTTATTTCTACTTCTGCTTATGGAGTGAAGAAATACAATTACTTCCATTATTACTAAGTATCTTCCCTGAAAACGGATGCCAAGCAGCTTGGGATGTCTCTACTCAGCCTTTCTCTTTCACAGAAAGACTTCATCTGTAGGAAAATATATTCGGCAGCCATCATCAACGTACAAGCCACATTAAATTTTGAAGAAATCAAGTATTCCTTTGTTATTCAGAGGATATCATTAGAGTTAATATTTTAGTATAGCTAAACCAATGTGAATCTTTATATTAAAAAACAAAGTCAAAGACTGTTCAGGCAGGAAGGTACTTAAACATTTTAGTACAGTGCCTTAATATACTGCCCAAATTTGCCCTCCATGCCTTCCAGGTTATTTAACATCTCTGAGCCTGAGCATCGTCCTCTAAAGAATTGGAAATAATTGTAGTAACTGGCTCGTAGGATGACTTGGAGATTGAATGAGACAATGTATATATGGATGTAGAGTATTTTGGTCATTCTTGACACACAGAAAGCCTTTATGAAATTCTCATAGTTGACAAAAGGGGGATACACCTTCATTATACAGGCAAGAAATCTAAGGACATGAGAAATGATGTGAATTACTCAAGTTTAGGATAGGATTCATCTTAAATAGCTGGTAGTTATCTCTAACTTAAACTGTTTATTCTTGAGCCTACAAATTTTAAGATCAAAACAAGGCAAAACAAACAACAACAAAAAAGTATGCTGGTAATATTAAAACTGAGGACTAAATGAGTAGAAAGCCAATAGTCAGCTCTTTAGAATCAGCTTGGCTGCAAAGCCCTATCAAACATAAACAAAATATTGTACAGAAAAAGCAATATTAGAAAGTGCTTTTCAAAAGCTCACTTAAGCTTGCAGTTTATAGCAGGTCTTCTATCCAATTAGAGAAGAAAAAAAAAAAAGAAAAAGGCAAATCTGAAATTTCAGAAGACAGGTTTGTAAATACAAGTTTGTAAAAATCTTCAATGGGGTTATTGTCAGGTTCTGATACCCTGTTTTCCTCTGACCTTGGTTCAGCCAGTAATACCCGCTCTGGCTTCTTCACAAGTACGTACTTACCACAAGAATCTCTACATTTTCAGTTCAGAGTCCTCACAGGTCAGCAAATTTGGAGGCTTAATGGTTTTCTTATAAGCTTTCCCACACTCTTTGCCTTGGCTCAAACCTCAATGTAGTATCATTTATCATAAGTTAACTATATGACCTTCAAATTTAAAGCAGGACCTGGCAACGCAGCCACACTACAATGGCAAGAGAAGCTGACAGCCTTGTTTTTCTCAAAAAAAAAAAAAAGCTCATTTGTTTGTGCTTAAATTTCTTTTTAAGCAAAGAAATCGATTTGAATTTTATTGGCCTTAAATGTCTTCTCTAGGACAATCAATAGATTGGCTAAATTACTCTGGTTTTATTTTGCCCATTTAATATTTCTGCATTTTAAAAAAGAGAAGCTAACTAATGTTCTAAATGTCTGATCAAAAACACTCCAGAGATAGAGACTTAACTCTAGAATTAATACAACATGTACAATGTGTTCCTCTCCTGGGAGAGGACTGAGAAAGGGATGACGTGCCTGATAATCCTGGAGCAAGGTCTACATCCCATCATCCTATCACAAGGACACAAGGAGTCGGGGGGCAGACAAGCAGCAAGGCTGGAGAGGTACCCAGGCCACTCAAGCTGAGGATGAAGCTGGCAATGATAATCCAGGTGCCGGAAAGAAACAAGAGCTATTTTTTGCTGAGCAGCATGTGCAGCTTTGGCAGAGGAACCAAAGCCCGGAGGTAGAGATTTGGATTGGGTCTGAATGCCCCAAATAACAGGATCCTAACTTCTAGAGCCTTTGTTCTGGCAGCTCAAAGTAGAAAGGATACTTGCTGAATAACCCTTCCCATAGACTGCCTTATCCCCCACTGTGAGCATCTTGATTTGGCTGAGAAGGGCTCTGAAAGAGCAGAAACAGACACAGTAATTGTCTCCTCATGAGTTCTCATGGAAATCCAGTCAGATAGTGTATGTCCGATAGATACTCTGAGTATCTATCGGAGTACGTAGCCCCAAGTGACTACTTAACTGTTAGTTCTCTTCCTTGCAAAATATCATTGTATACCTTCTGTTATTTTAACATCAGATAAAGTCCAAACAATTAATTTCTGAGAAGTTCCTAAGAATAATACACGGCAAACTCCAAAAACCATGCTGCATTTTACATGCCTTAACTCTGAGTACACCTGCTTTCAAAGAAACAGCTTTTCTATATCCACCTCCAGTGGGCATGACCTAGATGACAGGGAGCATCATTTTTTGCCTTCCCATCGTATTACTAAGTTTACCACGGCATACATATACCCAGAGTAAACTGAGCTAAAACGTAGAAGTCCCAATTAAACTGAATTAAAATAAAGGAAAATGTGTTAATGCCATCCTAATTTACATACTGTTTTGTATAGCATTCAGGGGAATGAGAGAACAATGGATGTAATAGGAAGATTATTCCAAGGATTGAATTTCACACGAATCATTTGATATTCTATCTGTGCCATGAGCAAGTCATGTTGCGTTAGATCAAATTCTGATTTCATTTCATTGCCAAGTATCCCATCGTTACAACCTTGCCTTTTGCCTCTTCATTACAGGGATGTAATCGAAGTATGAATCCCTGAGAGCTTGTTGCTTAACTGCCCATGTGTGCACATCTCACAACCTGCCATTGTTATAAGACACTCTGGTTAATAAGCAGATAATAGGATATGCAAATTGCATATACCTGATGAGGAAGGAAAACTATGCCTTCTCACCTTTGCATAAATACTAGCTGACTTCTTTGTCACAATGGAAGCATCTTGGTCTGGGTAATTTATGGAACATTTTGTCCAGGCAGGAAGAAAAGTCGCTTTGCCTTGGGAAATACAGGCAATGGAATAGTTTTCTTGCATTTTACAGGACTTGGAGTGTGGGCAACTCAGAGAGGTCTTTGGACAGGAGAATCTTTTTTAAATGGGCACATTAAGCCATTAAATAAAACAAGCCCCACATTGTGAAACGTTTTTAACCAGCCCCAAAAGAGTTTATAAAATATGATGCCAGAGTTTAAACCGCCTCGGAGATGCTCACTAGAGGTCAGATTGATACTGAAACTCACCAAAGGCAGACACTATAGTGATTCAGCCCTGATACCAAAGAAAATAAGGTGGTGATTTAGAGATATTTTAAAATCTTGGGAGCTAGTTGAGTTTTTAATGATTCCTCTCTGGGCTATGCACCATCGGGCATGGTATTGTAATGAAGTAGCCCACCAACTCATTGTTCTGAAGCAGAGGAGACAGCACAGCGCTTGTAGAAAAAAAGATATGAGTCTGATGTTTTTGACATGACGGGATTATCTCTTAGCCTCAGTTTCCTTATTTACAAATGCAGATAGTAACTGTACAGCTTTTTCATAAGATCACTGTAAGGTTCAAAAGTTGGAATGATTATGGAAATTGTCTGCTGAGTTGCTTCCCTCTGCCCCGTGATCCCCTCTGTACACTTCCCCAGCTTCCTCTCTGCCCTGAGGTACCCACCTGGATACCTGGATAGATTCCACATCCACTGGGCTCCATTCACTGTGACTTCAGGTTAGATTTGGCAATGAAGAGCACTAGCAGGAGAACAAAAGGAGGAGCGAGAGTAGGGCTGGGAGTGTATTTCTTTGGCTCCCACCTGGCAAGCTCATCCCAGGCTAGCTATGTCCTTTGCCCTGAGGTGGTAGCACCTGCAGGTCACCAAATCCACCTACCCTCTATGGCGGTTTCCAGGAACTGTTACCTCCCCTGAGCCCTTTTTGCCTGAGGATGATAATGGTGTCCCCCACTTTATGACTAGCTCAGGGTCCTGCTTCATCCTTTGTGGTTTTTCCATATCCTGCTCACACCATCTTAAGAGGCCTTTTATTAAACACTACTCAAATCATCCTAATTTGAATGTACCATCTGCTTCTTCTGGACACCTGAACAATACACACTCTAAGAATATTCTGTTGGCTAATACATGTCAGAGGTGTAATTTATTTATTTTATTTATGTATTTATTTTGAGACAGGGTCTCACTCTGTCACCCAGGCTGGAGTGCAGTGGCACGATCACAGCTTACTGCAGCCTTGACCTCCTAGGCTCAAGCCATCCTCCCACCACCACCTCCAGAGTAGCTGGGACTACAGGGGAACAGCACCATGCCTGGCTAATTTTTGTATTTTTTGTAGAGACAGGGTTTCACCACATTGCCCAGGATGGTCTCGAACTCCCGGGCTCAAGCAATCTGCCCACCTCGGCCTCCCAAAGTGCTGAGTTTACAGACATGTGCCACCATGCCCAGCCTTAATTTAAAATAACAAAAGAATTTTAAAGCCAACTGTCAATTACTGTCAATTTCCCCTTTATAATTCCTCATTTATGATTTACCTATTACAGTTAAATAAAATTCTTAAAATATAAACAAAACATCCTGCAGTCCAGTAACAACTGTATGTAGGAGAGCAATCAAATGAATCATTTCTACTTTCGTCTGGGTTACTGTCTAGCTGTTTGCATGCTAAAATCCATGTTACTCAGTAAATATAACATACATCTGTACTTTACTTGTTATCAAATATTGTCAGCAAGTGTCCCTAGAAGGGTCAAACAGGGACCCTTCAATGTTGCACAGACCATTTGGATGAAGACACCCTAACTTCTTGTAAGACATATGATTGCCTTCCCCACCACAGGTATAACAGATCCTTGGACCAAATGTGACCACAATTACAACTGGATCTGGTCCTCTGCTTAAACATTGGCTTTTGCCAGCCTCACTGGAAGGCTATGATGAGCCTGTATCTGAATCCTTTTACCCAGGATCTAAACCGGCCTAGTGGGTGGGCTTTGGGCTATCTTGCTCTTCTTTCTATCTGGTCCTGGCTGCAGGAGCAGACATCTGCCTCTGGCCTGAAACTGGAGTTATCACACACAAGAAATTCTCCCAACTGGCCTGAGAGCGCTGAGGCTACTGAAGATGAAAATAAAAAATTATAAAGCCCAGTCATCTTTCCTCCACCGGAGATGAGATGTGGCATTTTTCAGTAGTTGGTGATGGCCTAATTCAGAACTTGACTTTCACATAGAGATAACATGAGAATGAAAATACCACCATTGTACAGATAGAAACAAAATATTTTTAATAAGGTGACAGTGGAATGTGTCCTATGTTTAGAGTCAGGACTCCTGAGTTTGAGAGCTCAGCTCTATCTCTGATTACCTGTGTCACTTTAGGCCACCTGTGCAGCTTTCCCAGCCTATTGTTTTTAAGTGAAACTTAGACACACCAACACCTTTCCCAACAGATTCCACAGGGATTTGTAATGATTAGCAAATGTGATAATATCAGAAAACATTCTGCAAAACAAAATTGTATGCAAATGTGCTGTTTTGTTACAAATGAAAACATGAAGACAAGCGTGTAAAAATGCATGGAGACTGGAGGAAGCCTCAGGGGCTCACAGCTACAACGTTCCTGGAAGGCAAAAGGCTTCAAGTGTTCTTCAGTGTTAAACACTTGGGACAGATTCAGAAGGACCCTCAAAGTCACCTCTTTTTGGGGAGGTGGGAAGGCAGATGGGGACCACCAGGAGGAAAGAATGCAGCTGAAGAATTTAGACAAGAAGGAGCCAAATGAAGTGCTTTAAAACCTTCCTTATGGTGGCTTTCCCTATATGTACAGCGATCAAACTTCCCAGTTTTCCCAGACCCGAGGGGTTTTCTGGGACCTGGAATTTTCAATACTAAAACCGGGACAGTTCCAGGCAGCCAAGATGAATTGGTCAGCCTACTATACCTACCCCGCTCCTGTTGGTGAAATCCCTGTACCCTTCATTCTTGGGGTGTGGTGGTATTTCTCTACCAAACTACACTTTGTCTTCTCTCTTTTTAAAGCTGTTCCATCTTTTTCACTTGTCTAATGTTTCCACCAAGCATGCAGAGGGATAGGAAGAACCAAGTGACCTCTGTTTCTTAGTAGTTCGCTGGCGCCTATAGAAATATTTTATTTTTATTAAGCTTTTCTCCAGTTTACTTCTAAAGGAAAGTAGCAGAACAAGCCAGCCCACCCCAAAATGAGAGTTTTACCATTTCTTTCCACATGCTCCCAATGGACACTGTTTTTAGGAGAAAATATGCTTTCTCCTGATGCTCCAAACATGATGGGAAATGTTTCTCTCTGAATAGCTGCTGTGGCCTGGATCTGCTGCTGATGTTATCTGCTTAAACAGTTACTTTTGCCGGAAGGAGAGTTTGATTGGGTGCATAAAGACACTTCAGATAGGCTTTTGATTCTTGAAAACCAGTGGTGATGGCCATCTCCTTAGCTAGCTAAGGGCACTGGACATCCCTCTCTCTCCAGAGCCCACCGTGCAACAGCAGAAGGAATACAGCCAAGCCGAATTACAGCAATTACTCTCCATTTTTACTCAAATGTAATTTACCTCCACTCACATTCATCAGCTTCAACAAACAAACCACTGTTCTTCATCCCTGAGAGATCAGAGCCTGTTGGGGAGAGGAAGAGGGACACCTTCCCCTCCACACATACCCATAATTAACCAGTTAAGGCAGACAGTGGCGGGCTATAGAATTTTTCTACTAAAGATGCCTACTAAAGGACAGCATCAGCATCATTTGGATGCTTGTTAGATATGCACCGTCTCCAGCCCACCCCAGATAGAGTGAGTCAGAATCTGCATTTCAACACGCTCCGCAGGTGATTCCTGTTCACTGTAAAGTCTGAGAAGCACAGAAAATGGGAAATCAACGTGCTTGCACAGGGAAGGAAGAATACATGCTAGCAGGGAGGAGCCTTCCTGAAGGATGAAGGATGAAGGAACCCCAAAAGCAGTGACGTGATCCCAGGGAAATAGCAGATGGTTACAGAGAGCAGGGAAACGTCTGAAAGAACTGGAGCTTAGGGTCGAGACTGAGATGAGTATGAGACAGGTTCATTAAATGGGTTGAATGCCCAGCTGGCAATCTGGACTTAGTCTGAAGAAATAAGGAAAAAAATCAGTGACCGTTTTGAGGAAGAAATGCTGCGTTCAGGGCTGTGCTTTAAAAGTGCAACCCCAGCTACTGTGTGAAGGAGGGGAGAAGGGAAGTCAGGAGAGAAATGAGAAGCATCAAGACAAGCACTTTGAAATAGCATTATAATCTACTCCCCACTCAGGGAGTCTGCAAATAGTATAGATCCTTAGGTGCCCCCTGGACCTACCCACCAAATAAGCTGCTGCCCACTAACACCTAGGAACACTACTGAGAGAATGATTAATGGTTAAGCCCAGCATACTGGTGTTTATCTTTAAGGATAAAATTACCATTTCTTTCCCTTGAGGCAACACTGATTTAGGAACTTAGTGGGTTGAATGGTGTCTCCCAGAAAGATAAGTCCACGTGCTAACCCTGGAAACTATGTATGTAACCTTACTTGGAAAACAGGTCTTTGTAGATGTAATTATCCCGGATTATAAGATGAATCCTGAATCCAATGACGTGTCCTGATGAAAGACAGAAAACAAGTGTCCTTATAAAAGATAGAAAAATAAATAAATGAATAAATAAAAGATAGAAAAGAAGTATTCTTATAAAAGATAGAAAAGAGGTGTCCTTGTAAAAGACAGAAAAGAAGACATGAACATAGAGGGAGAAAAGAAGGAAGCCACATGAGGGTGGAGGCAGAACTCAGCTTAGAGTTACGCAGCCACAAGCCAAAGAACACCTGGAGCCCCCAGAAGCTGGAAGAGGGAGGGAAGGATTCTCTCGTAGAGGCTGCAAAGGGAAGATGGCCCTGCCGACACGATGATTTTGAACTTCTGCCTTCCAGAACCGTGGGAGGATATGTTTCTGTTATAAGCCCCCAGTCTATATTAATTTGTTATGGCAGCCCTACAAAACTACCACAGGGAATGACTGGGGCTTTTGGATTTACATGTGCAAATGATACTTAAAAATTAGCCCTGTCTAAATGATGACAATGATAACAGTGGTGAATGACAACAACAGTTCAAATTATAATAATGGTGCCCATATTTGGGCTTAGCATGCTTCTGGATCTATCTCTGTCCTGAGCCATTTTTTCACAGTTATGATTGTGCAGAACCATATGTGTTCTCTTTGATCCTCCTAACATGTGACTAATGATCCTCCTAACACGTGACTAATGATACATCATTGGTCAGTGTTTCCCAACTGATAGGCAAAAGAATGCATATCCTCCTCCCCACATATCTACATCCTCATCCCCAGAACCTGTGACTGTGTTACCTGTTATGGCAAAAGAATGTTGCCTATGTAAGACTTTGAGATGGGAGAAATTATCCTGCATTATCCACTAATGTAACACTAGTAGCACTAATGTAATTACGGAGCTTTCTAAAGAAACAGAGAAACAGGAGATGTACAACTGAAGCAGAAATTAGAATAATGCAAAGTTCTGATCCAAGAACTGTGGCAGCTTCTAGAAGGTGGAAAGGGCCAGGAAATGAATTCTCCCTTAAAACCTCCAGAAGGGCTGCAGCTCTGCCAACTCATTCAGGCTTCTGACCCTCCAGAACCATAAGATAATAAATGTGTGTTGCTTCAAGTGAGAAGTTTGTGGCAATTTTTTATGCAACAATGCCCTGTAGTCCTAGCTACTGGGGAGGCTGAGGTAGGAGGATCACTTGAGTCTAGGAGTTCAAGGCTGCCATGAGCTGTGATTGAGCCACTGCACTCCATGCTGTGGATGGGGACAAAGCAAGACCCCATCTCAAAAAAAAAAAAAAAAAAGAAAAGAAAACATATATATGCCATTTTTTTCACTATGGCCTCCTTAAGGGAAAAAAAAAATTTTTTTTTGAGACAGAGTCTCACACTGTCACCCAGAGTGGAATGCAGTGGTGCCATCTCAGCTCACTGCAACCTCCATCTCCCAGGTACAAGCGATTCTCCTGCCTCAGCCTCCCCAGTAGCTGGGATTACAGGTACCCACCACCACAACAAGCTAGTTTTTGTATTTTTAGTAGAGACAGGGTTTTACCATGTTGGCCAGGCTGGTCTCGAACTCCTGACCTCAAGTGATCCGCCCGTCTCAGCCTCCCAAAGTGCTGGGATTAGAGATGTGAGCCACCGTCCCTGGCCAAGGAAACTTTTTAGAGCATTTCCCTAACCACTCTCCTTCCAGCATGAAATATTAATATCAAAGATATATTGTATGTCTGTCTATGTACTGTGGCTGAGAAGGGTCACAATTTGAATAGCCAAGATCTTTTTCACCCTCCAAGAACCGATTTCATTCCCTTAGGGCAATGTCACCACGTTGAAAATGCACGAACTAAGTCCTATTTGTCCATCCTTCCTGGCACAGCTCCATTTTTATCTCCCCCATGAAGTTTCCTCAAATAAGCTAAGCAATTTTGAGTTATAGGCACATTTGATGATCCCTTCTCCTGTTGCCCATCGTGTGGTTTTCGTGAACCATATGGCTTATGTTTAAATGTCTCCTTTATCAGTCAACCGTTTTCCAAAGATGAAGTGTCCAATGGCTAAGCTCTGTTCGAATGTTTTCCATACATTGAGCTGAAATCTGTCTTTCTGCAACTTCCACTCACTGCTCTTAACCCTACCCTTTGGAAGATTCATATAAAATGCAGCTGATTCCTCTTTTTTTCTCCCAACATCGCTTAGTTGAGGATGCTCATCTCCTTCCCAGTCATCCTCTTTTACAGGATGAAAATCACAAGTTCCTTAAATGAGTCCTTATGTGACGTAGTTGTGAGCATTTTCACTGCTCTGATAATGCCATGAATATACTCTGTTTCACTGCAGAGGCTGGATTTTGGGTAGCAGATTCCAGAATGCATCATTCTGCCTCTTAAAGCTTGATACTCAGACTTGAACTAAGTTGTCTTGGTATAGTTTGACCAGAACAGAGAAGAGCAAGATCTTACCTCCCTTTTTCTAATATATTCCTCTACATGCAACTTTTGGCAATAATATTAATAAGGGTAATGTGGCTGACAAAGTATTAAGTTTACTTACCGTGAACTAAAATTCTCAACATTAACTGGTGCTAATCCTGTATATTTGGAGGAAAATTTTAGAACTGTATATTTATTCCTATTAATTTCTATTACATTAGTCTGTCTAATCTTTTTGATGTTTATTTAGAACCAGATTCTCAAATACAACATAGGCAAAGTCCCCCCTCCTAGCTTTCGAACATTTATAAATATGAATATGCCTTTATATTTCACCACGTCATTAATATAATAATATTGAACTATCAGGATAGGGCTAAGGTCAACTCCCTGAAGCACACTACTAGAATCCTCTTTAGGTAGACATTAATCAATTAACTGACTTAGCTGGGGCCAGTCAACCGCCATCTAAAAATACCTACAACTCATTGATCTTTCTTGTACTTTTTCATCTAGTCGACAAGGCTTCAAAAGATATCATGCCTTTCTCATTTCTCCTAGAGGTACCTCATTTTCTGAATCTTCAGCAAAGTAGATCTCAAAAGCACTGAATGAGACTAGTCTGATACAATTTGTTTTCAGTGTATCCAGTCCACCTTATCATTTCCTTCTCTCTACTCATGACCAGGACGCAGTATTCCATTTTGGAATCTTACCCCAGGGACTGAAAAGACGCATCCTCGGTGTATGGACAAGGAGCTAGACTAGGAGAGAGCTTCCTGGGGGGACCCCTCTCTCCTTATATTGCTCTGGGTGAAGTCCCACCTGCTCTAAGTCTGAAGATCAGTAGAGCAGATGCTCCAGTCAAAGGCCACAGTTGCCATGGGGCAGCTCTCGAGCCTGAATGGATTGGAGACCAACACCAAAACATGAAGGCAGCCTGATCAGATTCTGAGACTTCTCTTCATATTTTTCAGTTTATGGCTAAGAAATTACAATTTCATAAGAGCAGTACCTAGGACAGAGATACTGGGAGTTTTCCTGGAGAGGCAAAGGATGCTATTGAAAAGGGAAGGGGTGCAGGAGGCAGATGGTAGTAGATTCCAGAATGCAAAGGGAGGCTTTATACCCTTACAACCTCCAAGTCTCCAACCCTTAAACTCCCTGAGCAGCATCCAAGCTTTCTGTCCTCCCCAAAGGTAGTTGTAACAGTAAGGAAAGCTCCAGGCAATATAAATGACCTCCCATGGAAAAATTATATGACACTTAAAGGGCCAAGAGTTACAAGAAAAAGACAATAAAAATCGCAATGTAACACAGCAGAAGCAGGGTTAATGATATAAGAAAATAGTAACTCAAAATAAGCTTAATAAATAGGGTTGAGGTATTCAACGAGAATTCTTACCAATATGAAGCATGAACAAGCATTAGGATGAACCAACCAGAGACATATGACATTCAAAATATAATTGCTGAAATAAAGAACTCAGAGGATGATTTTAATAACAGAATGGACTCAACTGAAGAAAGAACTAGAGAGCTAGGGGATTTTCAGAAACTCCCCATAGGACATTGAATAAGATTAAGGGAGGTCAGAAAGAGTAAAAGTAGGAGTACTGGATGATAAAAGTAGAAATTTCAATATCCAACTAAGTGCAATTATAGGGTAAAAAGAAAAGGTAAAATGAGTGTGGGCTACACTTGAAGAAATTATATTTAATTACATCCCAGAGCTTAAAAAGATTCAAGATCTTAGACTGAAAGGGCACAAAGGGAGCCAAACAGTATCAATAAGAAAACATATTTTCCCAGTGCTACTTTATATCTCATTGGCCGGAACTGCCCCATATAATATAGGAATGAGTCCTTATTAACTTACATCAATCGTATTTTACCTGTGAAGCTGGTAGACGAACCTACTTTCCAAGGGCTCTGCACCTGCCAACTGAACAAAATTAGGTCTCTGTTGGCAAGCCAGGACATCCAGATAAGATGGAAGTGATATTTGGCTATTGAGCAATAAATAATGTCAGCTACAGGTATTAATTGTAAAAAAAAAAAAAAAAACTTAAGTGTCTGAATTATCCATTTTTTAAAATTTTTACAGCAATCATGAACTAAATATATGATACCAACACAGTGGAGATGAGGAAGATGAGGAAGAGAAAGAAAATAATATGCACATCTTAGTAGAAAGTTTTAAATACTGATTAGCCCTAGATAGCATACCAGCTTTCTATTCTATATAACGAATAGTCACAAACTTAATAGCTTAAAACAGTATAATTTATCATTTGCGATAATAAGTGAGTCTGACCTCTAAAGGTCAGAGCTTAGGCAGAGCTCTGTCAGGTTCTCTCCTCAGGGTTTCACAAGGCTGAAATCAAGGTGTCACCCAAGCTGCATTCTCAGCTGGAGGCTTGACTCAGAAAGTATCTGTCTTTAAGCAATCTCTGGTTGTTGGCAGAATTAATGGCTTTGTAGCAGTAATATTCATGGAAACTTTCTTCTTCAAAGCCAGCAATAAAGAGAGTCTCTGCTGCTTCAAGATTCTAATGTCTAGATGCTCTTTGCAAAAGCTCATCTGATAGATCAGGTCCATCCAAGATAATCTCCCTTTTGAGTGACTCAAAGCCAACTAACTAAGGACATTAATTCAGCTGTAAAATTCCCTACAAAACCATAGTAATTAAAAAGGTATCACTGTGGCATAGGAACATTCAAGGAAAGCAACTGAACATGATAGAGAGGTTAACCACTCATGTATATGTGGGAACATAACATATGAGAGGGTTTGCATCACAAATCAGTAGAAAAAAAGAAAAAACTGATTTTAACAAAGTGTTAGAATATTTGACTCAGACCATATGGAGTAATATATTTAAAAGAAGTTGTAATGAAATCATCCAACAGAGAAAATCAACTTGGATTAGAGTCCTAATTATGAAACATACACTATAAAACTAATTAAAAATGACTTTTTTTTATCTCAGAAGGAAAGGATTTCATAAGGAAAACCTCTAAAAGCACATAAGATTAAGGGAGGTCAGAAAGAGTAAAGGTAGGAGTACTGGATGATAAAAGTAGAAATTTCAATATCTTCTTCAAAGCATATACTATATGGGAAAAATTGGTGAGTTTGACTCTATCAAAGTGTCAGTCCATTTTGTGTTGCTGTAACAGAATACCTGACACCAGATAATTTATTTTAAAAAGAGGCTTATTGGGCTCATGATTCTGGTGGCTGGAAAGTTCAAGAGAATGGCACCAGCATCTGCTCAGGCTCTGGTAAGGGCCTCATGCTGTCTCGCAACATGGCAGAGAAGCATAAAAGCAAGTGAGCAGCTGGGTGCGGTGGCTCATGCCTGTAATCCCAGCACTTTGGGAGGCTGAGTCAGGCAGTTCATGAGGTCAGGAGATCGAGACCATCTTGGCTAACATGGTGAAACCCCGTCTCTACTAAAAATACAAAAAAAATTAGCCGGGCGTGGTGGCAGACACCTGTAGTCCCAGCTACTCAGGAGGCTGAGGCAGGAGAATGGCATGAACCCAGGAGGCAAAGCTTGCAGTGAGCCAAGATGTGCACTGCACTCCAGCCTCGGTGACAGAGCGAGACTCCATCTCAAAAAAAAAAAAAAAAAAAAAAAAGCAAGTGAGCATGTGCAAAAACACCCAACGCAAGAGGCAGTCTTACTTATAACAACCTGCTTTGGTGGGAACTAATCTATTTCCAAAAGAGCAAGAACTCACTGATTCCAGAGAGACAATAGAGCCCTCAGAAATAATACCACACATCTACAACCATCTGATATTTGACAAACCTGACAAAAACAAGAAATGGGGAAAGAAGTACCATGCTGTTTTGGTTACTGTAGCCTTGCAGTATAGTTTGAAGTCAGGTAGCGTGATGCCCCCAGCTTTGTTCTTTTGGCTTAGGATTGTCTTGGCAATGCGGGCTCTTTTTTGGTTCCAAGACACATAATTGTCAGATTCACCAAAGTTGAAACAAAGGAAAAAATGTTAAGGGCAGCCAGAGAGAAAGGTCGGGTTACCCACAAAGGGAAGCCCATCAGACTAACAGCTGATCTCTCGGCAGAAACTCTACAAGCCAGAAGAGAGTGGGAGCCAATATTCAACATTCTTAAAGAAAAGAATTTTCTTTCTATACTACAAGGCTACAGTAACCAAAACAGCATGGTACTGGTACCAAAACAGAGATATAGACCAATGGAACAGAATAGAGCCCTCAGAAATAATGCCGCATATCTACAACCATCTGATCTTTGACAAACCTGACAAAAACAAGAAATGAGGAAACGACTCCCTATTTAATAAATGGTGCTGCAAAAACTGGCTCGCCATATGTAGAAAGCTGAAACTGGATCCCTTCCTTACACCTTATACAAAAATTAATTCAAGATGGATTAAAGACTTAAATGTTAGACCTAAAACCATAAAACCCTAGAAGAAAACCTAGGCAATACCCTTCAGGACATAGGCATGAGCAAGGACTTCATGTCTAAAACACCAAAAGCAATGGCAACAAAAGCCAAAATTGACAAATGGGATCTAATTAAACTCAAGAGCTTCTGCACAGCAAAAGAAACTACCATCAGAGTGAACAGGCAACCTACAGAATGGGAGAAAAATTTTACAATTTACCCATCTGACAAAGGGCTAATATCCAGAATCTACAAAGAACTTAAACAAATCTACAAGAATAAATCAAACAACCCCATCAAAAAGTGGGCAAAGGATATGAACAGACACTCCTCAAAAGAAGACATTTATGCAGCCAACAGACACATGAAAAAATGCTCATCATCACTGGCCATCAGAGCAATGCAAATCAAAACCACAATGAGATACCATCTCACACCAGTTGGAATGGCGATCATTAAAAAGTCGGGAAACAACAGGTGCTGGAGAGGATGTGGAGAAATAGGAACACTTTTACACTGTTGGTGGGACTGTAAACTAGTTCAACCATTGTGGAAGTCAGTGTGGCAATTCCTCAAGGATCTAGAACTAGAAATACCATTTGACCCAGCCATCTCATTACTGGGCATATACCCAAAGGATTATAAATCATGCTGCTATAAAGACACATGCACACTTATGTTTACTGTGGCACTATTCACAATAGCAAAGACTTGGAACCAACCCAAATGTCCATCAATGATAGACTGGATTAAGAAAATGTGGCACATATACACCATGGAATACCATGCAGCCATAAAAAATGATGAGTTCATGTCCTTTGTAGAGACAAGGGAGGCACTAGCCTTGGGCTAATTTAAGAGGGTGCCAAAAATCAGTAATGAAGATAAATAATATTTTAACAAATTTTTAAAAACTTAATGGAAAAATGTTCATGAACAAAATATCGAGATTTTTACATAAATGATGTAGCCCAACAATACTTTGTCAATCTCTATTGGAGTCTGAGGCAAAACTGAAAATGTCTACCTGATATACATATATCTTTATAAATATTTTTGTAGTTCTTTTCTTCCGGGCCATTAAAGAAGTTGAGAAATTATTAAAAAATTGAAAGACCAGTGTATTAAAGCTCACATTATTTTATGTTGAAGTATTTCTTCATACCTAAAATTGGATCTACTATAATTTTACTTTCCTGGCTTTCACAGAAGCAAATGCATCAATAATATTTTCAACTGAAAATGAGATAAGCCGAGAAGTCAATTTTGCTCATCTGTGACCGGCTCTGAGTGGAGGCAGTGCTGCCCAGGAGAAAGGACTGCCTACACATTTGATTCTAATCTGCACCTCATTATTCGACTTGTTTAAAATGGGAAGTACCTCCTTTGGGACTTCTTGGAGGCACCAGTGGGTAATACTGATTGCTTCTCCCATTCTCTTTAAACAGCTTTGTTGGCTGCAGAACTTCAGAGCAGGTGTGCCTCCTGTTCATGAACTCTACAGTACCTGCCCATCTGCAAATCAGCATTTGCTTGCAAAACTTTCCTTTCTATTTATCTAGAACACAAAATTCACTGCTGAAGCTGGGTCCACAGCAACTTTTTTGAAATGCCCTTTGTGAATCATTTAAATCATCCACTTAGAACATCTGATTAACCTGAAGTAGGTGATTGATTTTAGGCAGGTTTCTTCTTACATATTTGTAGTAAACTGGTCTTTTAGGCAGTAACTTTGATGTCCACCAAAGGCATCCTCCCTGAGCAAGGAGGACATTAGAATTAAAGGCAAAAATCCAGGCACTGGCCGAGCATTTAAAAGAAAAGATTAAAAAAGAAACACTCGACCTATACATTTTCCAATTAATTCTAAGATAAAAATGAAACTGAGCTGGATTATCATTTCTGTTCTCCATTACTCATTGATTTTCTACTGCTTCAAATTCTGGTAGATTGCTTTATAATGACAAGATTGTCTGCTTATTGGAGCAGCTAGGTACTACAGTAGTGGGTCTCACTACCATAGCCCATCAGAATTATCTGGAACACTGGTCAAAACACAGATTTTGAGCCCCAGTCCCACAGTTTCTGATTCAGTAGGTCTGGGATGTGGTCAGAGAATTTGCATCTCTAACAGATTCCCAAGTGAGGCTGATACTTCCAGTCCGTGGACCACACTTTGAGAACCACTGTACCAGAGTAATGTGCATAAATACAGATATCTTGCCAATCAATAAGATTTAGCCAAGAAGGAATGAATATGTCTGTTGCTGTATCACAACTAAGTAGACACCTGTAATCGGGTAAAACCAAAAAGCACCACACTTACCTTGTTGGTCTGGTTATTTGGAACAATACTTCTCAATCCTTCATGTACACTCACCCCTCGGGAGCTTGTTAGACTGCAGATACCGATCCATGTAAGGGAAGACCCCACGTTTTTCATTTCTCATCCATAATGATGCTGCCAGTCCACAGACCACACTTTTAATAGCAAAAGGCTAAAATAAACCCCATTTAATACAGCTTTTCATTAAGTTACTTACCACTAATTCAGAACAGAAGGCTATTGTTCTTGTAAACAGCTTTTGAAACATGTTTCAGTCCAGAAGCAGGTTTTTTGTCAGTGATATTGGATTTATCAAAAAATAAACTTTTACTCTACAGCTTTGTAGGAGACAAATTCCTCAGAATTGCAGGGAGGAAAGTACTTATTCCTCTCAGTAAGGAAGATGCAGGAAAACAGGATATGGGATAGATGTGGTCTCATTTGCAGCTCTTTGGCCTCGGGGTCTCCTATAGCTTTATTTTGACCTTGCGCTAAGCTTCAGTGATGTTCTTGCTTGTCATCCAGATTTTATACTCCAAAAAGAAAGACTTTGAGTGGGCAGGTTTGCCACGATGTAGAAAAAGCAATCCTATTGGAAAGCGTTTACCCTTAAACAGAAGAGTCACCATTGCCTTCAGCTGGTACGCTACTATGGGCAATGAATAGTAATTAAGCTCAGCTGCCAGTGCAACTGGTTTCAGCATCACCTGCAAGCATTTGTAGAGCTGTTTCTGTCTAAGCAGAGACAGTCCCAAATATGCATATATTGGTTCACTGGTTACATTGGTTCTTTGATTCAACAGTATCAATGTTAATTTCTTGATTTTGATAATTGTACTGTTGTTATGTAGGAAGATGTCCTCATTCATAGGAAATATAAAGTATTTAAGAGAAAAGGGACAACATACTTGCAATTTACTCTCAAATGTTTCATAAAAAATAATGTACTCAAACACATATAGAGTGAAAAAAAGAATTTTTTTAAAAGCAAATGTGTTAAGATTTTCACAACTCGCCAGGCGCAGTGGCTGACGCCTGTAATCCCAGCACTTTGGGAGGCTGAGGCAGGCAGATCATTTGAGGTCAGGAGTTCGAGTCCAGCCTGACCAACATGGTGAAACCCCATCTCTACTAAAAATACAAAAAATCAGCCGGGCGTGGTGGTGCATGTCTGTAATCCCAGCTACTCAGGAGGTTGAGGCAGGAGAATAGCTTGAACCCGGGAGGCGGAGGTTGGTTGCAGTGAGCAGAGATTGTGCCATTGCACTCCAGCCTAAGCAACAGAGTGAGACTCTGTCTTAAAAATTAAAAAAAATAATAATAATAACTACTGGGGAATGTGGATGAAGGATAATCGGAAGTCTTTGGTATTATTCTTACAATTTTTCTGTAAGTCTGGAATTATTTAAAGTACAAAGTAAAATATTTTTAACCATATGTATCAGTGCCTGGCCAGACCAGTTAAACTCAAATCTCTGAGTGGGGACTATATATCAGTGTTTTAAAACTCCCCAAGTATACAGTACAAGGGTTGAGAATCTTTGCTAACCACTCAATGCCTGTTTTTCCCAATATAATTTATTTATGTATGCTCTAGATGCTTGTCAAATAATATACATGCTTCTGACTGTTTCCTTATTCTGGTGTATGTGGCCTACCATCAGCTTTGGTACCAAATGTCTAGTAGCTTTCTGGAGGGAGCTGCTGTGTGAGCATAGAGAGACGGGTGCACATTACCTGAGAGCAGTCCCTTTGTATAGGTACAAGGGAAACGAACACTGAGCTAGAAAAAGGTGTAGATTTGTAGCCGGGCGCGGTGGCTCATGCCTGTAATCCCAGCACTTTGGGAGGCCGAGGCAGGCGGATCACGAGGTCAGGAGATCGACACCATCCTGGCTAATGCAGTGAAACCCCGTCTCTACTAAAAATACAAAAAAAAAATTAGCCAGGCGTGGTGGCGGGCGCCTGTAGTCCCAGCTACTCGGGAGGCTGAGGCAGGAGAATGGCGTGAACCCGGGAGGCAGAGCTTGCAGTGAGCCGAGATTGCGCCACCACACTCCAGCCTGGGCGACAGAGTGAGACTTCGTTAAAAAAAGAAAAAAAAAAAAGAAAGAAAGAAAAATAAGAAAAAGGTGTAGATTCCAGTTAGAATGGCAATCATTAAAAAGTCAGGAAACAACAGGTGCTGGAGAGGATGTGGAGAAATAGGAACACTTTTACACTGTTGGTGGGACTGTAAACTAGTTCAACCCTTGTGGAAGTCAGTGTGGCGATTCCTCAGGGATCTAGAACTAGAAATTCCATTCGACCCAGCCATCCCATTACTGGGTATATACCCAAAGGACTATAAATCATGCTGCTATAAAGACACATGCACACGTACGTTTATTGCCGCATTATTCACAATAGCAAAGACTTGGAACCAACCCAAATGTCCAACAATGATAGACTGGATTACGAAAATGTGGCACATATACACCATGGAATACTATGCAGCCATAAAAAATGATGAGTTCATGTCCTTTGTAGGGACATGGATGAAATTGGAAATCATCATTCTCAGTAAACTATCGCAAGAACAAAAAACCAAACACCGCATATTCTCACTCATAGGTGGGAATTGAACAATGAGAACACGTGGACACAGGAAGGGGAACATCACACTTTGGGGACTGTTGTGGGGTGGGGGGAGGGGGGAGGGATAGCATTGGGAGATATACCTAATGCTAGATGACCAGTTGGTGGGTGCAGCGCACCAGCATGGCACATGTATACATATGTAACTTACCTGCACATTGTGCACATGTACCATAAAACCTAAAGTATAATAATAATAATAATAATAATAAAGAAAAAAAAAGAAAAAGGTGTAGATTTGTGTTTCAGATAAAATATTACATTTTAACATATTTGCATATTTATGTGCATATATATTTTTTTTTTTCTTTTTTTTGAGATGGAGTCTCGCTCTGTCGCCCAGGCTGGAGTGCAGTGGCATGATCTCAGCTCACTGCAAGCTCCGCCTCCCGGGTTCACGCCAGTCTCCTGCCTCAGCCTCCCGAGTAGCTGGGACTACAGGCACCCACCATCACGCCCGGGTAATTTTTCGTATTTTTAGTAGAGATGGGGTTTCACCGTGTTAGCCAGGATGGTCTCGATCTCCTGACTTTGTGATCCTCCCACCTCGGCCTCCCAAAGTGCTGGGATTACAGGCGTGAGCCACCGCGCCTGGCCGCATACATATTTTATACAGATGTTTCTGCATGTATCTATACTAATATAAAAAGCATACTTTCTGGACTGCTGGGTAATTTTAAGTAAGGAGGGATTCTTTTATTTTTGGTAATAGACTGGGTCTCTCTGCCTGTCCAGGCTCTTCAGAATCACGCTTTTGTTCAGTCTGACTTCCTTGTTCTCCTGTTCTCCCTTAAGCTACCGTTCTACCCAAAACTGGCTAGAAGGCCTTTCTGTTTTCCCTTCCTGTGTAGTAGAGACTTCACTTAAATCATAAACTCAATGTCTTTATATCTCCTCAACCTCACCAGCACAGATCCCCAAGCCTTTACTCAATAGGTAAAGGGAAGCTTCTAGAATTTGGAAAACTTTTTAAACTAATAAAACGTGAATTTTGTGCTTAGCTTTGGCATCAATGAGTCTCAAAATATCACATGAAATTCTGAACTTGTTCTAAGCAGTATGGCCCATTCCTTCAAATAATGAACATTACTGAGTCAATTGGTCAGGAAATGTGTGGGACACTACTCATTAGAGATTTGGTGGGAGCAAAAAGTCATTGCTTTAATATCTCAAAACTATTATCTGAATTTCACAGGTAAAACATAATCATGAGCAACAGCTACTATTCCTTCAAGACACTTCTTACTCGAACGCTCTTCTTTGCTTGCTTTGTCCTAACTGTCCCTAGCTCTTTCTTTCCCCTCTACCCTTCTGATTCTAATACCCCTCACCGTGTGCTCAATCTCTTGCTCTACTGACTCACACTGGATAAGATTCTTCTATTTTAATCTTCATTAATCAGTCTCAAACACAGCTGGCTCCATGCTCAGGTATAGCGGAGGAGGGAAACTCGACTATGTACTAAGAAATTGGAGAGCAGCTTCCATGTGTTGAGTAAAGTTTATGGTCAGACAAAAGAGCATGAGTCTTAATTCATGACCAGGCTGAAAAATGTCCCAGGTTGCTGAAAATTGATTCTGGATGATATTTGGCAAGGTAACTTCTTCAATCATATGTCAAAATGAGTTACTGATGGAAAGCTAAGTGATCAAATCTCAATAAAAAAGCTGGATGGCCCATATTGAATACTGGTTACAGAAGACAAGAAGTGCAGGTATTAGCCAGAGTTTTCTAGAACACTTAAAATTCCGATCCCAGATCTTTTGACCTAAGAAAGTATGATGTATCCATTTTCTCCACCATGCCAGCAGGCTTAATGAATATAGATGGTTCACCTGGGCTCTGAAGTGGCAAACAGCAGTCACCCCTCCACAAAATCAATGAAAGCCGTGCAGAGCCAGACTCCCAACTGCATTTGTCACAAAGAGGCAACCAGCATTCATCGAAGACACCCAGAAATCCCAGCACCTCCTCATTTTTTCTAAGGTAAAGCCAACTTTTCAATGATGTTTTACTTCTTACCATTTAAGAACTTTATAGCACATCTTCTAGTTTCAGGCTTATTATGTACTTAGATTCCACAGCAAATTGGTAGGAGGTTGGGGAGAAGAGAAATTATGCCACAATGGTATTTAACAGAAGACATATCTCTGAGCTATCTGCTGCCTGATTAAAAAAAAAAGATTTTGCCAAGATAATCCATATTTACACTGGAGAGTTTGAAATAACTGTGTTACACCTGTAGATTGAACTAGGCCATCAACAAGCCACATTAACTTGCAGAAAACTGCCCAGGCTCTCACAGTACTCCTACTAGGTTACATGTATCCTCAATGTTTCCTGAGAATACTACAGAATCAAAGTCGTTAAAACCAGTGTCTTTTTTAAATACAGTCATTGCCTTACATACCCTACATGCTGCCTGGGCTCTTATAACCTATAGAGTCACAGATGGGAATTTTCAGCATAAGTGCCAAGAATAGTTTTACTTTTCTATGTGGTCAAAGGGACCCATACAACTGTGATTATTCTCTTTTGCTTGGACCTAAGAAGCTCAAAGCCAAATTTTCAATTCAAGCCTGTGGGCCACCTGTATTGTGATCTTACATATTGCTTTTCTGGTTTGTTTTTTGGTTGGTTGTGGTTTTCTATTTACTCCTTAGGGTTGTCTAAGGTAAGGAAGGATTGCTCTTCTGGTTTGTTTTCTTGCTGGTTGTGATTTTTTATTTACTGCTTAGGTTTCTAAGGTAAGGAAGGAAAAAAAGAAAGAAGGGAGGGAAGAATAGAAGTGGGAAGGAAGGAATTTGTTGAAATGAGATTAGACTATTTAAGGACTCACGAATGGACAGTATATCCTTTTCTCCTGCTTGACGTCACTGGAGAACAAAAAGCTTCGATCACTTTCATGGGCACCAAATTCTTCTTAAAGAAATAAAAAAGATTCTTTAACACAAGCTATGTGGCTTATTTTAGCCAAATAGTAATAGCAGGCTTCACCTGCACAAAGGAGAAAAGTGAAAGATAGGTGACCAGGAGAAGGACACTGGCCAAACCAATATAAGAGTTGCTCTCTTCTAAGCAGAACTGTAAAACTCTGCATATTGCATGCTCACAGGACAAGGACCCTTTAGCCCCTTCTGGACCTCCACCACCAGCTCTCACACGAGCCATAAGGAGTGACAGCAAGGGACAGTGCTGCTGTATTAGATGCACTTCCCTGGTGCTGCCCACCCCCACCACTCAAATGGTATATCAAATGCCCCAAGTGTCTCAGCTCCCACCCAGCTGTGTGGCTATCCCTCTGGGACACTCTTTCTCTGTGATATCCTTACAACTTTCAGTGAAAGCAACAGAATCCTAGTAGAGCATAATGAAACATAGATTTAGAAACATATTGGAGTACATGAAACTTTAGTAGGCTCCTGAGAGATATAAACAGAACAAATAGCATGGTTTTTTGCAGAGCCGTGGTTGAGATGGGTAGCAAAATCCCCATGGAATTGGAATAATATCCCTTTGCATGTAGGCTTTCATGGGAATACTCCCACAGTTGTTAGAGTTCTATCCAGATTATAAACCAGTATAATAAATTAAATTTTTAAAAAGAAAGAAACAAGAGCCACAGTCCCTGGGTAGAGCTGATTGCTACCATTTTGTAAAGGCAGCCACAGCTGTAGGATGCCAAAGCCAAGAGGAGAGTTAGACCAACAACAATGCGATTCCCATGGGTCTGCATCTGCTTGTTCCTTCAGCTGGTGTGTTATCTCCCTCCGACAGGAACATAAATAAATGTTGCCTCAGACAGAAACTGCAGCATCAAATATAAAAGCTGTGTATTTGAAATTAATTGCTTTTTGGCACAATTCCCTAAAAAATGACATGCTTTCAGTTGAAGTGCTTCCATGTAAGGCCAATTAAACAAGAGAGGCAACAACTGGGCTGAGGTCAATAAGGGATGTTGGTGATTGTTCAGCAATGAGACGGGCTGTTCTGGTCACCATCTGTGGAAGAAAGCTAGGATGCCGTTTTCAATAGAGGTTGCCAGTTCCTGCAGGAAGCAAGATAACAAATGGAAGGAAACTAGACCTTCAGAAGAAAATGTTCCCTTTCTTCTAGTTCTGTCTTCTTTATTCATTCATCAGGGTCACCTCTATTCTTCCCAAGTCCTAATCCTGGGGAGAATCGGTCATTTGTCATATTGAGAGACCTTGGTGTGAGCATGGTTCTAGGTTTATTCTGCCCAAGAATAGCTGTCACTAAATCGTACTTGATTTTAACAACTTAAAGTATAATTTGCATATCATAAAATTCACTCATTTAGAATATACAATTCAATAATTATAATATCACCACAGTACAGTTTTGGAATATTTTCATCACCCCCGAAAGATGCCTCATGCCCACTTACATTTAGTCAATCGGAGTTCCCACTGCCAGTCTCATACAACCACTAATGTACTTTCTGTGTTTATATATTTATATACAATTTGAGCATTTTATACAAATGGAATTATGCTGGGAAGGCAGGTAACGAACAAGTATCCACTATTCCAGGTAAAGAAAAATTAAGTTTATAAACAAATTCTCCCCTCCTTCCTTTTAGACTTGTAAGGGATTTTTCACATTTAAATCTTTGGTCCATTTGAAATTTATCCACAGTAAAGCTACAACTTTTTTCCAGATGTGACCCAATTGTTTTAGTTTACTTTATGAAATGGACATATTTTTCCTATTGGTTTGAGATGCCACCTTTATTGAACAGTGAATTCCTATACGTTTTTGCTTTTAGTTTCCTATTTCTTTATATTCCATCAATCTCTCTTTATGTGCCATTGCCACATCTTTAAAATTGTTTTTATACCTGGTAGTACTATCCGCACTGTTAGCTCTTATTTTAAAAGTCGATTCTTGCCATTTTTATTCACCTATTTTTTTCACAATGAACTTTATCCTTCGTGGGGAAGACCTTTGTAATGCCACTCAAAATGCAGAAATCATTAATACCACGATATGTTTGTCTACATGAAATTAGGTTCTTCTGAAAGATGAACTAAAACAAATAAAAATCCATAAACGGAGTCAAAGTCAAAAGACAGTGCATCTTTTCAATAAACATTCTGCAACTCATATCATTGATGATGGGCTAATAATGCTGATGTACAAGGAGTTCCTAGAGATAAAAAGACCAACAACTCAACAGAAAATAAGCAAAAATATATTAACGTATAATTCGCAGAACAAGGCTGTTCTTGCCCACCGTTAGACAGCCTCACATTCAGTCTTGCTTTTTATTCTCTGGATGGTGGCCCTAACCAAGATAACTGTAAACAAATTCAACATGCTTTAGGTGAAGGAAGAAAATAGACAATCTCTGCTCTATTTTCAGATAGAAGATATGGTATATGGGGTAGCGGAAGCCCACATACCAAGACCACTAAAGAAATCCACGGATGGTTGTAAACTATGATAGGATCTCAAATGAGGAATTAAGAAAGGGAAGTTATAGACTGGTTTTAGGATAATTATTCATCAAGACCTGGGCAGGGACTGTTCAGAACTTATAAATCAGATGATTTGCTGGAACGAGCAATGGTTCTATCTTTGAAACACATGGATTCCTGCAGAGTTACTGTTAAAACAGTTTTTTTATGCTCTAATCTTAGAACATATGGGTCTGAAGGTACTGGTATTCCAACAACTGGAGTTTTGATAGTTCTGTTGCATGTCATCATTTGAAGCATTTTATCTGTTTTGTGAGTCATAGTGCAGGATTACAGATTGTGATTCCTGTTTTCATTTCTCATGGTTTATATGGCACTTGGATATCCCCCATAACAAATCCATTAGGTATGTACTATAATCTTCATTTTATTGATGAGAAAACTGATGCAACAAGATTTTAAGTATTTTTGTCTACAGTCTCACAGTTACTAAGTAGCAGAACTTGGGTTTTAAACCCATGTTTGTATGTCTCCAAAGCCTGCTTTGAACATTTACTCCACATGCCACTAACACAGGGATTCTTTACTTGGTGTACATGAAATATCTCCAAGATGCTTCATAACTTCTGCAATATTGCATGCTAGTTTTGGAATGTGTGTATTTGTTGGGGGGAAGGGAGATAATCCATTTATCCGTCCAATTCTCAATGGATGGTTAGGTCAACTAACAAAAAAGTCTAAAAAATCTTTGCCCTAGAGAAACTGTCTCCCTAAACTGAGGACAGCTCAGCCCCACCTTAGGGTAGGGAGACGACATCTATTTATTTTAAAAAGCAAAGTGAGCAGAGTGACCTCATTCAGAGCTATTGAATGGGTTGGGTTTCTCATTTGTGGCTCTGCTGGAATAAAATAAAGAGCGGAGGGGAAGCATTCAACGACCTTAGATTGGGAACCAACAGAAAAGAGAATCCATGGGTTCTATCTAACCCGGGAAATTGCCTTGGGAAAGTCATGCAATACATCTGAAAGTCATCCAGTGCCCCTGGCTCTCTAAATCAAGTTCATTTATCCCAGACAGATCCAAAAAGAAAGTGATTTCAACAGAATTAATATATTCTCCATGTGGTTCATGCAAATTTGAAATAAAAATTAGACTTTCTAGTTTCTTCCAAGCAAGGTCTCTCAGAAGTCTGCCTTTTTAAAATGAAAAAAAAGAGAAATTAAATTCATAGTGTAATAGGTGAGTTTGTTTTCTCAAGAACAAGAAAAATTACTTTAACTCATTTGTTCATGTGGCTAAGTTTTTCAAGTACTAATAGAAAAGGAGTTGAGAATTAACAAAAGAGGACGTGATAGCTCTCTCTCACACACACACACACACACACACACACACACCCCTCCATGAGCTTCTCCCTCATGGCTTGTTACAAACTATGATCTCCAGAACAAAGCATATAAAATTTCTTGAGAAGAGAGATTATAAAGTAATAGCAATGGCAAAAATATGCTTATAAAGATAAGGATTTAGCATCAAAACTGCCAAGCAGCTCAAAGGATGCTGCCAAAGTGAATTGTCTCTAGTTTGTGAATCGTCTCTATTTTGTGGAACCTGAATATTCTCTAGGTTTCTTTTAAGGCTTCATTTCAGGCTTTTTTTTCTTCTGCTTATCAGAATTGCATCCAACCTGCAGCTGTTATGCACATTTCAGAATAATCGTTTATTTATAATAATGTATTGTTTGTCTAAATGGAGAAGGGAGAGATCAAACTCTTTCCGCCCATCTGGAGCTGGCGAGCAGCTGGATAAAATCAGGGAGTTGATATACTTTGTTCTCTAAGTAGCTCACCACCTTAACACTCCAGCCCAGCCAGAGTTGTTTCCCTGGATGTATGCTGGTCTGTGTCATCTCATCTTCTCCATTATTCTTCAGCTTTCTGGCTGGGGGCTTGGAATTTTCACCTCCTATGAAACAAGTGTCTGAGAATTCATGAGAAGAGACTGCCACACTAGGGCAGAGCATCTTCAACAGTCAGAGACTGAAATTAACCATAAACAGACAGCATGCATGCCTGCAGTCAAATTATTCATATTATAGAGGAAACACAACAGCAATTTTGTGGCTGAAAAAGATTGCTTAGATCACGCCTTGGCAAAACCATTAACAAGAATTAGGAACAAACAAAAAACAAAACGAAACAAACACAGTGCGCTTTATATCCCTCAGGATGTTCAGCTGGTGGTGGGTCACATCTGGACTGTATGCCACCAAGAAACACTGAAACGAGTCTTTGCTAGAGGCTGTCTCTGAGAGCCAAAAGATGAACTAGTAACTTCAGAAATGTGCAAATGTGTATCTAATGTGAGCATTCTAAAGCTTGTCTGAGGAAAAGTACTTAAATCGGATACCTATGTTGTCCCAAGGTTTTATAATATACAGTTGACTCTTGAATAATGTGAAGATAAGGGGTGCAGATCTGCCACACAGGCAAAAACGTGTATACAACTTTTGACTCCCAAAAAACTTGACTATTAGGTTAGTGCAAAAGTAACTGCAGTTTTTGCCATTAAAAGTAATTAAAAGTAATGGCAAAAACTGCAGTTGCTTTTGCACCAACCTAATACTAACAGCCTGCTATTGACTGGAAACCTTACTGATAATATGAACAGTCAATTAACACATACTTCATATGTTGTATGAATTATTTACTGTATTCTTGCAATAAAGTAAGCTAGAGAAAAATAATGTTATTTTTAAATTACAAGAAAGAGAAGATACATTTACTATTCACCAAATGGAAGTGGATCATCATAAAGTTCTTCATCCTCATGGTCTTCACATTTAGCAGGTTGAGGAGGAGGAAGAAGAGGGATTTATCTTGTTCTTTAAGGGGCGGCAGAGGCAGAAGAAAATCCACATATAAGCAGACCTGCATAGTTCAAACCTGTGTTGTTCAAGGGTCAACTGTACAGTTAGTTCATTTATTTTACTGTGCTGTGACATTAATATATGTAATCAAAAAATAGTGACTCTAGATACAGGAAATAGCCCCAAGTTGAGATCATAACCATCCAAATTATTACATTGTTGGTCCATAAATTCCAAGAAGTCCAGGTTTCAACGTCATTTCTTTATGGTCATTACGGCCTTCCAAGTTTGCTTATTCTCACATTTGGTACATGATCTGTGAAGTTACTGGGGCACTCTATTAATCCATTTTCACGCTGCTGATAAAGACATACCTGAGACTGGGTAATTTACTGAGGAAAAGAGGCTTAATGGACTCACAGTTCCACGTAGCTGGGGAGGCCTTACAATCATGGCGGAAGGCATACGGCACATCTTACATGGCAGCAGACAAGAAAGAATGAGAGCCAAGCGAAAGGGGTTTCCCCTTATAAAACAATCAGATGCCACAAGAACAGTACGGGGGAAACCACCCCCATGATTCAATTATCTCCCACCTCGTCCCTCCCACAACATGTGAGAATTATGTGAGCTACAATTCAAGTTGAGATTTGGTGGGGACACAGCCAAACGATATCAGTCACCATAGTTTATAAAATACTTAAGAATCTTAGTTTCAGGGACTACAATCAATACAAATACAACTAGACTTTATATTTCTGGGGAAAAGTGTTAGACTGTCACTCTAAGACTAGCTTACTATCTTTCACCAGTCTGGGAAAAAATGGAAATAAAATCTTAGTACATCATACAGGACTAAGGTCAAATCGAAAATAGATAAGGCCTAATAAGTCCTGAAACTCAGCTTTGATTAAATCCTGGTTATTGGCCAATATCCTGCTTGGCCAACAGAAATATGTTAAATTCTCAATGTGAGAAGATAACGTCATCCAGAGACTCTAAAATGTTTTATAAGCAATGCCTGGCATTCAATGAAATTTACCAAACATGAAAAGAACAAGAACACATGAGCAAAAACAGACAACAGAAATAGACTCAAATGTGAACCAGATATCAAACAATTAGACAAGGACACCAAAAAATCTGTAATTAATATAATTAAGACAATCAAGAAGTAGGTGCAGAATTTTACCTGGGAACTGGTATTTATAAGAAAGAATCAAAGGAATTTCAGAACTGAGAAAATATTGGCTAAAACTAAATTAATTCAGAAGATGAGTTTAACAAAAGAATAAAGAACTAGTATATTCAAATCAAGAGATGAATTACACTGAGTATTAAAATGTATGAGACACAGTGCAAAGTTCTAATGTACATGTAATTAAAGAACCAGAAAGATGGAGAAGTATGAAGCAATATTTGAATACATAACACCTAAGAAATTTCTAAAACAAAAATAAGGCATCAAGCCATAGACTCAGGAAACTCCGTTGAAGCCAATCAGGATTAACCTAAAGACAAACAAACCTAGAAACTTTATAGTAAAACAGCTCAAACTGAAGACAAAGACAAAATCCCAAAAGCAGCTGGATTACGCATTTCTATCAAAACCTACAGATATCACCAAACTAAAGGATGAAACTTTAGAATGATCTTTAATGCAGTGAAGGACAAGACGAAGGTTCCCAGTTTTTCAACTGTTCATTAATTCCAAGACTTTTCTTTATGATCATTACGGCCTTCCAGGTTTTTTTGTTGTTGTTATTCAGGTTTTTTGCTTCACATTTTAGGGATGGTTTTAGAAGCTAGAATTATGTAAGTGTCTACCCAAAGAAGCCATGATGAGTACAAATACAAACAGGTATTGTTACCAGCCAATACAACAATATGAAAAGGAAATACATTTTAAGAATTTGAAAGATTTCTATTTATTCGCCTTATTTAGATGCTGTTAATCTATTGGCAAAATATTATGACCAATTACAGAGAATAAGATTAATATACAAAACTTCATACTCTTCCTAAACACCACTAACTGAATAATAACAAAATTTCTGTGGAACTTGACAAGCTTTGATGAGTTATATTTCTTCTGCAAAATTAATCTTATTTTTGGCATTTTCATATCATTGATATGAAACAGCAAAGGCCAAAAATAACTTAAGATTAATTTTGCAGAAGAAATACAAAGCATAGGAATATGATATTAATACATACTACAAAGCATAGTGATTAATATTAATGCATGTAGTATAAATAAATATAATATGAAAAAAATAGTACTTGCTATAGTTTGGATATTTGACCCCTCCAAACCTCATATTGAAATCTGATCCACAATGGTGGAGGTGGGGCCTATTGGGAGGTGTTTGGATCATGGGGCAAATCCCACGTAAATGGCTTGCTGCCATTCTTACAATAGTCAGTTCTCGCTCTATTCATCTTCATGACAGCTCATTGTTAAAAAATATCTTAGCATCTTCCACCTTTCTTGTACACACCAGCTTGATTTCACCTTCCCCATGTGTGGAACCAGCCTGTAGCCCTTAACAGAAGCAGACACTGGTGCCATGTTTCTTGTATAGCAGGGGTGTCCAATCTTTTGGCTTCCCTGGGCCACACTGGAAGAAGGATTGTCTTGGGCCATACAGGAAATACACTAATGATTGCTAATGAGTTTTTAAAAATTGCAAAAAAAAAAAAACTCATAATGTTTTAAGAAAGCTTATGAATTTCTGTTGGGCTGCATTCAAAGCCATCCTGAGCTGCACGTGGCCTGCAGGCTGCAGGCTGGTCAAGCTTGCTGTACAGCCTGCAGAACTGTAATACAAATAAACCTCTTTTTTTAATAAATTAAATTACTCAGCCTTAAGTGTTCCTTAGCAACACTAAATGGACTATGAAAGTACTAAAAGTAATTCATAAGAATTAAAATCTTCTACGTATTTACTGTTTTAGCATTTTGATTATTTTATGGTTAGAGATGGTTTTCTTAGAGTTTATCCTTCTTGGTGTTTGTTGAACTTCTCAGACTTGTGAGTTGCTCTTTTTCATCAAATTTGGAAAATTCTTGGCCATTATCTCTTCAAATTCTTTTTGTCCTAATGTCTCCCCTATTCTTCCTGGACCCCAAGTACAATCCTATTAAACAGCTTATTTTTGTCCCATGGGTCACCAATGCACTCTCTCATATTTTTTTTCAGCAAGTTTCTCTCCGTGTGCTATGCTTTATAGTTTTTGTTGCTACATCTTTAAGTCCATTGGTTTTTTCACATAATCCAATCTGCTGTTAATGTCATCAATATTCCCCAGTTTGCTCATTGTGTTATCTTTTTCTTTAAATTTCAGGCATACTATAACTTTTTTAAAAGTCCTTGCCTGCTAATTCCAACATACCTTCTATCCCAGCCTTTTCCTGTTTGTCAGGTTTTTCTTCTGATTGTAGCTCACGTTTTCTTATTTCTTCCCATATCTAGTAATTTTTCTTTGTATACTAGACATTGTATATGTTATATAGTTGAGAACCTAATTTTTTGTGTGTTCCATTAAAGAATGTTAAGGTTTATTCTGGCAGGTAATTGACTGGAAGATAAGCTTGATCTTGCCATGGCTTATTGTTAGTACTTCTTAGTATAGGTCCAGAGTAACCCTTATTCTAAAATAAGGTGTAACCCTACTCAAAGACAGAGTTTTTGGCATCTCAGCTAAATGTGTGGCTGAGATGCCCAAAGCTGCCTGATCAGAAATTTAACATCTCTCAAAACTGAATGATATCTAAAATACTAGTTCAGCTTGTGGTGCCCCTGCAGCATTTCTCTGCCACAACTGAAGAAATTGCATGCCGTACCAGTATAGTTTAGTATTAAGCCAAGGGTTAAGGGGTACCTATGCAGATTTATAAAATTCCTTCTCTGAATATATGTTTTCTCCAGTACCATAATCTGTACATTTCAGCCTTGCAGCATCCCCAAACTCTGATCTCTGTTTCTTCTACCCAGAAGGACAGTTACTTTCTGCTTGTTCCAATTCCCTGTGCAATTGTTTGGAACAAGCATGAGCCAGAAATCCAGGGTGAATGTTGAGCTCTCCTTGAGTATTTCCATTTGCTCAAGGATCAAAGCCTTGCACTACCTATTGTTCAATATCTGAAACCAGTTGCTTCGAATATTTAATCCAGTTCTATAATTGTTTATAGCAGGAGATTACCCTATAACTATCACTCCATCAAGGAAGGAACAGGTAGTCTATCTAATTCTTTTAGCCTCTTCCACATTTCAGTTTTACATTTATCTTTGTCTCTCTATTGTCCTCTCCATTGCATCTATTCATCCTTGCTTTCCTCATAATTTATCTTTTATTCTTAAATGGTTTTTGTCTTTTTCTTCCATTTCCTTTCTGAGCTCTACCAACTTTTGTCTTATACCTCCCTGTTTTTTATTTTTTCTACTCTGAGTCATGTATGCTTTCACATATGCAATTGCTCATTTAACGATATTTAATTCATAAACAGTATTTGTTACAATGTTCTTCATTTTCATGACTTTTTGGCAACATTTTAATATGCTAAAGGTTTTGATACTACTTTACATTTTCTTATAATAACTTTACACAGGTGCTGGTTTCTTATGTTTGTATTATTATTATTATTATCGGATTTTTGCAATACCAGGAATGTGGACATTCACAACACCAGGAAATTCCATGTGGAGAGGAGTTTTAGAAGTAGGGAAAGGGAGGCAAAGTGGTTTCATAATTCAGAGGTCAGAATTGCTATATTCAGTTTCTACAGTGAAAAACAGGGTTTTTCTCCCTCTTTTTTCCCCCTCTTTTTTTCCCTTATTCTGGAAAACTATTTTGTTTCAGTATGTTCTTTATCTGAAATAGGAAGCCTAAAGAGACACCATCAGCCTCAAGGTACCAGTAATTCCCCAAAAGAGGGACTTACCAGACTTCCACTTCCTTTTGACTTCCCAGTGACTCTGATCCACTAGATTACAGATATCTTCTTAGGATTTGCCAACCACAGTGGGACCTTTTTCTACTAGAGGTAAAATAATTAATGTGGGGAGTTATGGTTTCTGCTTGAACATGTAAATAGCCTGGAAGTCATCACCTCCATCCTTACAAGGGAAATCTGAACAAACTAAAAATCAAAGACTTTTCTTGGACCCACCAAGAGAATTGAGGTCATGGGGCAAACCAATTCCCAAATATAGAGACAGGTACATGCAGAAAGATATAGCAACGAATATCTACTTACTTGGAGCAGAAGCTTCTAGAGACATAAACTGGTATAAACACTTAAATGGTGACTTTGATGAATTTCTGGAGGCTAAGTGTTTACTAGCATGAGATTGAGAAGGAGCTCCCACACTTTTGTGGTCCTTCTCTTCAGTAGTTCCACTAGGTTGACATTGTATGTATCTCAAAAATATGTCCTCATGGCTCTTTAAGTGGAGTGGAAGAACAGCCAGTGTAAAATATGCCAGCTGTTTCTAAAGGAAAAAAAAAGCCCACTTGCCAGGAAAAAGAAGATGGCCAGCACTCAATTCTGAACCCTTATTCCAGAAAGAGAAGAGAAATTCTTCCAGCTCAAGTCTCCAGCTTTCCTATGTCACCTAAGGCAGTAGAAAACACACTAGTTCACAGAGATTAGAGTTCAAATAAATAGATTAGGAATATTGCAGCCAGAAAGGTAGGAGGGACAAGGAGACAAAAGCTACACCACTGGAGAAACACTGGCGAAGATCACAGCCTCAAACATTGAGGTAATAGAAGGCTGAGACTTAATCAGAAGATTATACAGGGGGCCAGTGTAATAACTGTGCTTGCAGCTGTAAGAACTGCAGGAGAAAAATGTTCTTTAAGGAATAGTACATAGAAAAACCCAAAATCAGGAAGTGAAACAAAAACAAGGATGCTAGAGGAGATTGAAATGTTTGGTACCTACATCTATGAGCAACACTAAACACAACCCAACTCCTAACCAGAATAACCTAAGTCCTCAATTTACCTGTTTCCCCATTACTCAATATAAAAAAGCAGAAGACCTGCCAGAAGAAGAACATACACAATCTGAAAAGATAAAGCAAGCATTAGAATAAGACATATGACACAGGTGTTGGAATTATCAGACAGAGCATTTAAAATAACTATGAATAATATGTTAAGAGTGCTAATGGTAAAAGTAGCCTAAGCAAAAGCTTTAAGAAAAAATCAAAATGAAATGCTAGAAATAAAAAAACACAATAACAAAAATGAAGAATACTAATATACACTAATTATAGGCTCATTAGTATACTTAGCACAACTGAGGAAAGAATAGATAAACTTGTTGACAGGCCAGTAGAAACTTCTTGAACCAAAATAAAAATAAAAGACTGGAAATTTAAAAATAGAACAGAATATCCAAGAACTGTGGGACAATTTCCAAAGATGTAACATACACATAATTAGAATGCCAGAAGGTAAAGAAAGTAAGAGCAAAGAAGAAAAAATATTTGATGTAATATTGGCCGACAATTTGCCAAAGTTAATAACAGATATTACTTAGGTAATGTTGAAAGAAAAAAAAAATCAACTCAGAATTCAAACCTAATAACTAGGAACATTAACCTTCAAAAGTAAAGGAAAAATAATTTCTCAGGCAAACAAAAACTGAGGGAATTCATTAACGGGAGAACTTCCCTGCCGAAAATTTAATAAATATAAAAAGAAGTTTTTCAGTGATAAGGAAAATAATATAGGGCAGAAACTTAGATCAACATAAAGAGTATCTATGAAATATATGAAGGCAAAGTAAAATCTTTATTTTCCTATTCTCAAATAAGCTAAAAGATAACTGTTTAAAGCAAACATATTAACAGTTTTAAAAGAAGTATAATTGCTATCCTAAGAGAGGAGATAAAATAGAATAGATAAAATACTTAGGATAGAGTATAATTGCTTTCCTAAGAGAGGAGATAAAATAGAGAGGAGATAAAATAAAAAATACTCAATAAGACTAGAAAGGATAGAAAAAGTCAGAATAAAATAAATAAATGATAAATGTAATAAATAAAAGGTCCAAAGATGGTAGATATCAATGTAACTATAGCTATAATCACTTTAAATGTGAATGGACTAAATATACCAAATAAAATACAAAGATTGTCAGGGTAAATATTTTTTTAAAGACCCAATTCTTATGTTGTCTACAAGAAACTCACTTTAAGTACAAAGCCTCTAATAGACTAAAGTAAAAGAATGGAGAAACATATACCATGCTAACACTAATCAAGATAAAGCTTGGCAGATTATTAATTTTAGACAAAGCAAACTTCAAGGTAAAGAAGATTATAAAGCATAAAAAAAGGCATAACTTAGTAATAAAAGAGTTGGTTCTTTAAGACATAATTTTAAATGTATAAGCACCTATCAAAAGAGTATCCAAATGCATGAGACAAAAACTGATAGAACTGCAATGAGAAATAGACAAATCCACTACACTTTCAGTAATGGTTAGTCAATAAGGGCATAAATGGTTTGAACAGCATTATCAATCAATTGAAACTAATAAACATTTATAGGGTACTCCAGCAACAGCAGAATACACATTCTTCTCAGGTTCACAAGAACATTCACCAAGATAAACCACATTCTAGCCCGTAAAACACAATGAATTTTTAAAAATATAAATTATATGAAGAATGCTCTCAGAACACAATAAAAATCAATAACAGAATGACAGCTAAAACATTCCCAACTGTTTGGATTAAACAACACTTCTAATAACATGGGGGTCAAAGAAGAACTCTCAAGAGAAATTTAAAAATATTTTGAACTAAACAAAAATGAAAAGAAAATTTATGGAATGCAGTGAAAGCTGTGCTTACAGGAAAATGCATGGCACTCAATGCATATACTAGAAAAGAAGAAATTCAGTAACCTAAGCTCCTCCCTTAGTAAACTAGAGGAAGAAGAGCCCATTATACCTAAAGTAAGCAGGAAAGAAGGAAATGATAAAAACTATAACAGAAATCAATAAAATTATAAACAAGAAAATAATAGAGAAAGCAATAAAATCAAAGACTCATTCTTTAAAAAGATAAATAGCATTGAAAAACCTTTTGCCAGACTGACCAAGAAAAAAAGGAGAAGTGACAAATTATCAGTATCAGAAATGAGAGAGCATTCATCATTACCAATCCCGTGGATATTCGAGGAATAAGAAAGAAATACTACCAATAACTCAACGCACACATATTTGATAACTTAAATGAAATGGACCAACCCTTTGAAAGATACAAACTACCAAGTTACAAAAGGAGAAAGAGCTAACTTAAATAATCCTACATCTATTAATGAAATTGAATCAACAATTTAAAACATTTCTAAAAACAAGGAATCTGGCCCAACTTGTTTTACTGGTGAATTCTACCAAATATTTAAAGAAGAAATCATACCAATCTCTTTCAGTAAACAGAAACGGTGTTAAATTGCTATAACTTATAATAAAATATTTCCTTAAGTAAAATGTATTTAATACTGTATAAGAGTTGTCAAATAAGCATTAGTATACAAATTTAAGATAACAGAAACTTGTTCAAATTCAAGTTGAGTGCAGGAAACATCTCTACTTCTCAGAGACAAGTTGGGGAGTCTTTGCATGGTTTCCTGGATGGCCTGTCTCGCTTTCACTGCAGCTGAATGCAAGAAAAGGATCACGAGAGAGGTGAGTGGTGCATTGGAGGAAAAAGTCAGGTTCTCCATTTAATGTGTTTGCACAGCAAGGCAAGATAAATAAACTCCTCAGTTGCCTACAAAAGGAAGCTAAGAGAGTTATGGAAGAAATCTGAAGATTTTTAATAATTATCTACAGGGAAATTATGAAATGTTCTTACTTTATGATAAAGATGTATACTGAGTCTGAGAGACTATCCTCAAATTTGGGAATTAAGCAAATTTTATGAAGAATTGATCAGTGATAGTTTGATTAGTGGGGAAACCTAACAGTTTCTTCTTACTATTATTTTTACTATTACTACTCTAAAAATATATATAAATGTGGTATTGTTTAATGTTTCTGTGCTGGATATTTAATGAAATGATATGATTCATTTTTAAAAGAGAGTACTACTTGAATTATGAAAAAAGGAATAACTAAAATTGAATGAGGATGTCTAATAAGTACTGGATGTGAAGTTTAGCATAAAAATATGACATCACCAAAGAAACTCAATTATATGTTGGCAGCATACTATAATTGTGAGCAAAATGCTAAAAAGGAAATTTATAACTCCTAAAGTGAGATAATCACATCAAAGATTTTAAAATACTGACAATGCTTTTATGACATTCCTTCATTCATTAGCCTAGAGTTCAGTGAAGTTTTACATTTTTGAAATAGCATCGAATCTCTTAAATATTTTTTTGTTTGTTTTCATGAAAACAATATAGGAATATTGGCCAGGCACGGTGGTTCACACCTGTAATCCCAGCATTTTGGGAGGCTGAGGCAGGTGGATCACCTGAGGTCAGGAATTGGAGACCAGCCTGGCCAACATGGAGAAACCTCACCTCTGCTAAAAATACAAAAATTAGTTGGGCATGATGGCACACACCTGTAATCCCAACTACTCGGGAGGCTGAGGCCCAAGAATTGCTTGAACCCAGGAGGTGGATGTTGCAGAGAGCTGAAATTGCGCCACTGCACTCCAGCCTGGGTGACAGAGCGAGACTTGGTCTCAAAAAAAAAAAAAGAATATAGGGAATATTGTACCAGATATTATTAAGAGACTTCCAGACATTTCATTGCTTAATACTTTCTTTCTTCAAGTAACAGACAATGAGTATAAATAAAGAAATGATATAAAATGTTATATATCATAATTACCTGGGGATATTTTTCTACAAGTTCTTGCTCCTTATCTACACTCCACAAAGAAAGAAAGAGAGGGAGGGAGGGAGAAAGGAAGGGAGGAGGAAAGAAGGAGGAAAGGGATGGATGGAGGAAGAGAAAGAAGGGAGGAAGGGAGGAAGGAAGGGAGGGAGGAAGGGAGGGAGGAAAGTAGCTCCTCTGGGTATTTCTGAAAATCCCTCAAGCACTATCATTATCAAAAAGAAAACACTGGGATGGGAGCATGTTGAAATATTAAGTAACCCAAGGAACACAGGGCAAAGCCAGACCAGCAGCAAGTAGGCAAGGACCACCCAGAGCCAGAGGAGAAACAGGGTAGTATTGGAGCGCCAGGAAAGGGCTGGAGAGGGGCAGCAGACACGCCAGTTGAGAGATAAAGGGAATCTGGAAACACAGGCAACACCTGCTTCAGACAAGGGGCTCCCTATTCTTCTCCTTCTCCAGCATAAACCAATGACTCTGACCTCCCTGAGCACAACTAGTAGTTGAATTAACAGGAGCTAGTAGTTGAATTAACAGGAACTATGTGCTATGACAAAGAGAACACGGTTAACTTTTGGAAGGGGACCAAACCCAACTGAGTGGGAGGTGGGTGTCAATGCTGTCATTACGAGGCACACAGACAAACCGAGGGTGTCAGATGCAAATGTGCAGGTTTACGAAGGAGCTTAAAATTCCAACAAGCAAAGACTAGATGCACTAACTGGACATCAATCAAGGAAAGCAGAAGTCTCAGAGTTTCTGAAGTCTGTGCTATGGGAGAATACTCAGAAGATTCTTCTCCATGACTCCAGATGGCAGGGGCAATATTTATGAAGGACCAGGAGGCAGGTTTGGCCTTAACATAGAGACAGCCCTTCTAACAGGTAAAGATGGAACTGCACAAATTAAACCAGAAAATGTTCAGAGAGTACACGGCTACTTGGTGGGAATGTTGAAGAAGGAATCGAAGCATAAGATTTAGATGCCAAGGCATTCCTTGCTCTTACTGGGATACCCTGACTTCATATCAGAGGCAGAATACCACAGTGAGTGAAAATCAGCTTGTTCAAATCCTGGTTCCACCACTCAGCCCAGGAGATCCGGGCTAACTACTTTCAGCTTCAGTTTCATCTGTTTAAAGGAAATAGTGACAGTACTTATCTCACAGGGTTGTGAGCTTCTTTAAATAAGATGATAAATATCACCTGCTTACCTTGAGCCTGGCACTGTCAGAACCTAATAATGTTTGCTATTACTATTATTTAGAAATAAATGAAGGCAATATGAAGCAATTCAGTTTGTCTGCATCATGCAGATACAAGCAATGCTGGGAAGATTCAACCGACGTTCTGTGAGTTTCTCCCATGTGTGGACGTGGTGCAGTTAGAGAGAAAGAAAATCCCCAACTACAGTACCATATGGTATGCGCTCTGGAAGTGAGGAAAACACATCAGTCAGTAATCAATTTGAAGGAATGATTGCCAAGTTTATCCCTGTAAACAATAACTACAGTTGCTCGGTGTCTGTAGGGGATTGATTTCAGGACCCTCTGCAGATACAAAAACCCACACATACTCAAGCTTCAGAGTTGGCTCCACAAAATCCATGTATCACAAAAAGTCAGCCCTTCATATCCGCAGGTTGTGCACTGAGGGAATACTACTATATAATCTGCTGTTGGTTGCAGATGCAAAACTCCCAGATACAAAGGGCTGGCTCTATTGATTGAAAAACATCTCTTTATAAATGGCCTGTGCAGTTCAAACACGTTGTTCAAGGGTCTACTTTATTTGCAAGAGGAGCTGAAATAGAAAAGTGCCATTTTAAAAATAAGCGTACAGAAGTATAATCTTGAAAGAAAATTTGTGACACCCTTACAAAGAGAAGTCATACATTAGATCTATAGATAAGGAGAGCCAGGCAGAGAAGGATGGACCTGCCCCAGATATGACAGCATGTCAGCAATAGAGGGCACATGAAAACTTGTAACCAGAGGCAGTGGGGCATGGTGGGGAAAACTGCACAATTTGGACCTGCACAAATGTGTGCTGGACTCACTTCTGCCACTAAGTATCATTGTTTCTCAAGGAAATTGCCAGGAAACTCCAGGCTATCTCAATTACTCTCTTGGAGTCTTCGTTCCATCCACTACGACATAAAATGGTACCACTGGATGGCCTCCAGGGTCTCTTCTGGCTCTGTACCCATAAAACCATAAACCACAACAAATCACCGTTACGTTTCCAATTTTACAGGAATCTAACATTTTGAGGAACAACCTATACAACTCCAGCAAAAGAAGCACATTTCTTTTTGTCTCTGGCATACATGGTTGGCATCAACCCAGAAACATCATGAGCAAAAATGCATGCAAAATTAAATCATTCTGACTTGGGAAAAAAAGATTATAGAAATACCCTAAAAGGAGAAAAAAAGGGGCAGTAGCTGCTTCTGGATGCTGGGTAAAGGGGTTTAAACACATCCCCCGAATCCTTGTCAATTGCCTATAATTACAGAATAATTTTTGCATTATTTATACCTTCCCTTTTCAAATGCATAATCAATTCTGTAATTCTGGCTGAATGAGCAGTCAAAATCCAATTCAAATTTAATTATTATAAATAAAGATGCCAGAAAGAGGGGCTATTTAAAAAAAAAAAAAAACACTAATACAGTATCACCCTATGCTTAGCTTCCTTTACCATTTTTGACACTTCAAGTATAACTGTTGGGGGAAGCATGCTGTGCCATGATAGCTCTCTGGTCCCTTTAATAACTGGGATCACACCAATAATGAGGGCCAGTGAACCCTGAAATAAGCCTCACCAAAGCAGGAAGGTGGTCAGTGATTTGATTCTTCTGGAAACATTAGGAGATACATCTCTGATATGAATTAGAAGTGCCTTTACTGTTTGGGCACTGGTTGGTGCTGCCTTTGGAGTGATGTGACTTGTATCTGAGTCCTTATTTTAACATTTACCACCTCTGTTGATGCAAAAGCCAGTTAACCTCTCTGCACCTAGAATAATTAAACTGCAAAATCAGAATAATAATTCAGGCTTCATAAAGTTGTCGTGAATAATAAATGAGGATTTACACCAAAATGCTTGGATAAATCAGCTTGTAAAATTAAAATGCTGCTATGATTTTGCCTAAATTAATTTTAGTATTTTGCATTCCTAATAGTATGCAAAGAAGCCCAATGCCCTGACTTCATTTCAAATTTCAGTTCAGAGGCTTATTTTATCGTCGATTCCAAAGATTGCTGTGAACATCTTGTTTGAACTTTCTAGAAATGAGTTCTGTTGGTTTCACTTGAGTTTCAACTCTACCTATGTGGTATTGGGAAGGTCACTTAAGATTCTTAATTTATTCAAATGAAAATGTGAGAGTTGGAGCAGGTAATCTGCAAGGTCCTTTCCAGCATTAATTCTTGCAATATCATGTAATCCCATAAATTACCTGGGTCATGAGATGTCATTTCTCCATTTGCTTTCTTCCTTGTTGCTACCATCAATCAACTAAATGAGGTCTCTCCATTTGTTCTGAAAGTAAGGGGGTCAAAATCTTAGTTACAATGCAAATGTACAATATTAGGTTGGCAGGATTGTTCAGAAGAGGGCATCTGTTGAAAAAGATGGAGGAAGTGTAACAAAATATGTTAATAGAAACAAAATGTAGACAAATGTACAGATCGTAAGAGAAAGACAAAGCTGCGGACATAAGAAACAATTGGCATAATTTCAACTCCTGGTGGTAGAAGGGACACCTAGCACACAATGAGGTTTTGATCAAGTAGCCTTAAGATTTCCCAGTGGCCCAGACACTCCTACCCTCACCTTTTGATGGTAATATTATAAAAGGTGTGAACTGCATGAAAATGAAAGAATCAGCATTGTAGAGACATTTGTCACATGGCTCGTCTACCTCGGAGGAGTCCAGAAATCATGCCACGCAAAGAATGAGCTCATGAGGGAAAGAATCTGTGTTTTGTATAAAATTATTGAATCGAGATTGCACATGACCAAGAGCAGACCTGCTCTTTCTTCCTCTGGTTCCATGGCCACAGGTGTATAAAGAATCCCTTATCTGCCCCTATCTGTGTGCTCATGTTCCTGCTGTCTTGTTACCAGTGATTTCACTGCCTGGAGGTGCCCTGGGCTGAGAAAGTGAAAAGGCAGAATCTCGTGGCAATCCAGGGTGGCCACTGCATAGATGTCCTCTCTGCCTTTGCTGTCACCCATGGCAGTAGACACTTAGTATGCCGAAATGTCACATTATTTTTTAAAAAGTGAACTCAATTAGCCCTGGATCCCCAGTTTTGCTGAGGGCAAAATCGAAACCAAAATGAAACCCTCCTTACTCAAGAATTTAAAGTATCAGCCCTTTCCAGTTCAAACAATCTCATTCTTAGTAATCAGTTCTAATTACTAAGTCAAATTCAAGTTTAAAATGTGGTCTGTTACAGATTCTTCCAGTCCCCTTTTCTCAGTCCGGTCTGCTGGTACAGAAAATATACTGTGTTTTTCTTGAGGGGCCTCAATCATCTTGCCTTACTCATTAAACCCTGCCTTGGTTAGCATTAGTGATGGTCATTCCTTTAACCTGGTCCCCAGCGTAAACCCTGTATTAGTCTGTTTTCACACTGCTGTTAACATACTACCCAAAACTGGGTCATTTATAAAGGAGAGGTTTAATTGATTCACAGTTCCACATGGCTGGGGAGGCCTCAGGAAACTTTACAATCATGGTGAAGGCGAAGGGGAAGCAAGGACTTTCTTCACATGATGGCAGGAGACAGAAGTGACAGCAAATCGGGGAAAGCCCCTTATAAAACCACCAAATTTCACGAGAACTCACCATCACAAGAACAGCAGAGGGGAAACCACCTCCTTGATCCAATCACCTCTCTCTCTCGACATGTGGGGATTACAATTCAAGACGAGATTTGGGTGAGGACACAGAGCAAAACCATATCAGAGCCTTTACATCAATAAATGAAAAATAAATTTGATTATATTTCAAATATTATTGATATTATTCACCACGATGCTTATCAATCTTTGTTTGAATAAAGCCATATTTTATTATGAATAAAAATAAGAAATTAAGATTAGAAAATAAAAAGTAGAAAGGGAAATGGAAGTGAGCAGGAACTTCTGCCATTTCCATCTGCACACCTTGATTTATTACATCCTGATTTATTAATGGCATTTTTCTTGGTTCAAATTTTTCACACCAATGAATAACCATATATATATATATATTCTTAAATATGCAAGTATTTCTATAATTATTAGAAGTAGAATTGCTGGATCAAAGGGGCAAGTGCATCTAAACTTTAAATAGATGATGGCTTTTTTTCTGTCCAAATAAGTTATACTAAAAGGCAGATTTCCCAGAGACAATCACAACTACTTAAGCTCCCCAGATTGAACCAGCAGGAGAGCAGCAGGAAAACAGATATTTTGAAAAAGTTCTTGAGATATTTGTGTTGGGTTTTCATGAAGGTCAGAAAACCCTTTCGCTCCCAGTTGGCCTGGTGAGATTGGCATCTCATCTGCGGAAGAGGTGCATTTGTAGGCCCAACTTTTATCTTCTGGGTCTGCTTGTACATGTTGCACCTGGCCCTCCATTCGGAACAGCATGCTGAGGCTCTCCCGTTGACACAACTTTTGAAGGTAGAAACTTTCTAAGCCAGGCCTTTCAGACTTGGCTCCTTTAAATAAGGAACTGAGCAGAATGGGCTGTGACCAGTGATGTCATCCAAGGCAAGTGATTCTTTGACACACACAGATAAATGTCTCCTTAGAAACACACCCCTTGGAAAAGCAAAAACCAGCCTCCAGTTGAGGCATGTGCACAGTCAGCATGAGTTACAGGAACAGGGACGGTAAATTCATTTCTTTACTTACCACCTACTGAGTCAGGCTTACAGAGAGCCCTGGATTAACAAGCACTGTATGGCCAACAGAGGGCTTTTATGCTGCAAGATAAACATGTGCTTTCTCAGGTTATAGCATGTTCAGGATATCCTCCCAGTTCAGGGAACTCACTCAGCAAGGATTTGCCACTTCCTGTTGACTCAGGGGACCACACCAACATGCTTAGACTGATGACAACCTCGTTGCACCCAGAGGAAGACAGGATCACGTGTAAGGGTGAAACAGGGCTGTGAATGACTACACCCTGTACAACTGCAATAGTGTTTTCTCTGGTGAGAGCAAAGACATCAGAACCAATATGGGAGGCTACAAATTTCCACCTCTTGAATTCAACCCAATCCAGCCAGTGGAGCAAGCTGGTGTGTGTGTGTTGGGGGAAGGGGGGCGGGGAGGGGTGGTGGTGTATGGTGAGAATAAAAAAATGCAAAAATAGTCCCAGTGATGACTTTGACTCTCCTTTAATCCCATACCCAGGTACTTACTTCCTTGGATTTCCTCCATCCGCACATCTACTAACCTAGTTCAGTCTGCCCTGCCCAATATGGAAGCCACTAGTAACACGAGGCTATGTAAATTTAAATGGATTAAAATTAAGTAGAATTTAAAATTCTATTCTTCAGTCATACTGACCATATTTTGAATACTCAACAGCCACTTGTCACCCATGGCTATGATAATGGACAGCACAAATACAGAACATGCCCATCACTGCAGAAGGTTCTGTCAGGCAGTACTGATTTCCTGAGACCTTATGTATTTTGGTCTCTATGGTGGGCTCTGTCTTCTAGAAGCATGAAGCCCAGTAGAGAGACAGACATTAACCAAGAACTCTCTCAAATAAATCAGCAATAACAGTTTGGGATAGTGCTACAAAGGAAGGCCTGGGTTCTTGGAGAGAATACAGCATCAAGTATTTTTCTTGCCTACATAATCCCAGACAACTGCGTTGAGGAGTGAGGTTAGAGAGAAGGCCTGAAGAATCTGAAAGAATCACTTCCCACTAGAATGTGTGTATCTGTGGCATGGTGCAGGATGGGATCGGGATAAAGGCATTCAACACGCAGACAGAAGAAGAAAGAGCAACAGAAAATAAGGGTCCAGAATTTCTCCGGGCTTTTCAGTCTCTGCTTTGTTTTCAACCTCAAACAGATTCTGCTGTCTGATTCATCCTGCCCCTGATACATCCCCAGGCTCCCAGTAGAAATAAGGTTTTACCCAAGATATTAATAACTCAGACTGGGAAAAATAAGGACTTTTAATTCCTAAAATGTAAATGAAATTCAAACTGCCATCCTCTGCACATCTCTAGGAAAATGTCAGGCTCAATTTGCCAACTGCCATCCTGCCTAAGGAGGAAAGGAGAGGACAGTGCACTTTTGCAGGCAGATCCAGGCGAACACAGAGAGAGAACCATGGAGTCTGCAGTGACCTATGGTACACAGATGAAGGAGAGGAAACATTAGGAAAAATCTGACTCCCGCTGGGCAGAGGAAAATAAGGACAGGAGAAAGGAAGCCAAACGCAAGTGAAATTAATTAAACAGAATATTTGTAGCAGGGCTCTAAAATTAGGCCGAGCTGGAAAAGTTTTCATCTGAACATCATTTGTGGAATTATCTTATGATTTACATGTTTCCTCCCCTAAACAGATGTTTTGAGAAAAAAATTGTAAAGGAAAGCCAGCATTTATAACAAAATTTCCAAATAATATGCTAGTTTGCTTAACTGAAAGAATAAATACAAGGGTAGAACTGAATGTTTAATTTTAATACACAAAAGGCTCAAGTTGGAAAACAGCTGCTATATAATGTTCCTTTCTAAAGCAGTCGAATGAAAATGAACTTCAAGCTTGCTGTGCTAATGACAGAAACAAATGATTAAAAGAAGATTCTTAAAATAATCCCAAACTTTGTTTTAATCATTGGTTTAGGAGAAATTTGCACAAGGAATTGTTGAGTGAGAAAAGAAGCAGATAAAAATGTGTGTCATTTTTAAAAAGCAAACAATGAGAAAAACCTACAAAAGTAAGTAGAAAGATTGTAAAAGATAGGTACCAGTTCCGGGCAATACGTAAAATACAATTCTATTTTGGTAAACATCAAACAAACAGAAGCCATATATTGTGTATGTTTGTGGAACTGGCTTATCAGTTATTTGTCTTTTATTGCATTTCCCATATTGTATTGGAGTTATGTGTATATAGTTGGTTTTTTCTGTGAAATCAAGTTTCTGCCCTCATCTCTGTATTTCCACTACCGGGTGACAATGTCTGGCACACAGGAAACATGGACTAAACTGTTGTTGCATGAACAACACCAACTAGACCAAATGGCATGATTGGGGGAGAGCTACACGGGAAGGAACAGGAAAGCATAGGGCTTAGGGTCAGAGAACAGTGACTAGGGCATGACGGGAGGTGGCCACATGGTTGTAAAGGCTCTTTATGTGACTCAGATTCTACACCAAATACAGGACTGACTCCATAATCTGCAGATCTCAGTGCAAAACAGTGACTACAGAATGACAAACCAGGTATGGGGCCCTTCTAAGCACAGGGGTCCTATACAAGTGCTCACGTTACATGCCTGTGGAGCCAGCCCTGCAGACAGGCACTAAAGGGTCCCTGATAGACTTTAAACAGGAACAAGCTGATGAGATTTAAGAAAGGTCTTTAAGAAAAATCACTGCAGGCTGGACATGGTGGCTCACGCCTATAATCCTAGCACTTTGGGAGGCTAAAGCAGGAGGATTGCTTGAACTCAGGAGTTCAAGACCAGCCTAGGCAACACGGCAAAGTTTTGTCTCTCCTAAAAAATAATAAGCCAGGTGTGGCGGCATGTGCCTATAGTTCCACTACTCAGGAGACAGAGGTGGGAGGATCGCTTTTGTCCAGGAGTTAGAGGCCACAGTGAGCTGTGATGGTGCCACTGCACTCTAGCCTGGGTGACAGAGTGAGACCCTGTTTCAAAAAAATAATAATAATAAAAATAAATAAATAAATAAAAATATCTACAGACGCATTATAGATCACTGTTAGCAGGAGGCCTGGGAAAGCCTCTTAGAAGAAAATTGCACTAGCCATAATGATTAGAAGAGCCTGAACAAACCAGTCAGTAGCAATAGAGCTGGAGAGGTACAGAAGGGTCCAAGAGAAAACAAAGGAATTAGGAATCGTTATGCAAATTGCACTGTGATCGGGGATTTGGGAGGAAAGTTAAGAGCAGAGGAAAAGGAAGGACAGCAGACAGGAAACCAGGTGCAAGTGAAATGAATCACATAGAACACTTGTAACATGGCTCTAAAAATGGACAGGAAAAAGAACACTTGCAAGGTTCTTTCTCTGGCAACCAGGTAAATGAAGGTGCAACAGAGCCAGCCCACAGCTAGTATGCTCTTGAGAACAATAATAAAATGTGCAAAGCAGTAGCATGGATATTGCCACGAAAGAATAGAGAGAACACGTTAACAAGCTTGAAGGAGACAAACCATTTCCTTCAAAGAACCTGGGAGAAAAACAGGAATTTTCATATGGCAAAACTGGCACCTGTGCTGCCTCTCGAAATGCTATTGACTTTTGTAGAAAGCGTGGTGCAGAGAGGACAGGCCGGGAGTACAGTCAGGCACGCAGGGAGGAACAGGGCATGCAGAAGGAACAGCTGGTGTTCTGGATCAAAGCACTTCTGTGAGCCACGTGAGTCTTGTTTCCAGGTGATTAAAGTGGGGCATAAGGAAGTGAAGTGAATTTTCCAAGTCACAAAGAGAACTAGAAAATAATGCTGCCAGACTCCTTATCCAGGGTTTTCTCTAGCAGGCCACGTTTAAAATCTTCAGTCGTTTAGGCTGTGTTAAGAACCGACTGAATTGTCAAACTGGCAAATTCAACAGCACAGGTGCCAGGAGTTAAGACCACCAAGAATCTGAAGAGTAAACAGTTGGAAATGAGCTGAGCTCCAGAGTTACTTTATTCAGGGTAACAACAGGTTTCTGCCAAAGACTTGCCTCCTGACTTTTTAGATCAAGGTGAAATCACTGGGCCAAACGCATTGCACAAGTGCTCACAAATCCGTGGAAAGATTTTTCTCAAGTTATGCATGAATGCTCAGTATTGTCATGAGAAAGGGCTTGTTGCAACATTTGCTTCTTCCTTATTGATGAGCAGCTGTGGATGACAGAAACATAAGACTCAGAAGTTTCTGTCCCTCAGTCTCTCCAGTCCATTCTGGTTTAAGATGATTACACAGCGATTTTATATAACAAGAGGCAGTCGAATGGGAGAGACAAATGGTTTTATTTCTCAAATCAGTTTCATTAAGGATTACTCAAAGCATCATCTCATCTGTCTTTGCACAGTTTTATGTTCATTAGAGGCTGGAAGTGGGAAGTCATTTTTCATAAGGCTGATCTTTAACTAGTTAGCAATGCAACTGTTAACATGAGCACATCCTGTAAAACTGGACATCCATTATCTGGCCCTCCAGCCTTCGCTGCCCTGCATGTTTCCATTCATCATAGCAACCCCTTGGATAGCCCAGCTGTTGCTGCACCAGAGGCCTTCACAATGAAACCCCGACCCTGAGCAAGAAATGCTCAAGGCAACTACTTCCCAGGATCTTTCAAAAGGAGCCAAAGCCCCTATTCCTGGGAGGAGATACCTGTTACTAGGATGACCGTGTACTATATCATCCAAACACTTCTTACCATCTCCTGGAACTCTTTGGAGGGTACAAGAAGGTTTTATTAATAATTGAATCACATCAACAGATACAAATTAAACCTAAAAGAGAAAAACTAAAATGCATGTTCACTCTACCTCTTATCAATGTAGTTCCAAAGATCAGCCTGCAAACCTTTCCTGCTGGGATAAGCACCTTGCATCATATATGCAATATATGTTATATGTGTGTGTGTGTATATATATGCACATGTATATATGAGACAGGCAATATGTGTTCAATTTATGTTTACAAATATATGTTCACTGGAGGTAGAAATAAAATATATCAGTCAACTGACAACAGAAACTTTTTTTTTTTTTTGAGACAGGGTCTCACTTTGTTGGCCAGGCTGGGGTGCAGTGGTAAGATCACAGGTCACTGCAGCTTCAGCCTCCTAGACTCAAGGCATCCTCCCACATCAACCCCCCAAGTAACAGAATCTTATGTTGATGGTTTTTTTCTCCATAAGTTTGATTTAGTTGACTCTCAAAGAGAGTTCTTTGACTAAAAGTCAAACGCACTTAAGTTCCAGGAAGAAATTACCCTAGCAAGTAAATATGTTTTATGCTAGCTTATTCCATTTATCATATCTAAAATTAAATATTAATTGAATAAATAAATGAGATGATCAGTTAATTTCATTAAATACTCATCTGGTTGCCTCTGATGTTCTCAAAATGTTATGTTGAAAAACAAATTGGCAGTGATCATAATTATGAGCACTTCAGTGTAGGAAAGGGGGAAGAAAATGACCATTTTAATACTACATGCTAGGCAGCATTCAAGACTCTTTTTATATAAGCTCTCAATTTTAATCCTCAAAACAATCCTACTAGAGAGGTGTTGTCATCCCGATCTCACAATTGAGAAAACAAAAGTTCAAGTTAGTTAAGAAATTAAACAGAACAATTGTGTGATTGTAATTCCATGTTTGTAATGTCCATATCCTTGGCTGTTTGATTCCACAACCCTATCCTTTTCCTATTTTTTTTTTTTTTTTTTTTTTGACAGAGTCTCACTCTGTCACCCAGGCCGGAGTGCAGTAGCGCAATCTCAGCTCACTGCAACCTCCGCCTCCCAGGTTCAAGTGATTCTCCTGCCTCAGCCTCCCAAGTAGCTGGGACTACGGGCGCCCACCACCACACCCGGCTAATTTTTGTATTTTTAGTAGAGATAGGGGTTTCACCATGTTGGCCAGGCTGGTCTCAAACTCCTGACCTCAAGTGAGCCGCCCACTTAGGCCTCCCAAAGTGCTGAGATTACAGGTGGGAGCTATCACGCCCAGCCCCTTTTTCCTTTTCCATAATAAATATTTACAACTATGTATTGATCACCAAAGTTTAAATTATTTGCATTCCTAGAGAATTAAAAATATTACAAAATAAGTATATTAGTCTATTCTCATGCTATTAACAAAGGCATACCCGAGAATGGGTAATTTATAAAGGAAAGAGGTTTAATGGATTCACAGCTCCACATGGCTGGGGAGACCTCACAATCATGGTGGAAGGAGAAGGAAGAGCAAAGGCATGTCTTACATGGCGGCAGGCAAGAGAGCGTGTCCATGGGAACTGCCCTTTGTAAAGCCATTGGATCTCATGAGACTTATTCTCTATCACAAGAATAGCCAGGAAAAACCTGCCCCCATGATTCAATTACCTCCCACTGGGTCCCTCCCACGACATGTGGGAATTATGGGAGCTACAATTCAAGATGAAATTTGGGTGGGGACACAGCCAAACCATATCAATAGGTAAGAGTATTAAGGTTATAGGAGGATAAAAATCAATTAAAATGCTCTATATAAAAATAAAACAAAAAAACTACTCATTATGTTAGGATCTTTTTTTTTTTTTCCTTTCTTAGACAGTGTCTTGCTCAGTTGCCCAGGCTGGAGTGCAGTATTACAATCACAGCTCACTGCAGCCTCCACCTTCTGGACTCAAAGTGATCATTCCACCTCAACCTCCCCATTAGCTAAGACTATAGACCATAGTCATGCGCCACTGTGCTGAGCTAATGTTTATATTTCTGTAAAGACAAGGTCTCACCAGGCTGGTCTTGAACTCCTGGGCTCAAGCAATCTGCCCGCTGTGGCCTTCCAAAGTACTGGGATTATAGGCATGAGCTACCACCCCCAGCCTATGTTTGGGTCTTAAAAACGCATCTGTCTCAATCTTATTATAGTCTTGTTCATCAAAGAGTATATTAGGTGTGAGTTCCAAGGTGCTTTGCGGTGTCACTCACGTGCCCTGTTCTTTTGAGAGTTCCATCCGTGCGTATCATATCAATGAGAAGAAATCATTTTCACAGCTCAAGAAATCTACTAATCAGTGAATGATGAGAAGAGTGGCCTTTTGAGGAGAACCAAAATTAAAATGGTCTCAATAGTGTCCCTGTGGATTTCTACAAAAACTTTTAATAAAAACAGCTAGAATTTCATCCCAGCTCAAAAGCTTTTGTTCTATGCCCTCAAGAACTTTAAATTTATTTTTTATTATTTACTATTCGTACTAAATATCAGAGTCTTGAAAATACTAAAAAAAATAAAAATAAAAAAACTGTCTTCCTTTCATTGCTTTCCCTTCTCAAATTCCTTTTTCAAATGTGTTTTGAGCTCAGTATTCCTCAGGCACACTTCTTTACAGTTATTGAAATGAGTGTTTCCCTGTGACAACGTTTAGCCACGAATGCCACAAGGCTACTAAGATTTAAGGCATGTTGCTGATTGGAAGTTCCTCTGAGTACCATCGCCCTTTCCTTATCTATTGCAAACCCAGGGTAGGGAGACAGGGAACCAGCAATGTCAGAAGTAGCTGATATTTTGCATGGAGCTAAGGCTTCTGCTCATCATTTCTCCTCTAGGAAGCAGGAAGCCATTGAAATCCATCCCTAATGTGTCCCAAGTGTCCACCTGCTGAGGGCAGGATTGCACAAGCAACAATCTTTTGCTCATGAAGCCTAGGGAGCACTGTCCCAGGGTATCAATTGGCCCAAAGCTGGTCTCTTCCTACAGACCATGCAGCAAATCAGAAAATAAGAGGACTTGAAGCCCACAGCCCTGAGTTTCAATTCCAGTTCTGTATTTTAGGTCTGTATTTTATTGGTAATTAGTATCATAATTAACTGAGAAGGTTATTTAGATTTATTGAGCCTTTTTTTGTAAAATGGACTATTCAAATACAACTGCAGAAAAACCAAACCCCCCAAAAAAAACCATTGCTACTTAATACAAAAACCTAACTGCAGGCATTTCTACTTTGTGTGGTTGATGGAATAACCCATCACTCTCACCACCAAAACAAACACCCCAAATCCATGCTGGTATTAAAGAGAATGCTGGAATCTCTGTGTAGATGAGCTGCCAAGCCCACTTTGGGATATTAAAGGGTACAGAACTTGAGGACAGCTGAGTGACACTCCTCACAAGGTGACAGCAAGAATTAAGTGACTTAGCACAGAGGAAGCTTCTGGCTCACAACCCTTGTCCTTTTCTCAGACCTCTCCTCTGTCTCTCCCTTCTCTCTCATTTCTCATTTTGCTCACTCTGAAGGTCTCTTTGCCTCCCTTTTCTGGGCCCAAATGCCCAAGGGGAATAAAAATGTTCAACCTATTAATTTCTGATTTTCTAATCATCTACTGGACTGTTGGTCTCCTCTTGGAGATGTTGTAAAGACAAATTTATTTCCCCCATCTTCACAGAAGCCTTGAATTAATTGCAGATCCATAAACTTTATAAAATTTGCAGAAAAAAGCCTTCATATTTTAAGGAAGCCTATTGGCAGATGAAGAATAATGAACAGTTGTCTATCTCCTCACAGTTTGCAATGAGTTTTCTCATCCTTCTAACCTCCCTAATGTGATTTGATTCTTACAAGTACTCCAGTGATACAATATTATTGGTGGATCTCAGTCCTAGGTCCTTGCATGCAGCTTTCATTCCACTGCAATTGAAGTGGCATGTGTTTCTAGATACGCTCCACTTTTAGATCATACGCATTAGCCTCTCTAGCTCAATGGAAAACTGGAATAGAGTACAAAATTAGACAAAAACAAAAAACAGGAAGCAAAACGCTATGCATTTGAAGCATCTCCATTTGCCTTTCTGAGCCCCACTTGTAAATAGATCACATTTTCTCCTCTCCCTCCACCTCTGGTATCCTTACATGTCTGGCAATGCTGGGTTAGTCCACAATGAGTCTAACTGTGGGCATGAACTAGTGAGGCAGTGATTCTGAGAAAGTGCTCCCTCCTTGTTAAACCTTCTGGGAAAATACAACAGAATTTCCTGTTTGAGGTCAATGGCTTTATTTCCAAGGCTTTTCTGTCTTCTAGAGGTATGAGTTCACCTTCATCATATGAAATTTGCAATGGTTCCACAGGCATCCACAATAATCAGTTCAGGGTTAAGCTCTTGACTGGAGAAACCAAAGAAGCAGGAGGCCCTTTGGTAGTCTCAGAGAGCTCCAGATGTGGTTAGCATAAGAAGGCAAGCAACTGAACATTTGACAGCTGTGCAAAAATCAAAGAACTCTTCTAGATGACAGAGAAGATGCCACAAAGTTTTTAAAATCTCATCTTGCTAGGCTGCTAAAGACAAACTGCAGAATGTATGCCCCTTGTGCCACTTACATCAATGTCTTTGAACTAGTAGTTTTTTCAGCTAAGGGAAAATGAAAAGCAGTTACCTGGCTCCATATGCAGTTGTGAACTCCTTCCTGACGACGGCCCATTAATTTCAGCATGCTTGGGGTGGCCTCGGCCTTTCCATCTAAGAGCAGGAAAATGCTGATGAACACTTGCAATGGTCATTCTGTCCTCTGCCTGAGCAGGCAAAGGCATTAGTCAATGCATTTGAAGTCTCTAGAATGGTTCAATGATCTGGTAATGGGAGCAGCTGAATAAATACAAACATACCCCCAAATGAATTCTTCTTAAGAAACTTTCTTCATCTGAGTTCATCAAAAAATAGGAATGTAAATTAGTACAACCTCTGTGGAAAACAGTATGACAATTTCTCAAATAACTAAAAGTAGATCTACCATTTGATCCAGCAATCCCACTACTGGGTATCTACCCAAAGGAAAAGAAATCACTATATAATAAGGATACCTGTACTTGTACGTTTATTACAGCACTATTCACAATAGCAAAGATTTGTGAGTGTTCAACAACAGATTATTGAATAAAGAAAATGTGATATCTGTCTACCTACCTACCCATATACTCTGGAATACTACTCAGCCATAAAAAATAATGAAACTGTATCTTTTACAGCAACATTGATGGAACCAGAGGTCATTTTCTTAAGTGAAATAACTCAGAAACAAAAAGCCAAATACCACATGTTCTCACATAGAATTGGGAGCTAAATAATGTGTATACATGGACCTAGAAAGTAGAAAGATAGGCACTGGAGACTCAGAAAGGTGGGAGGGTGTCAGGGGGGTGGTAGATGAGAAATTAATGGGTACCATGTACACTATTCAGGTGATGGTTACACTAAAAGCCCAGATTTCACCAAAATACAATATATCCACATAGCAAAACTACTTGTACTCTCTAAATCTATAAAAATAAAACAAAAATTAATTCATTAATTTTTTGAAAAGGTTAATAGATAGTAATTCAGGCCATATACTTACATTTTAGGCAAAGGATGTTTATGAAAACTGAAAAGAGTTGCTCTACAAACAATTGTCAGGGAGGCAGCCAGGAGGGAAGGGCAGAAAAAGGGGAAGAGAATGACACATTAAGTGTAATAAATATGCACAGGTTAACTTGTCCCTCTAGAATTGTACCTCTCTCTACCCCAGACAACACTGTGACCACCTGCAAGCATGCATGACTATATATGAGTGTCTGAGTACATCCTATGGGTCTGCATGTAGTGGTATGTATGCAGGATGAGGGAGCACATGTAATAGCACATAAGAGTGGGGTATGTGGGGGTGTGTACAGATGTGCAAGATGTGTATTTATGAAGGATGTGAGGGGTACATGAATAAGGGGTGGAGGCTGTGGCCATGGAGAGAAATTAGAGAGAGAACATGTATGGGGGTATATGGGCTCTGTGTGTAAAATACAGAGGGGATATATTTATCAGGGTGGTAGACGCAGGTGTGTGCACATCAGATGGGAGGTGTGTGCATGGAGCTGTCTATGTGTGCACATGGGGTACATGTATAATGTGAGGATATGTGTTTAGGGACTGTATGTGGGTATGGTGTATAAAAGCTGGGCGGAGTGTCTGCACAATCAAAGTGACATGTGAGATTCTCTGAATAGCAAATCAAGCTTTTCCTTTAGTGCAGCACCTTCAATGCAAGAGTGACTTCTTGCAGAGATGACTTCTTACAAAGAACTTCTTACAGAGATACAAAGCTCTTAGCATTCAGTCCCCTGGAGCTCCTGAACCCCAGCTACATGTGGAATTCCACACCTGTGTCTCCTTTGCTGGGACTCAGGGGACTGATTTGCTGTGACGTATGAGGCTAGAGACCTTCATTTCCCCACAGGACTGATTGGGGAAAAATATATCTGGATTAGAATGTCTGCTGATAAATCATCATGATCATCATGATCATCACCGCCACTGTCATCCTTCCCATGCACAGCACTTGGCAGTTTTCAAAATACATCCTCATACATCATCTCATTGCACTACTATATAGTAACTAAGCTAACAATGCATTGTCCTTTTTGAAAGGCTGATTCTATAATATAAAATCCAGCTGGCTGATAGATTCGTGCTCGTCAAGAAAAGACCGTCCACAATTAGCCTGAGGAGAACTCAAGACCTTCAAATCAAACATACAACCTCCATTTCTTAACCAAAGCTTCAATCTATTCACAGATCTTGTGTGTTTCTACTCTTGCATGAAAATTTAAGACAGCTTCCATTTCTGTACCTGTTCTATTACCCCACTAAAGTGCAAAATTGCAAACCCATAACACTTCTCTGGATGGCCAAGTAGATAAATATTACTTTTTTTGCTGCCAGTATGAAAATAGACTAAGTCGCCACGCTGCTAATGATAATAACACTAACAATGCCATGCCTCCAGGTTCCTGAATGGAACCCCACAGAGAACAATTTGTTCCATCATTTGTCTCAAGGATACAGCAGAAATGTTCATGGGCATCCACATTTCTCATTTTACTGAACTTCATTCCCAGGAAAGCAAAACTGGAATTACTCAAGAGCAGCAAATAACAGCAGCAATGGGGTAATTTGCATGCAAAGATATTGCCAGTGCACCAAACCTTTGATATTGAAGGCAGGATTCAGTCTCTTTAGAGAAGGGAGCCAATGGTATCTCATGGTTTCACATGGTATTTTTTTCAAACACGCTGTGTCTGGAGTTTGTTCCTTCCGGTGGGTTCAAGGTCTCACTGACTTCAAGAATGGAGCCACGGACCTTCGCAGTGAGTGTTACAGCTCTCAAAGGTGGCATGGACCCAAAGAGTGAGGGGTAGCAAGATTTATTGGAAAGAGCGAAAGAACAAAGCTTCCAAACGTGGAAACGGACGCGACCCTGTTGTTGCTGCTGCTGGCTGGGGTGGCCAGCTTTTATTCCCTTATTTGTCCCCACCCATGTCCTGCTGATTGGTCCATTTTACAGAGTGCCAATTGGTCTGTTTTACAGAGTGCTGATTGGTCCATTTTACAAACCTCTAGCTAGCCACAGAGTGCTGATTGCTGCGTTTTTACAGAGCACTGATTGGCATATTTTACAAACCTCTAGCTAGCCACAGGGTGCTGATTGGTGCGTTTTTACAGAGCACTGATTGGTGCATTTTACAAACCTCTTGTAAGACAAAAAAGTTCTTCAAGTCTTCACCCGACCCAGAAGTCTAGCTGGCTTCACCTCTCAACAGGAGAAAGGAAAGTGTCTGTGAGGGGTGTACACTGCCTCTATTTGTGCAGTGAAGTTTTCTCAGACCGTAGTGGAGTAACAAGGTGAGAGTTTATTCAAACACTCAGAGAATTCAGTTCTCATTTTTTATGGTCCAGTGAGGTATGTATCCTTCTGAATGAGGAGTAGAGGTGACACATATCCCCATAACCTGCATCTCAAGTCTTCCATCCAAGTCTTCACTGGAAGGAGAGCAGCTCTGATACCTTGAGCCAAAGTGTTCAGTTTGCAGACCCAGTGCAGCTGCTGGCCAGCAAAATGTGGGCAAAAAATTCACCAAAGCCCATACATTCATGTCATCCATTCATTCATTCATCCCCTCAGCAAGCCTTTGTTGAGAGCCTGCAATGGCCAAGCATGGTTCTCAGAGTGAAGAATCCAGAGATGACTCTACCAGACTCTGCATACTCAAGGTCACAGTCTACAGACAATTCCACCAACAATTAACAAGCAGAGGTAAGTGCTTCAAATGCAGCCGAAGGAGCAAAGTTGGGGGCACCAGGTAGAGCCTTCCTGGGGCAGGTAGGGCCAGAGAGCTGAAGGCCCCTTGAAGTTATAACATTTGAGCTGAGTCATGAAAGATGAGCAGGAGCTGTCCTGGCAGATGGTGACAATTCTCCATCTGTAGAGCAAGTGCTTCCAGAATATCTACTTACGTGATCACCAGAGAGGGAAGGGGCTACGGAATGTTTGGCCCAATGTTTCACAGAGGAATCATTTAGAGCCCTGGCTTTGCAATGTCTCTTTTTAGACCTCTTAGAAGATGCTACATCACACCCACACACATCAATGGTGTGCTTTGCTTCTTCTTCCTAGAAAGCGGAGAGCAAATATCATGGGGGAAATGAAGTGAGATTTAGTCTGCTCTTTGAAAAATAATACTTTTTTTTTTTGGTCTATTGGTGCCCATCCCAAGGATGTACAGCTGCATAATTCTGTTAGGCTTTCCTGGGAAACAAAATCACCTAAGTCCCTGTGAAATCTTGCATTGAATTGCATTACATTACTTTCCAAGGGATTAAGCCCCATCCTGTTTACAGGGGCATACATCCTGTCAGTCCTACATTTTGCATCTGTTATTAAATTCACTACCCTGTGCCAGCTACAGTTCTAAACAGACACAGATCTACTTCAGATTTAGTGTGGATGACAGATATGCAGCAGCAAACTGCCATGCAGAGTACAGAAACCCAGAAATACATGGGAATTCCTTGCCTTCATCAGACCTAATTGGTTATCAAGATATTTACTCATAATGACCATAACATATGGGTACCTCTTAATTCTAAAAGATGGCATCAATGTCAAACTTCCCTGTGCTTGCACCCAGCTAAACCCTTCCATCCATCAAAGGCCAATTTAAATTCTCTTTAACAAGTCCTTTTTTTTTTTTTTTTTTTTTTTTAGACAGAGTCTCGCTCTGTCACCCAGGCTGGAATGCAGCAGGGAGATCTCGGCTCACTGAAACCTCCGCCTCCTGGGTTCAAGCAATTGTCCTGCCTCAGCCTCTCGAGTAGCTGGGACTATAGGTGCGCACCACCACGCCAAGCTAATTTTTGTATTTTTAGTAGAGACAAGGTTTCACCATGTTGGCTAGGATGGTCTTGACCTCCTGACCTTGTGATCCACCCACCTCGGCCTCCGAAAGTGCTGGGATTACAGGCCTGAGCCACCACAACCACCCTCAACAAGTCCTTAATCTCCTTTTTTCCTAAATGCTCACAACACCGGAAATGTGTCATGCGAAGTCAGCTCTAAATTATATTCCCTATATTACTGTTGCCTATAAGGTGTCACCTTTACCTCACAAATACATTTGAAGCCCCCGAGCAAACAAAAACAAAACTATATTTTATAAAGCATCTATATACCACATGCTATTAAGAGTTGTTCTTCCTTATTTCTTTTTAAAATTTTTTTATTTTTAATATTTGTGGGTACATAATAGGTATATATATGTATGGGGTATATGAGATGTTTTGATATAGGAATGTAATACATAATAATCACATTATGGAGAATAGGGTATCCATTCCCTCAAGTATTTATGCTTTGTGTTACAAACAATCTAATTATACTCTTTTATTTAAAAATATAAAATTAAATTATTATTGACTACTGTCACCCTGTTGTACTATCAAATACTAGGTCTTATTCATTCTTTCTCACTATTTTTTGTACCTATTAAGCATTTCCACCTTCTGATTGATAATGCCCTATTGCTTTTCTTTTTTTTTTTTTTATACTTTAAGTTCTGGGATACATGTGCAGAACGTGCAGGTTTGTTACATAGGTATACACGTGCCATGGTGGTTTGCTGCACCCATCAACCCATCATCTACATTACGTATTTCTCCTAATACTATCCCTCCCCTAGCCCCCCAGTGTCCCCCCAACCCCACGACGGGCCCCAGTGTGTGATGTTCCCTTCCCTGTGTCCAAGTGTTCTCATTGTTCAACTCCCACTTATGAGTGAGAACATGCGGTGTTTGGTTTTCTGTTCCCGTGTTAGTTTGCTGAGAATGATGGTTTCCAGCTTCATCCATGTCCCTGCAAAGGACATGAACTCATCCTTTTTATGGCTGCATAGTGTTCCATGGTGTACATGTGCCACATTTTCTTTATTCTATCATTGATGGGCATTTGGGTTGGTTCCAAGTCTCTGCTATTGTGAACAGTGCCGCAATAAACGTACATGCCCTGTTTCTATCTGGCCATTGGAGTTCCCCAGACAGATGTTCAAAGAAAACCATAATCTAAATACACCTAAAGTTGAAATCATCTTTCAACCCAAAGTCCTCTTTATTGGCTGCCTTATTTCTTTGAAATTCTGACTTTTCTTTCTGTTAGCCTGCCCGTGCTGACATAAGTCACATCATTATCTCTTTCTCTCTCTCCTCCCATCTCTCACATTCATTTCTTCCTTTCTATGATTAATGCCATTACATTGGTTCTGACCCTTGTAATCTCCCATCAAGACAACCACAGAACCTTCTAATTACTCTCCACTTAACCCTTCCCGTTCAAATCCAGGCACTCATGCAACTCAGTCATATTAAAATTCATGTACATCGGCCAGCCACGGTGGCTCACGCCTGTAATCCCAGGACTTTGGGAAGCCGAGGCGCACGGATCACGAGGTCAGGAGATCGAGACCATCCTAGCTAACATGGTGAAACCCCATCTCTACTAAAAATACAAAAAAAAAAAAATTAGCCAGGCTTGGTGGTGGGCGCCTGTAGTCCCAGCTACTCCGGAGGCTGAGGCAGGAGAATGGCATGAACCCGGGAGGCAGAGCTTGCGTAAACCGAGATCACACCACTGCACTCCAGCCTGGGTAACAGAGCGAGACTCCGTGTCAAAAAAAAAAAAAAAAAAATTCATGTACATTACATGAATGCTGTCACTCCTGTGGCTACTCACTGTTCACTTCATAAAACACATAAATGTCTTCATCTGGGATAAAAAACCCTGCAAAATCTGGTGGCTATTTTTCTAGCCACATATTTTACTACCTCTCAGCATAAATTCCCTTTATTCTAGCAAAGCTATTTCTGCTGCCTGAACCTTTCCAAAGCCACACCTTAGCCCTGGCTATTACTTTTACACTTTAAAACTTTTTTCCAATTTTCATAATCTGGCTCTGTCTTCAAGGTGTATTCAACTGCTACATAATCTATGACCTCTTCCTAAATGAACTCCGTCAGGAATTAGGCATTGTGTTCTTTTCTGAGGGCATTTATAATTCAATGTGATTTTATAATGCACCCAATGCATTAAGGTATTGTGCTAAATATTGGAGGATTCATCTAGAAAGCTCAGTTTCCATGGAGTTAGAGTTCTAAAGCATATATTAATCAATTAATGTCATTAAAAATGTCCTTGATGGGAAGAAAGTCATGGCTCTTTATACTGAAAAGCACAATGAGTAATAAGTAAACAGATTTATAAGTAGCTCATATGAAAAACATCCTAGTAAAACTTTGGAATTCCATGGGTAACAATAAAAGCATACAATTTTCAAAGATAAACAGAAGCCCCTTCAAAAGAAATCAATTTACACTCAGCTTTCCATCAACATCACTACACAATTACTACAAATATATTTGAAGTTTCAAGGGTAAATTGTTGGACCCATGAATTCTATATGTAAACTACCATGTATGTGAAAGATTTTTAAAAAGAAAATAGGGCCAGGTGCGGTGGCTCACGCCTGTAATCCCAGCACTTTGGGAGGCGGAGGCAGAGGATCACGAGGTCAGGAGATCAAGACCATCCTGGCCAACAGGGTGAAACCCCCTCTCTACTACAAATACAAAAATTAGCCGGGTGCGGTGGCACACGCCTGTAGTCCCAGCTACTTGGGAGGCTGAGGCAGAAGAACCACTTGAACCCGGGAGGCAGAGATTGCAGTGAGCCAAGATCGTGCCACTGCACTCCAGCCTGGCAACAGAGCAAGACTCTGTCTCAAAAAAAAAAAAAGAAAAAGAAAAGAAAATATATTTTGGTCATACAAGAATGTAGATGGCTTACCAAACCAGACCTTCTCTGAATCACTCAATGATACACTACAGAAATATAAAAAATTAATCACAGAATACAGATGACGAATACTCACAAAAAGTAATGATGGTTATTTCTAAACAATAGTTAATACATTCTCTTTAACAATTGATGAAAATATTTTTCACAACATGTTAGTGAGAATAAAAGAGATGGTATTTTAAAATTCTTTCAGTGGTTTAAGAGAAGTACAATGACTAAATGATTATAGAAAAATACGAGTTTTTAACTGTGCATTATGCATTTAAACATAGCACCAAAAATAGATATTGACTCATAATTTCAAGCTAGAAGAGAAAGTTAGAACTAAGAAAACTCACTTAACTTCAAAACACAAACACACACACGAAGACCAATAAATATGAGAAAAGAAAATAAGAAAGCATTGCATAGACCAAGCATAAAATTTGAGGTCGGTAATAATAAATATAAATGGTTTAAACTTTCTTATTAACAATGAACTATCAGAAAATGTTTTAAAAGGGTTAAATTAAAACATAGTTTTATGATCTTAATGGGAGACATATCTAAAATAGAATAACATACAAAAATTAAAAATTATAAAGATGGAAGAAGATGAACCAAGTAAATTGAAAAATTGAACAAAAGGAAAATAGAAATGGCAAAACTTCATGTAGACCCAAATTGGTATAAAGTCAAAAGCAAAATCTGGAGCAAAGAGATATTTTGTAATGATAAAGTGTAAAATCCAAAACAATGTTATAATATCCTTGAACTCTACGTAATTAGCAATACAAAATCAAAATATTTAAGGTAAAAATTTTGAAGTGAAAGAGAAACTGAAAAATCTAGATTTGAAAATTCTTCCCTCTGTAAAAATAAATTTAAAAATATATAAATATAAGAAAGTTTAATTTTTTAGAACATATTTCTTTCTCTTTTTAAATTTGTATAAATTTAAGTAGCACAAGTGCAATTTTGTTACATGGATATATTGTGTAGTGGTCTAGGCTTTTAGTGTATCCATCACCCAAATAATGTACATTGTACCCATTAACTAATTTCTCATCATCCAGCTCTTCCTGCCACCCCTGTACCCTTCTGAGTCTCCAATGTCTATCACTCCACACTCTATACCCATGTGTACACATTATTTAGTTCCCACTTTTTCTTTTTTTTTTTGAGATGGAGTCTCACTCTGTTGCCCAGGCTGGAGTGCGGAGACGCGATCTCGGCTCACTGCAAACTCCTCCTCCCGGGTTCACGCCATTCTCCTGCCTCAGCCTCTGGAGTAGCTGGGACTACAGGCGTCCACCACCATGCCCGGCTAGTTTTTTTTGTATTTATAGTAGAGACGGGGTTTCACCGTGTTAGCCAGGATGGTCTTGATCTCCTGACCTCGTGATCCACCCACCTCGGCCTCCCAAAGTGCTGGGATTACAGGCGTGAGCCACCGCGCCCAGCCATTTAGCTCCCACTTTTAAGTGAGAACCTACAGTATTTGATTTTCTGTTTCTGAGTTGTTTTACTTAAGGTAACATCCTCCAGTTCCATCCATGTTGCTGCAAGACATGATTTCATTCTTTTCATGGGTCAGATGTACTTCTTTATTTATATATAGCTTATTTTCTTTATGCTATATGTCATCAAGAAGCGTGATCTAAATGTGTGCATGTGTGTGTGTATAGATATATATACAAGAGGGAAAAATGTTTATAAAACTTTTGACATAATAAACAAAACTGCTGGCTTTACCACACATGGACATTCCTAACTTCTGATAATTAGGTCCCAAAGAAGAGTCTCAAAAATCCCAAAGGGCTACATTCACTGGATCCAAAGTTAATAACAATAAGGGGATAACCAAAAATGCATCAGGTCATTTAAAAATTAGAAACAAACAAAGAAAACATATAATAAGCCTTTTGGTAAAACAGGAAAACAGGAATAAAATGACATACTTAGAAATAAATGACTATGAAGGCAGTGCAGTTATAAACCTATCGGATGTGGCCGAAGTGTTATTCAGAGTAACTATGTTAGCGTACACACATCATATGTGTGCTCTGTTGTAGATCTTAAAACAAAAAAAAAAAATAGAGTAATTATTATAACCTTGAACTAATTGTTATAAAACGAGTAAGATAAAAATAAGAATTACATATTCAACACAAGCAGCTAGAAAAATGAACAGTAAGTTGAACCTAAGGATAGTAAAAGAAATAAATTAATAATTATTAAAATTTAGTTTAATTAAATAGGAAACAGAAACACTTGTTTACTAAAACTAAGAACTTCTTCTTTGGAAAATTTCTCCCTTTTGCCCCTCAAAATGAATAAATCTTTGGCACATATGTTAAGTAAAAAAGAGAGAAGATACAAAGAAATTAAACATGAAAACATAAATAAATATGAAAAATCTGAAGATTTTTTAAAATATGAAAAATAGCAAGTACAATATTTCAACAATAAATTTAAAATTTAAGTAAAACCAGCTAAACAAAAATAGGACATGTAATAAGTAAGAAAAGGAAACCTCAATAAACTTCAAAGAATAGACATCACACATACTATGTTCTCTGATTTTATTCAATAAATTAAAAATAAGTAACAAATAGAATGCTAATACAAATGCTACATTACAAATACATGGGACAGAGCTAAAGCAAAATTACAGGGAAATGTGTAGATATTACAAACTCCAAATTGGTATCTAAAAGAGAACTGGAAAAATTCAGCAACCTCATGTTTCTGAAGACCTTAGAAAGATATAGATTCTCCAAATATTAATTCCTAAATATAAAGCGATTCCAATCATGGTCCTCAAAGGATTTTTTTATGTAACTTGAGATAATTATTCTAACTTTTATCAATATACAAGTATCTTCCCAATATTTTTAAGTGATGAGAAGGATCCTTTCTACCAGATGTCAAAAAGTACTGAGAAGTCTTATAATTGAAATAATGTTGGATAGGTTTATCTATAAATGGAGAGAGGAGTGTTGCAGTTTGAAACATAAAAGTCTATACCATAGTCACTGGCGCTGTCCAACAAATATTTCTATTATGCCTCTTCTGTATGGGGCACCAGTGCATTGCCCCACCTGCCTTAAGGTTAGGTGTGATCACATGACTTACTTTTGCCAGTGAAATGTTAATACAAGGGACCTGTGTAATTTCCAGATAAGAAGCTTTAAGACTCCAGGCATCATGCACCATGTTCTCTGTCTGTCTCATCTAGTGACTGTCATTGACAGCCCTGACACCCTGCGTACCTCAGCAAGAATGGTGCCGAGCTCCCAGTCAACCCACAATGGATGTGTAACATGAGAGACAAATAAACCTTTTACCCTGTATGTCATTAAGCCAGGTTATTACTGTGACATAATTTGGTCTAGACTGAGAAATAAAGTGGATTTTTACCAGTTATCTTTAAAATTCCATATTCTCTTATGTGCTTGAATATTTCAGAAAAAATGCCTTTATGCACTCCTTCTTTTAAAAAGTCCTTACTAAAGGTTAATTAAGGGCAAAAGAAGATAACAGGAGGAGAGTACTTGCATGTTACTATAATAATTCCATCTTCTGAGTTTAATTTTTCACAATGTAGTTTATAATAAAACAGTGCTTTACAGAAATAAAGGATGTTGATAATCTAAGCGATTGAAAGAATAACTTCCTAAGAATCGCTTCTTAAATAAGCAATAATCCTATTTCCCACCCAAACTCTTTAATTTCTGGGGATTTTAATAGATGAATATTAGCTGCCCAGAAAGGGGATAAAGGATATCAAACACACAGAACTGCTCTTTCCCCCGTGGTGCCTCCAATAGGCAATGGGAACAGTTGTGAACAACCACTCCCCACCTTTGCTAAGCTCTCATCTCCAGAGCAAAAAGTCAAAGGGTCAAAGGCAATAGGTTCATAATCATGGCCAATTATCTATGGAAAATACATGAGAAAAATGGCCCACAATGGACCTGACCTCTGACCATTTGCTGAAACTTTGATTAGCAGAATTCTGAACATGTGTAACAGAAATCAGGGAAGTTTTTCTTTTCAGCACTAATCTCATTGGGAAACTATAAACAAATCAAGACCCCATGATTTGCACAGTGGATCTGGTTATCTTAAAACAAAATTTCTCCTTCTTGTAACTCTCATGAGACTGTTCTTTACTTTGTCAATATTCATATCTCAAGGCTATTGGTCCCAAACCAATTTGTTTGCAATCCAGCTAGGCGGTCATTACAATATAACTGAATGAGCCATAACACATTGATAGGAAATTTTATGACGTTCAAATATTGCTGCAACACATAGATCAACTGAAGGTAAATTCCACTCAATTGCTAAAATGGGCAAAGAAATCTAACGCACTTAATCGTGGCCCATTTATTTAGGTACAGTGACAAGACTGCTAGCTAGTCAAGCTCTCAGCACATGGCATAAGGATGGGAGGAAGTTGGAGCTTTCTAATCAGCATTCACATTCTGACTCAAGCATTTTTTGAGTTGTAAATCACTATATAAAATTTGTAGTTGTTACTGTTACTGTACAATAATCATCCGGAGTTTCAACTGTGAGAAATGGAAAACCAGGCTTGACAATTTCTTTAGGAGAATTCTCTAAGATTCTCTAAACAAGACAGTAAGACCATTTACAAGATTATTTCAGAAAAATTGGTTCCCTTTATTTATTTATCAGAGTTGATTCTAAAGCTGACATCATTTCTCTTTAGCCAGTCACCATGACTTCTCAGTTAATTAAGATAAGTTACCTCAAAAGCCTAGAGGGCAGCAAAGGTGCCCATGGCACAGGCACTAAACAAGATTAGAAAAATGAGTGTTCAGAATGGCCATTTAATACTGCAGTTACACTACAAAGAAAATGTTTTTGATTCCCAAGTGATATTACACAGATGTCTACATGGATAATAGATGGGGTAAAGAAAGCAGAAAGGACTACAATTAATGAAGTGGTTATCACAGAGACCCAGCTCTTTGACATTGGATCTGATCTTTCCCTGTGGCCAATGAGACTAAGGCAATGGGGGTAGAGTGGAAAGAGAGGGGACTAGGAGTCAGAGTCTACACTTGAGACCCTGAGCAAGACAGTTTACCCTCTTTATGCCTTGGTGCCCATCTATGAGATACAACACAACCTTGATCATAAGAGTAGTTATGTGGATTAGACAAGATAACATGCAAAATCCTTCATCAACTGCATAGCACTCTCCAAAGGATCATTTTTAGAAGTCATGCAATTTGCAACAAGGATCCAGTGAAATCTATGATGCAAATGTGAATCCTAATACAAAGATCTACTCTGCACCCTAGACAAAGCTAGGTTACACAACCATTCAGAAAGAGCAGATGAGTGAGAAAAAAACAAACTGAGTCCACTAAAAGCTGATGTAGACACTCAGGCTGCACTGTGCATGGGAAACAGCAAGCTCTGTTTTGCCTCCTGAAGTCAGAGCTGAATCCAACAGAGACCTGCCTTCCCTCTGTGAGCGCCAAGGTGCCCCAGCCCTCACAGGAAGTTTTTGGCCCCACTGGTTCTTATTGATTCTTTCCTAGTTCAAATTCATGTCTCTCATGTTTTCCTATTTCACATCTTACTGCTTTTGTGAATGATTTGGTTGGTAAATTATTCAGTAAAGCAACCATAAATTATTCTATTTTATCAGTCTTACAACCGCTGAAGGAAACTGTTCAAAGCATTTCTCTTGGCACTTGCTTGCTCTATACTTGCAGCCGTCTACCACCAAGCACAACCTTGCTATGGGTCATCAGCACAGGATATCTCCGAGATCTGTTCAGCTTCAGCCAGTTCCCACTGTGATATGAACCTCCAAAAAAATGGCCATGTTTGCAATAAGTGCCTTCCTTGGATGATAAACACATACTAGGGATGTCACCTTAGCAAGTCATTTAAACTTTCTTTGCCTCAGTTTCCTTCTCTTTAATATAAGAATAATAATAACATCTATCTCATAGAAATGTCAGGAGGATTAAATTATAATTATATTATAAAGGGCTTAGAGGCCGGGCACAGTGGCTCACGCCTGTAATCCCAGCACTTTGGGAGGCTGAGGCGGGCAGATCACATGGTCAAGAAATCGAGACCATCTTGGCCAACATGGTGAAACCTGTCTCTACTAAAAATACAAAAAATTAGCTGGGCGTGGTGGCACACACCTGTAGTCCCAGCTACTTGGGAGGCTGAGGCAGGACAATTGCTTGAACCCGAGGCAAAGGTTGCAGTGAGCTGTGATTGCATTCCAGCCTAGTGACAGAGTGAGCCTCCATCAAAAAAAAAAAAAAAAGCTCTTAGAAGACTGCCTAGTGTGGTGAGAGCTATATCAGTGTGTAAAAAAATGCATTATTTGTGGGGACAACCAATTATGAGCCTAGAATAACAAACTTTTAGGTGAAGATGAATATAAATTATATTTACATTGCTAAACAATATTACAAGGGTGATTGTACCTCTTCTGGATATATTTTTCCTGCAAGGCAAAAACATGCCTGCCTCTGGTATTCTCAATCCTTATTAATGATGTCACAATTTGCCCAGTTATCCCAGTTGGAATTCCAAGTCATTCTCAACAACTGTTCCTTCCTTACGTACATCTCAGTTGCTATCTCAAGTGCTATCAGATAGCACTTGTCACTTCTACCTAAAAAAAAGTCTCAAATTCTCTCTACTGAGTTCACCATTTTGAATAGGAATAGCAGGTTCTATACAAAACGGGTACTGGTCCTGTGGGGGAAGTGACAAAACCTTGGAGGTATTTATCAGCAGCACTGGAAACAAGAGGGTGGACAAAGGTTCAACATCTGGTCCAAAAGTCAAGGTTGGGATATGGAGATCTGCTGGAAATGAATGACTAAAAAAGCAGTAGCCTCATGTCAAGAGAACATCAGTAGTAACAAAAGTCAGCAAACAAAGGCTCAATGGAGTAAACACTCCCATTTATTTAGTAATCACCATGTGTCAGACACTGTTCTTAGTGCTTTTGATGTATAGTTTCATTCACCTCTCATATCTGCAGAGAGTGGTTGATGTTATTACTCTTATTTTTCAAATTAAGAAACTTAAGCATAGAGAGGTTTGGTATCTTGGCCAAGGTCTTATGGCCAATAAATGGTCACAATGGGTTTTGAATCCAGGCCTTTCTGGGTCCAAAGTTATAAGCCTCCATAATTATGTTCTATCTCCCCAAAAATAAAACCAACAGATGTGATCATGGAAATGGGTCTTGAAAATAGGCTAATTCTTCAATGTCAGATGTCAACACACTTTTTCATTAAAGGGCCAGATAGTAACTATCTCAAGCTTTGCAGGTGATGTGATTTCTATCACAATTACAGCAACTCAGCTCTTTATAGCACAAAAAGAGTCATAGAAAATATGTCAGGAATGGATGTGATTATATTCCAGTAAAACTTTATTTATTAAAACAGGTGATGAGTCAGATTTGGCTGACAGATAACAATTTGCCAACCACTGTTCTAAATGGTGTCTTTAAACCAGGCTTGTTTTCCTCTGACCACATGTACATATATCTACTTTTATACAATCAAAAAATGTCACCTTATGGTAATTAGCAGTGCCAGATGATACATGTTGGACAGATATTAAATAGTAAGATGGGTGAAGGAAAATTTAGAGTAATAGTAATTGTTTCTGCCCTTCCTCCATCTCATCCCCTCCAAACTAGATGAGCAAAATAACCTACATAAATATCATCAAAAATGTGCACATTTTCCCAGAGAAATAAATTCTGCATTTTAAAATGCAATGTGATATAAAGTAAGGAAAGAGCACTGTAACAGGAGTCCAACGACCGCTAAAGCAAAGTTCCTGTCTTAGCTCTGCCAGTAACCAGCTGTGACTCCACGAGTGCCTTCTCCCTTTGGGTCTCCATTGCCCCATGTGCAAGTGGTGAAGGGAAAGGCTACACTGCATTTAAGACTGTCCTCTGGAGGACGTGCCCACAACCACATGCCCCTGCACTTTATAGCTTTATCCGTCCCGAGCAAGTGGTTCCCACAAACCCTTACTTGCCTGTGAGTAGAGTCAGTTCCGGGTCAGGAGATTGAAGCATATGTTTTGGTCAAAAGAAAGTGGGAGAGGGAAGAATTGCATGTGCCTGCTCCCATCACTGAGTGCCCTGGCTGTTCACAAAATGCTCTAGCATCATTATCATCACAGCCCCAAGAGCCCTGATTATGGTGTTTTTCTCAAATGGGAACTATAATTGACGAAGTTTGTGAATCAGTCAGAGGCATGGCCCAGTTGGTGATTTTGCTCAGACACAGTTTTTAGCCCATCAAATGAAGATAATAATATCTACATCAATAACTTGTCACAAGAATCAAAAATAATATATTACATACCTAGATGGCTCCTAGCACATGCTAAGTGCTCAGTGAAGGTAACTTTCATTTTATTATTGTCAATTTTATTTTAATTACTAATTATATCACCTATTATATAGTCCCACAGCATGATCTCTGTAATAGACACTACAACAAAGTCCCAGCATAGGAATTCAAATGAGGTCATCATTTGACTGTATTTTTTATTCACTATTCCAAAGGAAGCTCTAAATGTATGTGTTAGCTATCAGGGTGATGGTTATAATAATGATAACAATGTCAATACAAATAAGAATGTCATAAGTTAAGGTTTACTTTATTCCATAGAATTCCAAAAGTTTAATGGCAGTGGGGGAGGGGGTGCTTCCCAAAGAGAAAAGCACTGTCGGGGGATTGGACTCCAGTCCTCTGAGTGTGCACATCTGTGGCAGGATCTGGAGCTTCTTGAAGGCAGCAGAGGAAGATGCATGGAGCCAGTGAGGGGACAAGAGGCTGTGCAAGGTAGGAAGCGCTAACAACAATCTACATATCTTCAGTAAAGCTGTTGAATCCACAAAACCTTATTTGTGAATAGATTCCTTCAGGAAAAGTAGAGAAGGGACTGAGATCTGTGTTTTGAACTGCATGGGGACAAATAGAGATGTCACATAAAGTCTCTCTCCTAAAATTATAACCTGTGGTAGAACCAGAACTGGAATCTCAGTTTTTCACTCATGTTAGTATATCACCCTGACTTCCCAAGATATTCAAAAGGGATCATCTTGGAAACTATTCTATTTTTTTTACCTTAAGTTGCAGACTAACTTCTTCAAAGCAAGAAAAACGTAAGGAAAGATGAGTTGGAATTCAGAAAAAAAAAAGTAGGTGAAGTCTTTGAAATTGGCCAAGCAGAGAAAATTGGACATTTGAGCTAAAGTCATCAAAATCTTCAGGATACAGAGTGGCTCCAATAGTATCAGAATTACATTCGGAGGTCTTCCAGTAATTCTGAACCGAGACATATTACCATGCTACTACTCAAGAGTAAATCCTCAGCCCAGAACTGAGCCAAGAGTGTACCCTTGTTACAGCTGCCCAACAGCACAGGACAGGCTGATCATTTGTGGCCAGTGCTGGCCCTCAAAATTCTTTTTCATGCTTAGCGAAAATCATGGAAACAACACTAAGATTAGCATTATGGTCTTTAGAGATTCACTGTTTGAAACTGGAGAAATCAGAGGGAGATCAAACATGTGCATCATTAGTACTATAAGAAGTCTGGGGAACTCTGGCAGAGTGGCCAGCTCAGGATGCTCTTGGAAGTTAGTGACTAAAGCAACCTCTAGATGGGAGGTCCATGAACCATTAAGTCAATTCAATGAGGTCATCATTTGACCTTTAAAAAGAATGATAAAGAAGAAGGACCTGGCTGACTAGATATCAAGACAGGTTGTAAAACTATCATAATAAAAAATTAATAAAAACATCATGAAACTGGTGCAAGACTCATGCCAATGAAACAAAATGAATAGATCTATGAATACAATGGAACATAAATATAACATAAAAAAGTCTCTACAGATCCATAGGAAAATGATGGACCATTTAGAAGATGGTTTGGGGAAAGCTAGCTCCCAATATAGAGAAAAATAAAATTTAATTCCTCCTATACCTCATTAAATGGTAGACTCCAAATGAATTAAAGATCTAAATGTGAAGATAATTAATACGAAAAAATGCGGGAGAATATCTTTGTGACCTCAGAGCAGGGAAATGCATTTGTAAACAAGAGTTCAAATGCACAAAACTTAAGACAAAATTCATAAATGTCATTACATCAAAACTAAGGAGAACAGCATGGACAAAATAAATAGAAATATCCATAATACACAAGGAATGCCTAAAAATCAATAGGAAAAAGATAGCAACCCCAATAGAAAAATGGGCAAAGAATACGAACATGCAATTTGAAGAGGAAAATAAATGCAAAAGACTACCTAAGCACTCAAAGAGATGCTCAAAATCATTAGTGATTACAGTAATAGAGACATGCACATTCAAACAGTACTGAGATACCACTTACACCTATTAGAATGTCAAAAATTAGAAAGCTAGGCTGGGCACAGTGGTTCACACCCATAATCTCAACACTTTGGGAGGGTAAGGCGGGAGGATTTCTTGAGGTCAGGAGTTCAAGAACAGCCTGGACAACAGAGCAAGACCCCATCTCTGCAAAAAATAAAATAAAAATATATCAGCTTGGTGAAATTCTGCACACCTGTAGTCTTAGCTACTTTGGAAGCTGAGGCAAGAGAATCCCTGGAGCCCACAAGTTTGAGGCTGCAGTGAGCTAGAACTGCACCAGTGCATTCCACCCTGGGCAACAGAGTGAGATCTTATGCCTAAAAAAAAAAAAAGAGAGAGAGAGAGAAAGAAAGAATTAAAAGGGAAAAAGAAAAAGAAATTTGGAAAATGTCAAGTACATGATGTAGAATCCCATACATCACAGGTGGGAGCTTCAGCTGGTGTAGCCACTCTGGAGAGCCAACTAGCATTGCTCTTGGTCACACTGAAAATGTGCATATAGAATGACTGAGTAATTGACCTGTGTGTATATTCTCCAAGAAATTTCCTCATAGGTTCATAAGGGGATGTAAACACTGATGTTCAATGCAGTACTATCTGTGGAGGTAGAAAGTAGGAGGCAACTGGGATGTCTGAAACTGAGAGAGTGAATTGGGATATGTGGTGGATGTACCTGAGTGTTACACAGCAATTAAAAGCAATGGATTAGACAGTAACATAAGTGAATCCTAAATATGGAGTGCTTAGTGAAAAATGTGACAGAATGAGATATACAGCACAAATCAATTTACACAGATTAAACATTCATACAAACCATGTCATTATGGGATTAGAAATTAAAATAACGATGAGATACTGCTACATGTTTATTGGCATGGCTAAAATCTAAAAACTAACAATACCAGTTGCAGAAATGGATGCAAAACAAAAGGAATTCTCATTCATTGTGAGTAGGAATACAAAATGGTACAGCCACTTTAGAAGACAGATTACCAGTTCTTACAAAGCTAAACACAGACTTACCACATGATACAACATTCACACTCCTAGGTATTTATCTAACTTCTTTGAAAACTTACAACCGCACACAAAAAATTCACATGAATGTTTATAGCAGCTTTATTCATAGTCACCAAAAGCTGGAAGCACAAGGTATCCTCCAATACATGCATGGATAAAGAAACTAGCGCATCCACACACTAGAATATTATTCAATGATAAAAAAAAATGAGTATCAAGCGATGGAAAGACATGGATGAATTTTAGATTTTAAATGCACATTGCTAAGTGAAAGAAGTCAGTGTGAAAAGGCTACATACCGTATAATTCTAATTATATGGTACTCTGGAAAAGGCAAAACGATAGAGGTGGTAAAAATATCAATAATTGCCAGGTGGATCAGGGGGTTGGGGAAGGTAAGAATAGGTGAATCACAGAAGATTTTTTAGGACAGTGAAACTATTGCAGTGGATAAAAGACACTACACATTTGTATAGAACTTTATAGCACAAAGAGAGAATCTTAATGTTTACAAATCTGGAAAATTCTTTAGGACATCAGGGCATCCCAGGATAGAATGCACACTGTGACAAAGAATGCTAACCGTGTTATGAGACGATTAAAGAATCTCCCTGAAGGGATCGGGAGAAAAAGGTACTAACATAAGTAACTCTGGAAATGAAGCCTATAAGGTTAATGGCAAAAAGAAACCACATATAAATACTGTACTCTAGTTGATAAAGTTGTTTTCCATGGGAGTGATTATTAATAATTGTGATACTGCAATACAGGTATATTGGAATAGGACAGTTAAATAAGTAAAGAGTAGATGGTAGAGGCCAGGTTTCTCATCATTAAGTGGGAAGTTATAGACAAGAGGAGGCAGCCTGAATGATCCATATAATAGCAGATTGTAGTTGGAGACATCAATTGAGTAGAGCACATATTGAGGTTAATAGAGATATAGACGGTTACATATACATAATGTTTATATTTACATATTTACAAAAATATTAAATGTGTGTAAATTCATACACATATGTATTTCCTTGCTTTGCCAACTGAGAAGGCCTAGAAGGAACAACAGCCCAGGAGCAACACATACACATAGGGCCAAGATTTCGGCTTTTAATACTATTCTCAATTTAAAACAAAACAAAACAAAACAGGAATCCTTATAAAAATGGCTGATTCTAGGATAGAAGCAGGGAATCTACAAAATGAACTTGGAGCATCTTGTAGTTCCAGAAGGAAGGAAGTGTTAAAGAGACAGAGAGGGAGAAAGAAAGAGAGAGAGAGAGAGATGGTGGTATATTAAAAGGACAAGAAGCCAGCTGAAAGCATTCCCAGAGGCCAAAGCTGAAACAATTTGAGAAATAAGATAAAGTGGTATTGGATTATTACTCAGGTATAATACAAATATCCATGTTATAAATAAATGATTAAACAAATAAATAAAGGTGAGGAGAAGAGACAAATCTCTCCTGAAAAGAATTCCAAATAATTTTGTAGCTACTCCACCCTCAAGGAAAGGGAGCACAACTTCTCATTCCTTAAGTGTGGGCTATACAGAATGACCTGTCTTCAAAGACTACAGTCTGGAAGTAAATGGAGGTGGGGAGAGAGTAACTTGATAGTGAAGAAACCAAATGCTACCTCAGGCAGGAATCAAGGTTAACATCAACAGTGACAAGTTATGTGATGGTGTGGACCCTTGATGTGATGTAATGAGAATGACTTTACCTCTGTCATCTTCCTCCCTAAAACTGTACCTCCAATCTAATCATGAGAAAAACATCCAATAAATCTCATTTGAAGGACATTCTACAAAGTACTTAACCAGTGCTCCTCAAAACTGTCAAAGTCATTAAAAACAGTCTAAGAAATTGTCAGAACCAGAGGAGTCTAAGGAGGCATGATAACTACATTCAATGTAGTATCTTGGATGGAATCCTTAAACAGAAAAGGTACATCCTATTTTTAAAAATAAGGATATTGAATGCATTATGGATTTTAGTTAATAACATATCAATAATGGATGATTAATTGTGTCTGATGTATCACACCAAGGTAATATGTTAATAGGGCAAATAGATGTAGGATATTTAGAAATTATCTAATATCTTTGCAATCTTCAATCTAAAATCTATCAATCTGAAACTGTTCTAACTTTTTTTAATTTTTTAAATACATAAAACAATATACAAATACACATTATGCAAGAATATATATAAGGAAACAGATCCAGAACAAGGGGAGATGTGCCTCTTTGGCTAGGAGAAGAGAATGGCAGCAGGGTATAGAGATAAAGGAGAAAGCAGGAAGGTAGAGGCAGGGCTAACTCATCTGTTTGTCCAGTAAACACAATGCCTTAGGTCAAGGTACTTTTTAAGAAGTCATAAAATATTTAAGTTTCTTTTAAAATCAAAATGAAACTAAGAACTCTTTGGGTTGATGAAAAAGTTTAATTTGTTTTTCACACATCAGGAAAAAAAATGAAATTTTAAGGAAACACAAAAATCTATCATAGTGAGAAAGACCCACAAAAACAAAAATGACTAGGGCCCACAAAAGTCATGGTATGTCCTTGGGAAAAAGTGGGTGGAGAAGGAGCCTGAATTGCCACAAACCGGGATAATAATATGCTGTGAACTAAGAAGAACCACTAACTCATTTCTCTGCCCCTAAGGCAACAAATTAAACAAACCAACTAACAGCGAACACTCCCACAGTTGAAAGGAAGTACCTGAAGAAGTCAGAGTTATCCTGAGAGGGGAAGAGAAAAGAAGTGGCAATCGTGTCTGAGATGACCGGCCTCCCTGGACACACAGGTCTTGAGGGGCCACCAACCAAGTGTTGAAGGCTGTGGCTGACACCTCACCACACACAGCCAGCCCCGCGGGGAGGGGTGGGCACTACACTGATTTCACTGGTGCACAGTAGGGCCTGAGTGTCACCATTTTTAAGAAGATCCTCGGGTGATTCTGAAATTTGGCCATGGTTGAAAGTGTGCCACTGAACTGTTTCAAGAGTAGCAATGGGGATTAGGAAAATCTTGTACGTTTCAGCATTTGGAGTATTATGTGGTCACATGACCAGCAATCCAGCCATTTTGGCAGGAAAGTGTCCAATATTGAAACAGATAAAGGAGAATATGGAGAGGTATGCCCCAGAGAGAGGGAGAAAATACAAACACCAAAACCCTTTAATTATGCATTCACACTTGAAGCAAGCCACTGTATAAGGTGCATGGAGTCCAACTGGGAAAATCATGCTAGTTGGAGCACATCAGGTAACCATTTACAGTAAAGCCAAGAAATCCTCAAGTTCTCTCCATTCTCTAAGATCATTTCCAGGCTCGAAGGAAGAACTGTAACGGGCTGCCCCCGGGTGCCACAACTGAACCACTTAGGACCAGTATCACAAGGACAGGTTTGAGAATTGAGAATTGTTCCTGGAGCAACTCAGACCTCTGAGGGCAGCCCCTGACCTATAGGCTCCTCAAAAGGAGTCCCTTGCTCTGGTTAGAGTTGAGTTGAAAGCCACAGATTTGCTTTCAATATGGCGGCCCTGATGAGAAGCAGGACCTAGGAACACACATTCTGGCGTTAATGACTTCCAGTTCTAGGGTGGTTCAGTATGAGAACATTTTCTATCATGGCCTACACTTTCCAAGCTTTTTTTTTTCAAGGAAGAGTCCTCTAAGTAGATAAGGACATGTATTAATACAATATCTGACATAAGTAGATTAAAGAAGAAGAAATATGTTCAAAGGATACATGATTCTTAGCATAAGTGGATTAAAGAAGAAAAAAATTCAAAAATAACGTACTTTGATAAAATACTAAAATAGAAGAATAGAGGAAAACTGTTTTACCATAATAAAAGCCATCTATTTTGATCTAAAAGTCATATTCATGTTAAAATAGAAATAAAATAAATATATCCAGTTTTACTATTATTCATATTCTAGAAATTCTATTCACTGAAAGCAAAAATAAGATAGTAATAAGATACATGTTAAAAAATAAATGATAAAAAATTTCTGAAAGTATTATTTCATAGTTAGATAACCCAAGAGAATAAGCTCGGAAATTATTTTAATTAGCAAATGTTTGATAGGTAGCCTGATGAAAGATAAATGTGTACACACACACACACACACACACAGAGAGAGAGAGAAAGAGAAAGGAGAAAAAGAAATTCTCATACAGTGACTGAAGTTATAATGAAAAAAACTCTAATTCACAATATCTTCAGAAATGCAATTATAAGGAATAATTTTAATGAGAGACACCTGTGATCTATTTGAGTAAATCAATATTTTACTGAAAGTCATGAAAACTTGAATAAGTGAAAAGCAGCATCATAATCTGAGATGAGCGGCAGCATGTTTTGAAAGTACCAATTTTCCCAAAACAATTTATGTTTCATATAAATTTAATCCAAATCTCAGCATGTTTCTTTTTAACCTGACAAATTGCTCTAAATGTCACCTGGAGGAAACAGGTCATAGATTAAACACAATTTTGAAAATGTATAATTATGGGGAACAATCTTATCATCAGATGTTAATGCATATTATAAAAATGTAGTACGAAAAAGTATATAATACTGCCAGAAACTAGACAGACAGCAAAATTGAATAGAAGAGTCATATAGTAACATAGAAGAATGGTTAGCAATTTACATACACACATACACACATACACACACACTTAATAAGAGTTTCGGAGAGGAATGATAATTTTCCAAATTATTTAGGTTCAAGGTATGATGTAAGGGATAATAATAGAAAGAACCTAGGAGACCTGAGAATTAACAATGGTAGTTTGATAATAACTTTTCCAAATTACTATCCCTAACATCATACCTTGAACCTAAATAAATACTAGGAATATACCAAGCACATAGTTGACAGTGAGTAAATATTTGTTAAATGTGAAAGTTAAAGGTAAAACTTAAAACCACATGAAAAATAAAAGAAGAAAATTGTATATGATATCTATCAGACCTCTGGAGAGGGAAAATGTTCTAGCCTATAGGAGAAAGAAGCAATCACAAGGGAAGAGATGAACAGATTTTGTATGAAAAAATTTTAAATGTATATATGACAAAATATAAAAGGATAGCCTCGGAAAAGAAATCATATCAAATATGACAATATGTTCATGCTTTAACTTACAGAAAGTTATGTAATGTAATGAGAAAAACATCCAACTATAAAAGGCACAATAAAATTTTGGAAAAAAAGAAATACAACTAATTGAAAAATTTAGAAATTGATTCTCATTAGTATAGTAGTCTCCCCTTACCCAAGAGGAATATGATCCAAGCCTCCCAGTGAAGGCACGAAACTGCAGATAGTACGGAACCATGTATATACTATGATTTTTCCTATATAAGCATAGTCGTGATAAAGTTTAATTTATAAACTAGGCACAGTAAGAAATTAGCAATACATATTAATAAAATAGAACAATTACCACAATATATTGTAATAATAGTTATGTGAATATCGTCTCTGTCTCTCTCGAAATATCTTACTGGACTGTACTCACCCTTCTTGTGATGATGTGACATGATAAAATGTCTACGTGATGAGATGAGGTGAGATGAATTGCATAGGCATTGGGATGTAGTGCTGGGCTAGTACTGTGGACCTTCTGATGGTAGCTCAAAAGGAGGATCATCTGTTTCAGGTGATCCTGGGCCATGATGATGAGGACTGCTGGGCGGGTGGCATCTACAGCATGGGTACACTGGACAAAGGGATGGAGCCAAGCAGTGTGAGATTTCATCACACTACTCAGAAGAGTACACATTTTAAAATGTGTGAATTGTTTATTTCTGGATTTATTTTTATTTTATTATTTTTTTTTTTTGAGACAGAGTATTGCTCTGTCACCCAGACTGGAGTGCAGTGGTGCCATCTTGGCTCACTGCAACCTCCATCTACCCACGCTGAAGCAATTTTCTGGCCCCACTCTCCCAAGTAGCTGGGATTACAGGCACCTGCCACTACCACCTGGCTAATGTTTGTTTGTTTGTTTGTTTGTTTGTTTGTTTTGAGATGGAGTTTCACTCTTATTGCCCAGGCTGGAATGCAATGGTGCGATCTTGGCTCACTGCAACCTCCCCCTCCTGGGTTCAAGTGATTCTCCTGCCTCAGCCTCTCCAGTAGCTGGGATTATAGGTGCCCACCACCACGCCCAGCTAATGTTTTGTATTTTTAGTAGAGACGGGGTTTCACCATGTTGGCTAGGCTGGTCTCGAACTCCTGACCTCAGGTGATCTACCTTCCCAAAGTGCTGGGATTACAGGAGTGAGCCACCAAGCCCAGCCTATTTCTGGAATTTTTGTCTAATATTTTCTAACTGTGTTTTACCACTAGTAATTGAAACTGGGGAAGGCAAAACTGGATAAGGGGGACTACCGTATTCTGTTCTGTGTGGGTTGTCCTTTCACTTTCTTGACAGTGTCCTTTGAAACACAAACGTTGTTTCATTTTGAAGATACCCAATTTATTTATATTTCTCTTTGTATTTTTGTGTTTTTAGTGTTATGTCTAAGAAACCATTGCCTAACCCTTTCCATGAATTTTTTAAATGAATGCATATAGTAGAGGAATTTTCCATAAAGATTGATTTCCTGGCTACATAAACTCTCTGCCCATCCTGTCTCCCCTTTTCTGGGTAAATGTGTAGTTGCCCTGTAAAGGAAGCCTTGGATAGATGCAGCACAATATAGAATCTCCAGAGATCACAGAGTGGTAGATAAAATCCAACCAAATACCATTGCAGCACCTACCAGGAAGTTGGCACTCCTTGTTTCTTAGATATACCTGTGATATGATTTCTAGTAAAAAGAATCCCAATGACTGTTTTTCTCCATAGGTTCTTACCATGGAAAATCAAAACGACTGGCTCCTTCAAATAAATTTTATCTGCAGCCTTGCCAAGTCTTCATCTTGGAAACAATAAGCCTGCTTTATATATTCAACACTAGATAGACTTTTATATAACTATGCTGATTGTGAAGCTGATGTTGCAGCATACAGTAAAGCTTAGTAGATAACATTGGATAAGGTATGGAGAGTAATCTGTGAATGTGAAGAAAAAAGACTGGAAGGAAGTACACCAAAACATTAATAAGTATTGCACAAATGCTGGAGGGAATAGCTGCCTTTTACCTTTTATCTGTACTTTATAAATTACTTCAAGATAAATAAATCATGAATTTTATTAACTTGCATTGAAAAAAATTTACAACCTAGTCTCAAACTCTATTCAGTACATTTTTCAAGCCTTTCCCCAGATCTGCTCCACTATCTAACTACCATTGTGAATTCCCAGGTCTCACAGGTTCTTTCTATTTTTATGCCTTTGTTCATGATGTTCCCTCAGCCTCTAATGCTCTTCCCTCTCATCTCAGCCTGACAAAAGACTGCTCATCTTTCAACACCTAGTTCTAAGACCTTGCACCTTCTCTTTGAATTCTCCACTGAAAAATAAGTATTCTTCCTTCTAGAGTTATTTTATAATTTTCCTCTTATCATGTTTCCCTTTTTCACCTTGCCATGAATAGAACTGTGTTTGACTGGTTTCTCCTTCTAGAAATGGAAGCAACTCAGTGGCAGTGCTTAAGTATAAATATTTCTGATTTTATCCCAGTCCTTAGTAAATGTTTCTTAAGCCGCATTGGCCATAAAGTAGCATGATAGCATGAAAATAGCAAAGAGGACACAGAAAGTCAAGTGGATGTCATAGAAAAATTGTGAGCACATGAACTTCTGCAATGGCCCATTCCTTCTGCAAAGGAGCTGCTGTTCCCTGCCATACAGGGCAAGCACAGGACATGACTATGTGTCTGCAGCATGCAAGACCACCATTGTCTGAACTCAACTTACACTGCAGGTAAGAAAGAAGCCTTGCTGCAAGCAAGTCACTTCCCTCTGAGAGCTGGCTAGAAATCTTTCCTCAGTCATCTGCAGCAATTCCTGGTACTGGCAAGTTTTTGCTAATAATGATAAAATTCATAATGTTAGTTCTTCAGAGCAAGATAATTTCCAGGTATCATTATTACCTCTCACAGTTGATAAGACTGAAAATAGTAGAAGTTGTGCCTTCCTAAGAGCAATGCGTCCAGTCCTTGATGTGATCAGTACTCAAGCCTGAGTCATCTGACCTCATGCCCACTGTTTTCTCTGCTTTCTTCTCATTCATTGCCTTCAAAAAATCTTGGGAAATGGAAAGTGGTCAGCGTGGGCCAATGTATCATTCAAAGCCTATAGTGGAACAAGGAAGAGAAAGACAGAAATAGTAAGATACAGTTCTCCCGCTCCTCATTCAAGAGATTTGTAAATATAAATTACAGCTTCTAGCAATGAGCAAAAAGCAGTCCTCTGCCAGTTTAAACAGGGTCTACCTCTTAGATTTCAATTAATAGTGTATAGAATAGTCTGAGTAACAAACATTAAAATGGTGACACATTTTCAGGCATTGGATCACAGAAATGAGGCAGGTACTTTTAAAAGTACATGAATGTATTTTCTGAAATTATGCTGCCCTGTGGTCTCATGACAAACCAAGCTTTCATTCATTCACACAGTCATTCATTTAACAAACGTCTATTGGGAACATCTACAGTGTGCCTGATGCTGGGCAGCATCTCAGTTGTATGTAAAGCTTCAGAAAGTTCATAGACCCCAATTTAAGGACACTTATCTAGAAGGTGCAAGTATCTTATCCTCATTGAAGTAGAAAGAAGAGGGGATTAACAAGCACGGAAGCTAAGTAACAGCTTCATAAATTAACAAATAAGCTTCTCAATGGACAGCCTAATCGTCTGAAATCAGTTTATTTACATAAGTGATTCTGAACTGAATTAGCTAATAAGCTACCTCGCAAAGCTATGATCGAATTGGCTTCAGGACAGATAACTTTTGCAGAAAGGAGAAATTTGTTCAAAGAATGGGTGCCCTGCCTCTTTCCCCCTCCCAGTAGAATTTCTTTTCTGTTTGACTTTAAATTATCCCAAGTGCCACCATCTGAAATCATGTCTATTGAAACTGATGTTTTAAAGCTGATCAAATTCCACATCCACACAGAACCAGAGCTATAACTGCGATGTTGGCAAACATCTGGTCTCTAATCAATAATTACCGGCAGGCATAAAGAGTTGTTTTTACAAAATGGAATAGTCTATCTTTGCACTTCACCTTCAGGACTTGTCTTTGTTATGCTGAGAAGCAAACACTACATTGCAGACTTCCTCCAAAAGTTTCTTTCCCACCCAACCCCTGGCAGATGTTCCCCAAATAAATCGAGGTGTCATGCAAATGCGGAAGGAGTGAGCCAGGGAGTTGGCTAATGAGAAATTGAACAAGGGAGACGCAGAAGTATGTGAGAGCCCAGGAGTTAGTGTAGGTAGGAAAATGCTTGGGAGTAACCTGATTAGAAGAGGGTAGGCCTGAGACCAGATGGATTAGTGGTCATCTGGAGAGAAGGTCAAGGAGAGGGGCAAACAGAAGCCTGGGGCTCACCACCTGGGAATGGTCCATGCTGGGCGTGGAGCAGCTTGAACTAGGAAGAGCTGGGCAAAGTGATAGGGACACTGCAATAGAGGTGGGTCAATTCCAGCACGGGGATAGAATGTGAGTAAAATCAAGAACATCTTCCATTTAAGATAATTAGGTAGAGAAAAACAGGGGTTAAAAGAACTCAATTTAGAAGGTAAACAGGAGGCTCTAGCATGAAAGCATCACCCTTTAAGATCCAGACTAAACTGGACATAGTTGGCCTTTAAATCTAGTTGAATACAACTTATACCCTGACAGATGCCTTACTGAAATAAAGGTGCTTTGTTTATTCAAGACAAACAGCCAGAGAGAACGGCTACCAATGTCTCATGCAAAACACCGGATTTCATACAGAAATATACCAAGTGCTCAGTAAAAACATATTAATTAATCCTGTATCTACAAGAAAGGATAAATCTGTCCAAATGATTCTTACCTAATATTCTGTTTCTTTCCTACTCAAGTACCAAACAGGGAGGGAACAAAAACAAAATCAATGTACCTTTTTCATTGAAACCTAGAGATTTTAGATTTTGTTTAGCTCTTCTAGTTCCAATTCTTTCACTGATGTCATGGCAGATATTGTGTGTTATCTCACTTAACAGGCATCCAAAACCCCCTTTTCTAGACATTATAATGTAAAATATTCAAACCCCCAGCCTCCTTTGCAGGTCAGGATGATTATATAACTCAGGTATTGCCAATAATAAAGACATTCCTAGAGAGGGTTGTCTTTCTTGAGCCCTGAACAGCTACTTATTGAGACTTCTTGCAACCTGAAAAAAAAAAGTAACCTATTATTTTATTTCACATTATCATGTTTTATATATATAGATAGTCTTGTCAGCTCAAGCTACTGTAACAAAATACCATAGATTGTGTGGCTCACGCAACAGAAATTTATTTTCTCATAATTCTGGAAGCTGGAAGTCCAAGATCCACATGCTGGCATTGTTAAGTTCTGGTCGGAGCTCTCTTCCTGGCTTGTAGACAGCTACCTTTTCACCATGTTTTCAAAAAGCAGAGAGAGAGAGAGAGAGAGGGAGAGAGAGCTAGCTCTCTGGTGTTTCTTCTTCTAGGGAGACTAATCCCATCTTGAAGGCCCAACCTTATGACGTCCTCTAAACCTAATTACTTTCCAAAGGCCCATCTCCAAATACCATCACATTGAGGTTAAGATTTCAACATACAAATGTGGGGGTGGGGGACAAACCTTCAGTCCGTAACATTCATTTGTGATAGTAACCATGTTTCAACTTGTCTGCTGCCTAGACACTTTGTCAAACATCATTCTGGGTATGTCAGTGAGAGTGTCTGGAGATGAGATTGATGTTTGAATTCATAGACTGAGTAAAGCAGATGGCCCTCCCTAATGTGAGTGGACCAGCCTCATGTAAACAATTGAACACCAGAAGAGAACAAAGAGGCTGAGTAAGAGGGAACTCCTCCTGCCTGACTGCTTTGAACCGGGACATTGGTCTTTTCCAGTCTCAGACTTGGACTGAGACATCAAGCTTCGTAGGTTTTGAGCCTGCAGGCTTTTGCACTGAAACTAGACATTGGCTCTACTCATCAGTCCACTGTTTAAGGAATTTGGGTACTATTTTCTGGTTTGCAACTTATAAAATATACATACACATATATATGTATATATATATACACACACACACACACACACACACACACAAGTACATAAACAAAGACACTTTTTTTCATCAACTTTTATTTTAAGTTCTGGAGTACATGTGCAAAATGTGCAGGTTTGTTACATAGGTGAACAAAACACAGACACATTTTAAAAATAGTTTGTTAAGAGCCAATTCAGCTTGTGATTAAATTCCAAGTTGACTGTGGGGACAAGTGAGAATTTTACTCTAGTATTTAGTGACAAGAAAAACTTTGCCTGAGGACATAGCACATTTAGAGTAGTGGTCATAAGCTTGCTCTCTGAAATCACTTGTAGATTTGCTTCAATATGCTGCCACTTACTAATCACCTGAGGTCAGGAGTTTGAGACAAGCCTGGCCAACACGGTGAAACCCCGTCTCCACTAAAAATACAAAAAGCTGGGTGTAGTGGCACGCATCTGTAATCTCAGCTACTCGGGAGGCTGAGGAAGGAGAATTGCTTGAACCCAGGAGATGGAGGTTTCAGTGAGCTGAGATTATGCCACTGCACTCCAGCCTGGGAGACAGAGCAAGAGTCCAGCTCAAAAAAAAAAAAAAAAAAAAAAAAAAAGGAAAAAAAGAAAGAAAAGAAAATACCCTGCCACTTAGAAAGTAATAAATATTGGAATTTTTATTTCCTCTTCTGTGAATAATTTTCCTCATCTATAAAAAGGGGCAATGCCCTACCACACTGAGCTATCAAGAAGCTTAAGGAAAATTTTCTTTGTGATAATGACCATATTCACACTAACATATGATTTTTTTCTGCTTTCTTGACTCTGATTTTTATAGTCCAATTTAATTGACCTTATTTTTCAAATTATTCAAGGAAATGTGTAGGGAATGACTGAACAGGTAAATATGCCTTCCTGTAACTGCATCTTGGTAGTTTGTATATTATCTAGTGACTAAGAATTCCAGGAAACATCCTCAGTTTCTCTACTTATATTATTTGGCACAAGAACAAACTTGAATGTGGCTCAAAATGTCCCATTTGAACAACTTAATACCCACGGCCAGTATGACTGTGAGGATCCATTATGCTTTACGTGACTTTCAGTTCTTTATCTTTTCACTAAATGGAAACCCCAAGTGTCTCTTCCAGAGTAAAAAAATAGAAGGGATTCATTACAAATCTCAAATGTACCACCATGTATTTTTTTTTTCTACACCTTTCCAAGTCATCATGAAAAAAATGCCTTTTGAAACAGCATGGTGTTCCTGCTCTCAATATTGCTTTTACAGAAAGGTTGAGGACCATTACCTCTTGAAGTCAAAGGAAGTTGCCAGAGAGTGTGTCAGGGGGTGGGGGAGAGGAGGGATAGGTAGAATAAGATAAAACTCTGATGACCTAACTCAGGGACTACAATTGGGAGAGCTTTCAAATTACAGCCATGTACAAAAGAGACAATCCCCAAAGCAGTTTGTCAACGTTTTTTGTGCTAAAATAATGTGCCTGGAGATTTTTCTTTTTGATTGCAAACAGATCAAACTTAGTTCAAGCAGTGGGTAATTCTAGCATTTTCAAATACAGAAGACACTCTCTCACCTCCCACAACATCTAAAATAGACACACCACAGGTAGAAATGGTGCTGGCACACAGTGGGTATCATTACTGCTGGGGACTACCAGCTGCCTCTCTAAATACAGTATTTCAAAGCAGCAATTTCAAACCATGCAATATAAAGTTTCTAGCTCTGCTTTTAAGTTACTTTCTATTTGTTATCATCCAAGCAGAAAGCCTGCAATAAATCACTTTTGTTATTAATGTTTATCTGACTTCTGTTCAGGAGAGAAAAAATGTATAGTCAGTTGCCATGTACTTTGTTGGTATTTAGGCAAAATCTTGAGTAAAAATCTTTGATACCCCTCAAACTGAGGAAGAGGCAGCAGTAAGGCATAAAAATAAATCAGCATCGTTTCATCATCCACTTGTTCAAACAGCTTGGAGTCCTGGCGCACCTCCTTGAGCATGGCAATCTCGAGTTGCAGGAGTCAGCTCCTGTCTGCCACAGTACCTGCCATGGGTTCTCTCCTCATTCCAGAATCACTACACTCAGCAGCGTTTTACCCAAAGACTGAAAAGGGTTTTGTGTACAGTAAGTGACCAAAACCCACACACAAAACAAAGGAATGGATTACCTTTTTTTTTTTTTTTTTTTTTCCTGTAGAGACAGAGTCGCTCTGTCACCCAGGCTGGAGTGCAGTGGCGTGATCTCGGCTCACTGGAAGCTCCGCCTCCTGGGTTCAAGCAATTCTCCTGCCTCGGCCTCCCAAGTAGCTGGGGCTACAGGTGCCTGCCACCACGCCTGGCTAATTTTTTTTTTCTATTTTTTAGTAGAGATGGGGTTTCACCATGTTAGCCAGAATGGTCTTGATCTCCTGACCTCGTGATCCACCCGCCTCAGCCTCCCAAAGTGGTAGGATTACAGGCGTGAGCCACCGCGCCCAGCCATGGATTCCCCTTCAACTCATAACATGCAAGGAAGAGGCTATCTTCGTGGAGGGATTTTGAAGAAAGGATGTGCAGGGAACAGCAGTGTCTGTCCCACCCACTCCCCCCTTGTAGGAGAAGGCAGCATTTCGATCCTACATCAAGAGCAAGTGAATGGTGACTGGAGTCCAAAGGCCACAGCGTCAGTGCTGGCTCTACTCCTTGTTACCTTTGTGTCCTTTGACAAGTCACTTCCCCTCTCTGAGGCTCAGTTTCATTACATCTAAATGCAGACTAATAATAAAACAAACATAAAAATGCACTAAGTCCTTGTATGTGTTAAGCAATATGCAAGACACTTTAATTGAAGTATCTCTTCCAATTTTTCAAGCAAACCTATGAGAGTAATGTTATTATTGCTAATTTATAAATGTGGAAACTGAGGCTTAAGCAGATGGACTCATTTGTCCAGGTGATATATGTAGTAAGTGTGGAGCCTCCACATGCCTCCCAAACCCATCTTCTGAGAGTAACACTGCCCCTCTGGAGATGATATTCTTCCCTTTTCCCCCAGGTAGTCATGAAAATCCCATGAAAGCAGGTGTAAAAACTGCCCTAAATGTACAGCATGAGTGTCACGTAACTTTGTAGAGTGTCTTCATATAACAGGTTACCAATAATTACAGGAAAAAGGAGGGGAGGAGGGAGGGAAGAAAGGAGAGAAGGGAAGATGGAGGCAAAGGGAGGCTTTTTGTAAGAGGAAAGAAGAGACAAAGATAACTTAGGCCAGAGTAGTCTTTGATTCCAAGGATGAGTAAATAATCACAGCCAAACGTTTAGTAAAAGGTGATTTATGACCCTAGAATCCTAAATCTTATAAGAGGAGAAAAGTTCAAAGACAGCCATGATCAGGAGATGCTGGGGACAGCTGTGGAAAATGTTTCCAGCACATGGTGCCCCATGGGTAACCCCACAGCACCCCTGGGGAGCTCCTGGAGAATACCATTTCCAGCAATGCCATGATACGATTCCGTAATTGTAGTGAGTCGGTGCCAGAAGGAAAACCCTTCTTTCATGTAAAATTGGCCCTGACTCATGCCCAAAAGGAAAGCTCACCAACCGCAATAATTGACCAGTGGCTTGTGCTCCAAAGAAGAATGCGGCCTTCACGAGCCAAATTACAGGGTTACAGTGTTTCCCAGCCATAAAGGTCCAGTCAGCAGCTTATGATGAGGGCTTTTGCTCCCCTTCTGGAAGAGAGCCCTGACAAGTCTCAAGTATTTGGAATGTTCTCCGAGATGATTTCTAGCAGCTCTTCCTAATCCACACGGCGTGCCCAGTGGGATGGGGGGAGAAGAGGGGACTCTCTGCCTGCTTTGCTTTTGTTTGTTTTAATCTGATGACCTTCCAGAAAAACTAACTAGGGGAAGGATGCCTTTATCATTATTTGCCATTTTCCACTTATTTCTCTGGCTTTGGAATGGTAGTTTGCACTTAATTGATTACCAGTTTCTCATTTCCATTGGAAACATACGGTCACCTAATCACCCAACGAAGAGCTTTTCTTGGAATTTGACCACAAAAGTAAAATATATATATATATATATATTAGCGATATATAGAGAGAAATGTGTGTGTGCATTTATATAGAGTACTTACTTATACTTTATACACACACATTGCATATGTATACACATTACACAAACACACAAACATATATACACACACAGCAAAAGCATGAGTGATTCTTAAAACCTAAGGAAAATTGTGTATTCCTAGTTCCCTTTCAAAAGAAAAAATTGTGTTTGTCTGTGTGTATGTGCAATGTGTGTGTATAATCTTTCTTTTAATAGACTTTATTTTTTAGGGTAGTTTCAGGTTCACAGAAAAATTAAGCAGAAGGTTCAGATAGTTCCCATATACCCCCGGCCCCCACCCGCACATGCACAGACTCCCCACTGTGCACATTTGCCACCAAAGTGGTATATTTGTTATGTCTGATGAACCTGATTTGATACATCATTATCACCCAGACCCTATCATTCACATTAGGGCTCACTCTTGATGTTGTACGTTCTATGAGTTTGGGCAAATGTATAATGACAGGTACCTACCATGGTAGTCTTTAAAAAATAGCCAGAGTCATTTGGCCTTGGTGGCCCCATGTGCACAACAGGGAGCCAGAGAGGTCTGCCTCACCCCAGCAGCAGAGCCTATGGCAGCTCTGAGAGTCCCAGGAGGTGGAACACTTGGGCAGAGCTACTGCCCCTCATGCAGGAGCAGGACTAGCTGCAGGGAATAAAACCAACAAACTTAAATGTCCCAAGTTCGAAATATAAACCTGTCCAAAACCAGAAATAGAAGATTGGGCTTGTCAAAAATTCAGCTACTCCTGGAAGGGAGCAGACTATGAGAGCCAGAGGAAAACTACGTGAGAGAATCAAAGGCATCAGGTGGGCTGAGCTAGAATGTCTGCAGCTCCCGCTCACTATTTTATTGTGCAGCTCGAATAAGGTTTTTGTTTGAGAACTCATGTTTCTTTGAAGGCATGGGCTGACTCTGTCCCTGGGCTATAAGATGTATTAGCATTTACACAAGCAAAAACAGGCATTTGTCTAATAGGAACTCCAGGAGATCAGAATAGACAGAAAGGGGCTGGGCATGGTGACTCACGCCTGTAATCCCAGCACTTTGAGAGGCCAAAGCGGTGGATCACGTGAGGTCAGGAGTTCGAGACCAGCCTGACCAACAGGAAGAAACCCCATCTCTACTAAAAATACAAAAATTAGCCAGACATGGTGGTGCATGCCTGTAATCCCAGCTACTTGGGAGGCTGAGGCAGGAGAATCTCTTGTACCCAGGAGGTGGAGGTTGCGGTGAGCCGAGATCGCGCCATTGCACTCCAGCCTGGGCAACAAGAGCGAAACTCTGTCTCAGAAAAAAAAAAAAAAAAAAAAAAAGGCCTACCTGATTCCACCACAGGACCCATCTAGAGACACAATACAGTCATGTGTCATGTGTCACTTAAGGATGGAGATGTGTTCTAAGAAATGTGTCTGTAGGCAATTTTACCACTGTGCAAACATCATAGTATGTACTTACACAAACCTAGATGGTATAGCCTACTACATACCTACGTTATATGGTGTAGCCTGTTATTCCCAGGCAACAAACCTCTATAGCATGTTACTGTACTGTAGGCAATTGTAACACAATGGGAAATATTTGTGTATCTAAACATATCTACACATGGAAAAAATATAGTAAAAATATATTGTAATCTGAAGGGACCATTGTTGTATACACAACCCATCATTGACCAAAACATTGTTATTTGGTGCATGACTGTATCTTCCACATGGTGAGGGAAGATACAGTCAATCCAGATGGGATACCATGAACTACCATTCAAGCATGAGAATACAATGAAGACATTGTAGACAGAGTTTACTTCCCACAAACTCTTCTCATTGAAAGTCCCATGAAAGCAGAACTTTTCTGTCTTCTTCCCCACTACAATCAATATTTGTTCAAAGAAGGAAAAGACAGGCTACCAAAGGTTGTACTTCAGTAACATGAAAATTGAACCCAGAAAGATGGAGCCAGTTCCAAGGAGCAGTGGTGAGTAAAGAAACATGTAAACATGTTGGTAAATCTAAATGAGCAAAGAATGTAAAAAAAAAAATTATAAAACTACTAGTGGTTGGATAAAAAATGCAGAACCACAAATTGTTAGACCAAAATGACTTAGAAGCTATAAAGGGGTGATCAGAGTACAACAGCCTAATGTTCTCAATAGAGCAGTTGAGGCATTGATACCTTGGTATCCTGTCAGTCAGGTGTGCATGTTAAAAATCAAAGGGCAACCCTGAGCAAGCAATAACCTTGTTTGAATCAGTAAAACTTGGGAAACGTGATTCTCAACTGGAAAAATAAAAATTTTAAAAAAAATCAAGGGGCAACTACTGAAAGAACAGAACAGAAGACACAACTCTAGAACTAGTAGAAAGAGGAAGAAAGAATGAGGAAAAGTCAACCAGTTTAACGGAAACTATAAAGGTAGGGGAAATGGAAAACAGAATGCAAAACACACAAGATGAAACAAATCCAAATATATCATGAATAAAAATGCGGGTAGACAAAAGGGTAGCAAAACATTTGGTAATATTCTAGAGCTTGTAAAGTGCTTCTTACGTATAAAGTTGGTGCTTCATATCTTTACCATTTTTTAAGCACCCCCTGACTCCAACATGTTTTTGCTTCCAATAACGAGTGTCTTCTACTCATTCTCAGAGGGCTGCTCCCTAGGTGACTGGAGCTGCTCTGCTCAAGTGGGTGGAGTGCCCTGGAGTGACAGACAGGAGCAGGGGTATGCAAGACACCTGCTGCCAGGCTGGTGGCCTGGAATGACTCTGTGTAACTGACACTGCAGAGTTTCCCGGAAGGGTCAGGCTGAAGTTCCTCTCTCTCTGGACGTTGGCTCAGACCACATCCTTGCTGGGCTCCCTTGTCCTGCCTGCCTCCCCCTGCCCCCCTGCCTTACAGGTATCTGGGTTTCCCTGTGAGCACTTCCTGAATAAGCACAGGCATATGAAGCCTTAACTCTGAGGTCTGCTTTTGGGGAATCCAACTTGACTCAAAGTTCTAACTTAGCACATTTACTAAATAGACAATTTCATATTCCTCCCAAAAGTAGCCAATATCACAGCACTGAATATAAATAGCACTTAGTAAAAAAGTATGAGTGATTTCAATGCACAAGAAAGCATATTAAATAGGGAAGGAAGACAAAGCCACACCATTTTAGCTGCCATCTTATAGCTAACAGACATTGGCTTTTGCTGAAGGACTTTACTTCTCACATTCTTACTGTAAAAATAAATTTTATAGTATGATTTTGGTAAAGAAAGACATTCTACCACTGGCTGTAGTCGTTCTCAGGCCTCACTAGTACTCCCTTGCTCTACGAAAGAAAACGTCAGCACCTTAGGAGGCTATGCACAAACCACAGGAAGTATGTGCATTCCCACAAAGAGTCATTTAGCTACTGGAACACTAGATTTTTCTTCCATATCTTATCTTTAGAAACTTGACTTTCACACTCAATTTAGGATTAAACCGTAAAACTGTCAACATGGTTTTAAGGCTGATCGGATGACAAGTTATTTTTCCTTATACCTTTGTCTCCCATTTAATATCTTTTAATAATTATAGTTTTATGGCTCCCACAAATTATTTTGTAATAAATTATGATGATTCATATATTCATCATCTTCTTGCACGTGAAAAGAGAATCCACCTTCTAGGACACAAAGTGTGGGTATTTATAAAAATGATGTTTTATATTGGATTTGAGGTATAATTTACATACAGTGAAATGTAGAGTTCTAAAGGATACAGTTTAACGTGGTTTTAACAAATGCATACACCTGTGTAACCCATGCAAGCTATAAGGCATTTCTACCAGTCTAGAAAGTGCCTTCCTGCACCTTCCAGCAGTATTCACTATCTTTAAGTAAACACTGTTCTTCTTTCTTTCTTCATAGCATGGTTTTTCTGTTCTAGAGTTTCACAAAAATAAAATCAAACCGTGTGTTCTTTTTTGACTGACTTCTTTCAGTTAGAATATTGTTTTTGAGATTCACCTATATCATTTTATATATCAGTAGTTTATTCCTTTTTCTTTCTAAGCAGTATTCATTAAACGAGTATCTCACAATGTGTTTATCCATTCTCTTGTCAATGGGTATTTTGGTTGTTTTCAGTTTGGGGCTATTATGAATGTGCTGCTGTTAACATTTTTGTACAGGTTTCTTTGTGGACATAAGTTTTTATTTCTCTTGGGAAAATATGTAGATCATAGTATGGATATATGTAGATTAAGCCTGATAAGAAATCACCAAACAGAATTTCAAGGTGTACTTTTCACCATTTAAAATTCCCAGTGGGGCTGGGCACAGTGGCTCACACCTGTAATCTCAGCACTTTGGGAGGCCAAGGCAGGCAGATCACGAGGTCAGGAGATCGAGACCATTCTGGCCAACATGGTGAAACCCCATCTCTACTAAAAATACAAAAAATTAGCCGGGCATGGTGGCGGGCGCCTGTAGTCCCAGCTACTCGGGAGGCTGAGGCAGGAGAACGGTGTGAACCCAGGAGGCAGAGCTTGCAGTGAACCGAGATCGCGCACTGCACTCCAGCCTGGGTGACACACAGGGACTCCATCTCAAAAAAAAAAAAAAAAAAAAATTCTTCATATGCTCTGGATAGAAGTTTTTTGGTCAAATATGTGATCTGCAAATATGTTCTCCCATTCTGTGCCTTGTCTTGCCATTCTCTTAATCATGTCTTTTACAGAGTAAAGTTTTTAGTTTTAACGAAATTCAACTTTTTTTTTCTTTTATGGTTGTGCTGTGTTCTAAGAATTTTTATGTACTCCAAGCCTTCAATGATAATTATTTTTTGTTTTCTTTTAGAAAATTTATAGATTTAGCTTATAGATTTATGTCTATGGTCCACCTCAAATTTATTTTTGTATATATTGTGAAGTAGAGATCAGACGTCTTTTCTTTTTCATGGGGATATCCAGTTATTCCTGCATCACTGATTGAAAAAAATTTCCTTTCGTCAATAAGTCACTTTGGCATAACACCTTTGTCAAACATACTTGACCATATAAGTTTGGGTCTATTTCTGGGCTTTCTATTCTGTTCTGTAAATCTGTCTATCCTTATGCAAATACTATACTGTCTTAATTTCTACAGCTTTATAATAAGTCTTGACATAAGGCAGTGTAAATCCTTCAACATCATTCTTTTTAAAAAATTGTTCTAGCTATTATAGGTCCTTTGACTTTTATATAAATGTTAGAATCAGCTTGTAAATTTCTACAAAAGGTTTTACTGGGATGTGTAGAACCTATAAATAAATTTCAGGAAGATTGGTATTTTAACAGTATTGTCTTCCTTTTTTCTTACAATTACTCTAAAAATAAACAAATAAAACACTTGAGTTTTAAAACTCGAAATAGGAAGTAGATTTGGTGAAAAGTTTCCTAAGTTTTAGTAGAAATCTGTTTACTTGTTCAAAAAGTCGCTTCCTAAAAGCAAGAGTTTTGCATTAAAGGGAACCAGTTGCAACTCATTGCCAAGATACTTGAAAATAAATGTCTTAGGATTTTCTCTCTGGACCCATGCCTTAACCTGCCCTTTTCATTTAACAAATATTTATTGAGTGCCTGCTACGTGTCAAGCACCTCTCTCGGCACAGAAAACACTGCTGTGACCAAAACAGACAAAAATCTCTGCCTTTATGGAGATTGCAGTTTTTAGTGAAGGCTTTCCAACACCTCTGTGCTGAAAACCTTTGGAAGTGGTCCCCAAGACATCTACATTATTCCAAATCCTGTCCACTATTAAATACTATGTTTTTGAACACATAAAGCATAACTGAAAATAAACCGTGTGTGTGTGTGTGTGTGTGTACAACATTCTCAAACTCGCTCCCTTATCATTTTAGGATAGGAACGTTTTTGACATTGGCTTTTTGTAGAAGAGCAAGCCTCCATCCAGTTCAAGAAAAAATAAAGGCAATTTCCAGAAGCCATGAATATTGGCTTCTGTACGGTTTTCATGTACAGAAGGCGTTCTTATGGTGGCTATTTGCATATAAACCGTGGTTTTTGCTACCAGACAATCCCTGTTCCGACAATTACTTTTGGTATTCTGTGTAGATTAAAAAGAACATAAAGAAGGAAGGGGCTTTTCACACGGGTACTAAATCAAAAGAGAAACCAGGCAAGGGGTTGAGGGTAGGGAGAAGACAAGGAAAGAGTAAGACCAAGAGAATATCTGATTCCAGATATTTCTCAGGTACAAGCTCTCTGTTGAACCATATATGTCTTTCTCAAATGCCTGTATACTAATTTTTCTCCCTTTCTTCTGGAGGAATATCATTCTGTTTACCAGCCAAATGTGAAATAACTATTTAATCATTATTTATTCATTTCAGGGACTCTGACCTTCAAACCTTTGAGGAAAGACAAATTTTCCTCATAAATACGTTTGTTCCTTTGTAATAGAGCGGGGACAGCAGGAGCAGGGGAGAGAAAGAAAAAATTATCTTGGGGGGAAAAAAACCACTCTATGCTCGTATATCCCTGCTACTAATAGACTCAGCCTTGAACATAAGCGAGCTAGTTTATGCTTTCTGGAAATGAAAAGGGAAGATACAGCCATGCATATGTGCAAATTTTCCATAAAGGATCTACTAATAGCCATATATTTATAACTTGTAAAAGATATGACTATTCAAATCTTAATTCTCTGCAACACAAGAAACTCATATATGTTTTAAATGGAAAATATCAATCAGTTTTAAATAAATTGGCTTTAAACTCCCTAATTTTAATGAGACTGTAAGTTCAGGCTGATTGATTTGGTAATATAATGTACTTGAGCTCCAATTTTTAATAATTAATTGTTCATTGCAAGGGATTGCTTTTGGGTCATCCCATACCATTTTGATCATCACCTCATTACTGCTGAGTTCTTCACATCAATTTCTCATTCATTCCACATGCAGAAATTAATGAACAACTCAGAACATCTTTTATTTTCTTTGGGGGAAATAGTTACTTTGGCAGGAAATGGATATGAGCAAATGGAATGACAGTCTAGAGCAAAGCAGTCCTTTTCTGTGTGGGATAAAAGACCAGAAGATGAATCATGAAATGTCTTGGACTGGAACTTCCAGAGGGAGGCAGCCTTCCAAGGGCCGAGAGGAAGGAAACTTGTGACCCTTCCTCTAGTTCCAAAAGGCAGATGTTAACAGAGACAATTAGACCAGAAGTAGAGAGCAGAACATCTTGAGAGCTTGGTGCAAATCAGCAGTAAAACTTCGGGGCAGAGCAGGGTTTTCTCCCAGGGCACAATGATACAAGGTCTATTTTTATATAATGAAAAATACAGCACATCTGTTACATAAAACCATCTGAGTGCCAGGGATGACAAAGCATATCGCAGGGCAAGCCAAACACATTTTGCTGAGGCAATGTCTGTCTCTATCTCTAGCTCACTACAGTGATCCACTGGGGAAATCAAGGCGGAAGATAGAAACACATCCAGCACACTTTAAGCTACAAAGTTAGCAGTAAGGATTCTTAGAAAAGACCTTGAGGACATTTGGTTCAACGTATCTGTTAAAGAAAAGAGAAGTGACCTGCTCAGTCTCAAACTAAGCATTCGGCAAAACTATGTCTAGAAATAACACTGGTGTCTTGACTACCTGTGATGTTATGAGATGCTGTTCCTCATGTCCCTTTCGATACTATGTAGCCTACTGTATCAAAGATAAGCATAAGCTTTTAAAAAAAACTTGAGATAAAACTCACATACCATAAAGTTCACCTACTGAAAGTGTACAATTCAATGGGTTATAGTATATTCAGAGTTATGCAACCACCACCACAATCAATTTTAGAATATTCTCAACACCCTAGAAGGAAATCCCATATCCATTAGCAGTCACCCCAAACCAACCCCTCCCAAACACCTGGTGCTAGGCATCCACTCGTCTATTTTCTGTCTCTATAGATTTGCATACTCTGGACATTTCTTATTGACTGAATCATATGCTATGTGCTTTTGACTGGCTTCTTTCACTTAACATATTTTCAGGGTTCATCCACATTGTAGCATGTATCAGTACTTCATTTCTTCCTATGGCTGAATAATACTCCATTGTATGGATATGCTACATTTTGTTTTTCCATTCATCTGTTGATGAACAATTAGGTTGTTTCCCCTTTGGGGCCATTATGGTTAATACTGCAATGAACATTGTATACAGGTTTTTGTGTAGAGATATATTTCCATTTCTCTTTAGTATATATCTCAGAGTGGAATTGCTAGCTCAAATGGTAACTCTATGTTTAAACTTTGGAGACATCAAACTGTATGTTTAAACTTTTGAGACATCAAACTGTTTTGCAAAGGGGATGCATCGCTTTACTCCCCACCAGGAATGTAAAATGATTCTCCACAGTTTTTATCTGTCTTTTTTATTACAACCATTTTAGTGGTTGTGAAGTTGTATTTCAATGTGGTTTTGATTTATTTCCCTGATGGCTAATAACGCCAAGTATATTTTCATGTGCTTATTGGCAACTTTTCTATCTTCTTTGGAGAAATATCTATTCGGATCTTTTGCCCATTTTTGATTGGGTTATTTGTCTTCTTATTTTTTAGTCATAGGAGTTCTTCATATATTCTGGATATTAGATCCTTATTAGATATATGATTTGCAAATATTTCTTCCCAATCTGTGAGATGTCTTTTCACTTTTTAATAGTGTCCTTGGATGCATTAAAGTTTTAAATTTTGATCAAGTACAATTTATGTTTTTGTTGTTGCTTGTGTTTTGGGAATCTTATAAGAAACCATTGCCTAAGCTAAGGTCATAAACATTTTGCCTCATATTTTTTCTAAGAGTATAATAATATTAGCTCTTACATTTAGGTCTTTGATTCCTTTTGAGTTAATTTCTTCATATGATGTGAAGTAGTGAGTACATATTTATTATTTTACATGTATATGCCCAGTTGTCCAAACACCAAACACCATTTGTTGAAAAGACTGCTGATTCTTTGCCATTGACCTTGGCACTGTAGTTGAAAATCAGGGGCACATAGGTGCATGGGCTTATTTCTAGACTCACAATTCTATTTCATTGAACTATATGTCTATCTTTATGCTAGAATCAAACAGCCTTAATTATTATAGCTTTGCAGTAAATTTTGAAGTTGGGAAGTATGAATCATCCAACGTTGTCATTCTTTTTCAAGATTGTTTTGGTTATTCTGGGTCCCTTGAATTGCCGTATGAGTTTCAGGATCTGCTTGTCAATTTCTGCAAAGAAGCCAGCGTGGATTCTACTAGGGATTTCTTTAAATCCATAGAGTATGAACTTTTCATAAAATACTATTAAAATGCAATAAAAGAACTAATAATCCATAAGTATCCCTATATTTTTTCAGACTATAATCATTTTATTCATATCTTATTGTGAAAATCTCAGGATTTTTAACCTAATAAAAAATGAAATTTACCTAACAGTCTGTAACTCCCACTACCTTTTCATCCCCAGGGTAAACACTTTTAGATCAGTTTTACCACACTGAATTATCATGACAATCCTGTCAGAGACACATCGTATTATCTCCATTTTAACTACAGGGCAAAAAAATTCAGACGAGTAAAGTAACATGCTCAAATCTCCACAACCAGCAAAAAGGAAAGCCATATTTCCAGCCTAGACCAGTGTTGTATTGTCATGCCCAAGTGCTTGAAGAGTCTGCTATTACTTCGAAAAGCTGTCTTTCTTAAAGGTACCCCTGTGACTCTCCCTTGTTGAGCTGTAGAATGACCTTCTTTCTGGAAAGGAATACAAATGAAACCTGAATTTTCTCAAGAGATTATCAGTTAAATAGCTGATGGGTCCAGTTACTAAAGCATATGTTTTATATTTTAGTCAATGCTATGACATTCAGGAACTCTTCAGAAAAGTCAGCCATGAGTGTTCATATTTTGGATTCACATCCTATATTTGCACCAATCAGTGATTGTTTCTCAGAAATATTTAGGCACTCTTCAAGCTGGAAAGGTTCTTAGAGAGAAATCTATCACCACAGGATCTTAAGAGAAATAAATAATATTCTTTGAAAATGTTTTATCCACGAGTTTGGAAAACAGTAAATTGAACAAAAAGAGTCAAGTTTCTTTGTTTTCAGAGCTTCTCATTTAACATAAGGCTCCTGTGTATTCTAGAATCTGCAAAATTTCTCAAGCATGTCAGATGCTTGTTAATGGGGCTTCTCATGGACCTAGAATCTCATAGAACAAAAATTATCTTCAGGAAATGCCATGAATGTCCTATATTTTCTTAGATTTCAGCAGCAATGTTTTCTCTGAATAAAGTTAATGTTCACCACTCCCCTTCCCCCAGTCCCTGCTACCACCATCACCACTTACATTTTTAAATAGAAGCATTTAACAAATTTGAAAAAGTTTCTAAATATTTACATAATTATACTTTAAAATGTCTCCATCTGTTAAATTATTAAATGTCCTGCATACAAGAAACCACATAATAAATGCTACCTGAAAGCCAATGACAAGAGAAGGTTCACCCTTTCCACAAATGCCTACACATCCTTTCATACTGCAAGTTACATAATACAACATTTTTTTTTTATTTTTTGCCTTGGTTTCTAGGAATTTATCTAATCTTAGTATCTAGTCACCATATATACCGATCCCTAAAGCACTTAAGCTCATCTGCTTTTTAAAGGTGTATTTGTAGGTGTCTTTTTGCCTTGCTTTATGTGTCCTAATATTGGATTCTACCTTAATTTTAATTTGTAATTGTGGCAAAAGGATATAATCGATAAATGAATAAATAAAAATTTTATATCAAAACAAAATTAAATTTTTGTCACTTTTCTAATTACCATGTCAAATGAAAACTGCTGTACATATTCTTAAAATATGCAAAGGATGAGTTTGAGATTCAATGTATTCAAATTAAGACTCTAGTATATACATTAAAATTTGCATTAAAGGATCTTGAGAAGGGATGCAGTTCTAAGACACACCCCAGGCCAGCTGAAACTCAGTTGCAATGACAGATTTCACATCTATAGAGACTCGCCATGTGTACTAACAAACTATGGGCACAACAAAAATACAACAAAGCAAAAATCAAACCAAAAGAACCCAACAGTTAAAACATGAGCTTACAAACAACAGTTACAAGAACATACAAAATTGCAGGCATGACGTGTGATGGTGCTTACTTGTCAGATGGGCAACTTTAAGAAGTAGGTTGCAGGATGAGTTATGATTAATGTAACAAACAAAAGCTAACATTTCTCCAGGGCAAAGTTTCAAATGCCATGGGGTAGGTAAATTAATTAGTAAGCAAACAAATGTGCTATATATGCAATCAGTGTATACTGGCCTGGCTCCTCAAAATAAAGCTTAAGACTAGACCTTTTTGAAAAACCCTGAATGGAAAGCTTTATAAATACATATAAACAAAATTTGGTCTGGAGATTTTCAAAGTCATATTTGATAAGTGAATTATTTTTTAATTCTAAGGTAAGGATTTAGAGCCACTTTTAGGACATTAATACTTTACATAGTATCAAGAGAGAAATGGAAGCAGTCTTTTAAGAAATCACGTTCATAATAATGAGGAAAAAACCCATAGAGAAAAGGACGCTCTGAAAAACTCAATTTTAAAGTTCTCATATTGATAAATGATTGCCTTGGCTCCACTCCACCATTAACATTCCCAGTGCTAATGTCCCTTGTTACTTATGCAAGCATTTTTTAAAATAGATGAAGTTTTATGATGCCTGAGAACTCACACTTTCTTCCCAAAAACTGATCAAAAGCTTGTGTTCTACCATGTGACCCTTGGACCAAGGGTTAGTACCCCCTGAGGATTGGCTGAACTGAATGAAGAAGCCTGGGGTGCAAAGATTGGTTAGGTCTATGAATGTTTAGTTAGGATTACTGAAGCAGTAAATTGAGAGACAGAACAGTTTTAGGAGCAAAAGCTAGAAGAGTTTTGAAAGTTTCCAGATATAGACAAGGTCTGAGAAGGCACAACAGGCTTCGGTTATAAGGGAACAAGATAAACCATGATTAGGCAAGTGTGTTCTGAAGAGAGATCAGAAACTACATGTAGAGGATGGGAAGAATCTAATAGGCTCAACTGCAAATCATGACTACTGTTTGAACTGTCTTTGGGACTTTTAATTGGCAGATCAAGTATAGAACCATTGGTGAGGGAATGAGTTGTTGTTTGATTTTGCCCTGAAAGAGAAAGAGCAAAACCAAGCTGACTCTGGGAGAGACTACACTCCATTCTTTCATCCAGGTAGTTCCTGTCCTGGAGTCCTTTAGATTCCTTTGCACTCACTATAGTCCTTCTCCACCCCATTCTCACTACTACTACAATAAAAAAACCCTAGAAGAAAATCTAGGAGACTGCCCATATAATTTACGAATGGGTATAACATGTTAACTGAGGCCAGAAACTCAGAAACTACAAAAGAAATAATAGACTTTTTAAACTATGTCAAAACTTACAAATTTTTGTTTATCATAAATATACTTCGATATATAAATGATAGAGCTGGGAAAAATATTTTCCATGTAAACGGCCAAGAGGTAATACCTATACAATGCAAAAAGATTTTACAAACTGACAAGCAAAAAAATCATCTGAATAGAAAAATAAGAAAAGAATATAAATAGCAAGTCACAAGAAGCTGAATCCAAATGGTGATTATATAAAAATAAAATTCATTAAGTATTGAGAAAATTATAATTAAAGTAACAGTGAGATAACAGTTATAATCATCAGATTGGCAACATTTATTTTTTAAAAGTTAACATTTATTGCTAGGGAATATATGAAAGGAATCATGCTTGCATATTTTGCCAGTTGAAATGTAAATTACTGTATGTAGACTTTTTGGAAAAACAAACAGAAAACATCTACTAAAACTAAAAATATGCATATCTTTTGGCCTAGAAATCCCACTCCTGGTTGTCTATTCTAGAGAAATAAACACACACACACACACACACACACATATATTCAAAACATAAGCACATAATGTCAAAGGAATAGAAATGAAGTGAAGGTCCATCAATAAGAAAACAGTTAAATTAGTCAGGTGCAGTGGTTCATGCTTGTAATTCCAACACTTTGGGGGGCCAAGGCAGGTGACTACTTGAGGCCAGAAGTTTGAGACCAGACTGGAAAACATGGCAAAACCCCATCTCTACTAAAACTACAAAAATTAGGCGGGAATGGAGGCACATGCCTGTAGTCCAGCTACTCGGGATGATGAGGCATGAGAATCACTTGAAACCAGGAGGTGGAGGTTACAGTGACCCAAGATCGTGCCACTGCACTCCAACTTGGGTGACAGAGTAAGACTCTATCTCAAAAAGAAAACAAACAAACAAAAAAGTTAAATTAATTATGGTACTTATGTACCATAGAGTATCACATACTCATTACAAACCATTGCTCAAGGAAATAAGAGAGGACACAAACAAATGGAAAAACATTCCATGCTAATAGATAGGAAGAATCAATATCATGAAAATGGCCACACTGCCCAAAGTAATTTTTAGATTCCATGCTATCCCCATCAAGTTACCATTTACTTTCTTCACAGAATTAGAAAAAACTACTTTAAATTTCATATGGAACCAAAAAAGAGCCCATATAGCCAAGATAATACTAAGCAAAAAGAACAAAGCTGGAGGCATCACACTACCTAACTTCAAACTATACTACAAGCCTACAGTAACCAAAACAGCATGGTACTGGTACCAAAGCAGATAAATAGACCAATGGAAGAGAACAGAGGCCTCAGAAATAACACCACACATCTACAACCATACAATCTTTGACAAACCTGACAAAAACAAGCAACAGAGAAAGGATTCCCTATTTAATAAACAGTTTGGGAAAACTGGCTAGCCCTATGCAGAAAACTGAAACTGTACCCCTTCCTTACACCTTATACAAAAATTAACTCGAGATGGATTAAAGACTTAAATGTAAGACTGAAAACCATAAAAACCCTAGAAGAAAACCTAGGCAATAGGACATAGCCATGGGCAAAGACTTCATGACACCAAAAGCAATGGCAACAAAACACAAAATTGACAAATGGGATCTAATTAAACTAAAGAGCTTCTGAACAAGCAAAAGAAACCACCATCAGAGTGAGCAGGCAACCTACAGAATGGGAGAAAAATTTTGCAATCTATCCATCTGACAAAGGGCTAATATCCAGACTTTACAAGGAACTTAAACAAATTTACAAAAAAAAAAAATAAAACAACCCCATCAAAAAGTGGGTGGAGGATATGAACAGATACTTCTCAAAAGAAGACATTTATGTGGCCAACAAACATAGGAAAGAAAGCTCATCATCATTGGTCATTAGAGAAATACAAATCAAAACCACAATGAGATGCCATCTCACACCAGTTAGAACGGCGATCATTAAAAAGTCAGGAAATAATAGATCCTGGAGAGAACGTGGAGAAATAAGAATGCTTTTACACTGTTAGTGGGAGTGTAAATTAGTTCAACCATTGTGTAAGACAGTGTGGAGATTCCTCAAGGATCTAGAACCAGAAATACCATATGACGCAGCAATCCCATTACTGAGTATATACCCAAAGGATTATAAATCATTCCACTATAAAGACACATGCACATGTATGTTTATTGTGGCACTGTTCACAACAGCAAAGACTTGGAACCAACCCAAATGCCCATCAATGATAGAATAGATAAAGAAAATGTGGCACATGTACACCATGGAACACTATGCAGCCATAAAAAGGATGAGTTCATGTCCTTTGCAGGGACATGGATGAAGCTGGAAACCATCATTCTCAGCAAGCTAACATAAGAACAGAAAACCAAACACCGCACGTTCTCACTCATAAGTGGGAGTTGAACAATGAGAATACATGGACACAGGGAGGGGAACATCACACACCAAGTCCTGTCATGGGGTGGGGGGCTAGGGGAGGGATAGTATTAGGAGAAATACCTAATGTAGATGACTGGTTGATGGGTGCAGCAAACCACCATGGCACGTGTATACCTATGTAACAAACCTGCATGTTCTGCACATGTATCCTAGAACTTAAAGTATAATAAAAAGAGAAAGAAAAATGAATTAGACCTAAGACAATTCACTCAGAATGATGTCTCCAAGATATTGTTGAATGAGATACGCACAGTGAGAAAGATTTTTTAGTAAATTACTATTTTCTAGTTAAGATAACAGTAAGTGACACTCATACATTACTCACACTAACTTCTTGGCATTCTTTTGGAGTGTAGCCTTCATTCTTGAACTATTTTAAAAGAGCAATCAACATTCACAATCTATCCCCATCTCAACTCAATCTTAGGAGGAGTAAATAGAAAGCTGCTCATTCACAATCAACTCTTTGGACACAAGTTGGTCATCATTCCTGTCCACTGAGGAGATCTGGGTGCTTCACCAATAGATAATCAAGATCACAAATAGTGATCAATTCGGTTTCACTATTCTTTTTATTTGGGATACTAAGAAGGTGGCTTCTTTGTTACCTTCGGCAGAGGAATTTGAAAAAGTAGATTTTGCTGTTTATAATACAAACAAACAAAGCATTGTTATTCCTAGTATGTTAAGAGTTTCTAAAATGGAGAAGAAAAAGTTAACAGCTTATTTTAAAAACAGTTTAGAGGTCAGGCACGGTGGCTCACATCTGTAATCCCAGCACTTTGGGAGGCCAAAGTAGGTGGATCACTTGAGCTCAGGAGTTCGAGACCAGCGAGTTTGAGACCAGCCTCACCAACATGGTGGCCTGGCCCAGTCTCTACTAAAAATACAAAAATTAGCTGGGTGTGGTGGCATGTGCCTGTAGTCACAGCTACTCAGGAAGCTGAGGCAGGAGGACTGCTTGAACCCAGGATCACTTGAGGTCAGGAGTTCGAGACTAGTGAGTTTGAGACCAGCCTGACCAACATGGTAGCCTGGCCCAGTCTCTACTAAAAATACAAAAATTAGCTGGGTGTGGTGGCATGTGCCTGTAGTCACAGCTACTCAGGACGCTGAGGCAGGAGGATTGCTTGAACCCAGTAGGCGGAGGTTGCAGTGAGCTGAGATCACACCACCGCACTCCAGCCTGGGCTACAGAGTGAAACTCTGTCTCAAAAAAGAAAAAAATGGTTTAAAGATAGGACAGTCTATGGGTAAAAAATGCAAGAGGTCTTGAACTGTAGAGAAGGATGTTTCCTATGATCTGAATGTGTCCCCCAAAATTCATGTGCTAAAAACTTAATCCCCAAGGCAACAGTATTGGGAAGTGGGGCCTAATGTGAAGTGTTTAGGTGATGAGGCCTCCACCCTTATGAATGAATTAATGCTGCTATAGAAAGGGCTTTTGGGAGTAGGTGCTTTCTCTCTTACCCTTCCAGTATGTGAGGATGCAGCAAGAAAGTCCTGAGAAGATGATGGTACTGTGATCTTGGACTTCCCAGCCTCCAGAACTGTGAAAAATAAATTTCTGTTCTCTATAAATTACCCAGTTTGTGGCATTCTTTTCTAGCAGCACAAAATAGACAACAATGCTCAGCATTGCTTGCAGTAGATTTTTCTTGTGCCAACATAGATACAGTAGAAATATATTTCTCAGAATTCCATACACTAAGTAGCTGTAGATTAGCATACACCATAAGAGACATGGCTTATGGGATTTAGAGGACAGAAGGTTAGCAGAAAACATATTTCCTTTTTTTAAGCTTTATTAAAGTATATTTGACAAAAACTGTATATATTCAAGGTGCACAATATGATATTTTGATATATGTGTACACTGTGAAATAATTACAACAGTCAAGCTAATTAACATGTCCATCACTTCATATAGATACCTTGTTTTCTTTTTGTGGTGAGAATACTTAAGATCTATATTTTTAGTAAATTTCAAGTATATAATACATAATTATTAACTGTAATCAACATGCTGCACACTGGGTCATATTAACCTTATTAAGAGTTTGTACTCTTCAGTCAACATCTTCCCATTTCCCTCACTTCCTTCTACTCTCTGTTTTTGAGTTTGACTTTTTTAGAATCCACATATAAGTGAAATCGTGCAGTATTTGTGTTTCTGTTTCTGGCTTATTTCACATAGCGTAATGTCCTCTAGGTTCATCCATGTTGTTGCATATGGCAGAATTTCCTTCTTTTTAAGGCTGACTAATATTTGAGTATGTGTGTGTGTGAGTGTGAGTGTGTGTGTGTGTGTAACCTCTTTATCCATTCACCTGTTGATGGACATTTAGATTGTGTTCATATCTTGGCTATTGTGAATAGTGCTGCATTGAACTCAGGACTGCAGATATTGCTTCAACATGGTGATTCTATTTCCTTTCGATACATACTCTGAAGAGGAACTGCTGGATCATAAGGTAGTTCTATTTTAAGAGTTTGAGGAACCTTCATAATGTTTTCCATAATAGCTATACCAATTTACATTGCCACCAACAATGTGTAAGGGTTCCTTTTTTTTTTCACATCCTTGCCAACAATTGTTATGTTTTGACTTTTTGATAATGACTAGCCTAACAGGTGTGAGGTGATATTTCATTATGAGTTTGATTTGTATTTGTGATATAGAGCACCTTTTCATATATCTGTTAGCCATTGTATGTCTTCTTTGAAAAAATATCTATTCAGGTCCTTTGCTCATTTTTTACGGTCAACTAAGCTTCAAAAAATATGCCAATAATCACAATAAGAAAAGGATAGTCTCTCTCTTCAATAAGTGATGTTGAGAAAACTGAATATCCACATGCAATAAATAAATAAATAAAATTGGTTCCTTATACCACACACAAAAAATCAATTTAGAATGGGTTAAAGATTTAAGCATAAGACCTAAAATCATAAAACCTGTAGAAGAAAACATATGGAGAAAGCTCCATGACATTGGTTATAGCAGTGATTTTTTGGATATGACACCAAATGAACAGACAACAAAAGCAAAAATAAGTTGGGCTACATCAGACTAAAACATTTTCACACAGCGAAAGACACAATCAACAGAATGAAAAGGCAACCCACAGAATGGGAGAAAATACTTTCAAACTATGCATACTATAAGAGATTAATATCCAAAATGTATCTAAAAACTCATACAGCTCAAGAGCAAAATCAAAAATAACTCAGGTCATGTTCTTTTTATACTCAGAAGGTGAGTGCAAAGTAAAGACACTGCTGCCACTAACATACATTGTCTCTTACCTGTTGGTTTACCTGGTGGTGGGTCTGCAGCCAGGCTCCAGCAACTCTCCTTCTTTCCAGTTCTTCACTTTTGACTTCTCACTTTCCTGGGCAAGGGGCGTTTTAGCTTTGTGTCAAAGAGAAACAATTTCCCTGCAGCTAACCTGTCACCTACTACCACCTTCCCCTACCACAACCATCAAAGGCTTAGAAGAGTTAAGAGACTAAAGATGTTCCAGTACAATGTCACGGGTTCTGGCGAATTCTCACAGGTTCCTGTTTGTCTTTTCTTCCCACATTCCCTGTTGTTTATTCTCCTAAACTGCCTGCCCTGCTGACTTTAGGCTCCAACACTGCACACAGAAGCAATAAGCACACATAAATTGTTTAACTAGCTCTCACAATTGCATATGGTCAATGTATAATATCATGGTTTGTAGGAGTTTGGTCAGGGTGGTGGGAAAAGTTGTAAGAAAAAGTTATAGGGAAAGACGCAAACCTTCTTGGAAGGCTAGGAAGTTTTGCAAAAGCTTCAAAAGAGAATTTGGCTGAAGGTGGCCAAATTCTCTTATCCAAAGGTTGAGAGTAACGGGCGGAAAACGAGGGAATGTAAAGGAACTTATCTAGATATATTTGTTTACTCTTGTCTCCAAAAACCAACTTTGATCATTCATGCACAGGACTGCTCTCTACTCGGGGGGTTGACAATGTTAATTTCCCACAAATTGTGTTTACTCCAAGCCTTTGTCATTAAATCTATACTAAATAAATGCGAGTGTTGCAGCTTAGGGGAGCTGCACTCCCGTCAGCTGCTACGCTCTCGCTGGCGGTGCTAAAGGGTGAAGTCCCCTAGCCGTGCTGTCAGGTAAAATACCTGTGTCTGCATACTTCTTTCATCCATTGCTCGGCCAGAGTCTGCGGGACAGACTCGGCAATGGTTTATTATATATATTTCTCAGTGGTTCTGCCTTTTTGAACAAACTCTGATTGATGTCTTACTCAAAATAAGAGAAGGCAAATTAAAATTTCACTGACATAAAATTGGTGAATATCCAAAAGTTTGATCATGTATTTTTATTTTGGATGAAAGCTATGCCAAAACAGGTAAAGTCACATATTGCTAAAGAAATGAAAAAACACTATAATACCTATGGAGAAGAATTTGATAGCATCTAATGAAATTATATATAATCCACTCTCAGATCCTGGGGCACTATATTTCAGAATTTATTCTAAAGCTACACTGGCAAAAATATAAAATGATGTATGCACAAGCCTATTCATTTAGGCACAGAATTTCATAAGAGAAGAGTGTCAATAACCCAAATGTGCATCAATAGGGAATTGGTTGAAAAATTATACTAAATCTGAACAATGAAAGAGTATAAAGTTGTCAAAGAGATTGAGGTATATATATTACCATGGATAGTAAATACAATAGAATGTAAAAAATGTAAAGTAGAAAAAAAGTGTTTGCTACCGTATATCTAAGACTATATATATTCATTCACTGGTGGAAAGATAATGCAACATATTACCCATTAGAGAAGGAAGATATAAAGGATAAAGATAGACACTACACTTCTCAGAATATTGATTGATTTGATTTTGAGCCCATGATAACATTGAATATAATTATAAAATCAAATTAAATTAAAAAAATAATTCCTGGAAATTAAAAGCAAAATTAAATAGATATATCTAATAAATAAATGTTTTGAGTTGAGGATATAACTGTGCAGAGAAGAACTATTCCAATTGACATCAAAACACGGCTATTTAAGTGGTCAACTCTGCCCTGATACTCTCAGGTCAAAAAGAATTCTTTTTTTTTTTTTTTTTAATCCAAAACTGTTTTCTGCAACCATTTTGTTGTTGGTAGTAATGGTGTTGGCCTTTCGAAATTCTTTCATAAATATTGTGGAATATTACAGGAGTGACCATTTTGGTGTTATTGAGAATCAGAGTTTTTGACATAACAGAAAACAGATTCAGATGTTAGACTGATGAAACGGGTTTAAAACTTCTATTTCTGGCCAGGCACAGTGGCTCATGCCTATAATTCCAGCACTTTGGGAGGCCAAGGCAGGCAGATCACAAGGTCAGGAGATCAAGACCATCCTGGCTAACACGGTGAAACCCCGTCTCTACTAAAAATACAAAAATTAGCCAGGCGTGGTGGCGGGCATCTGTAGTCCTAGCTACTTGGGAGGCTGAGGCAGGAGAATGGCGTGAACCTGAAACAGGGAGCTTGCAGTGAGCCGAGATCGTGCCACTGCACTCCAGCCTGGGTGACAGAGTGAGACTCCATCTCAAAAAAAAAAGAAAAAGAAAAACCTTCTATTTCTAACCTTGAACTGAAATATTAGAATGAATGTATCATTTATCTTATATTTAAAAATATATTTCCTAGCTCTAGCCTAGAAATAATAACCAACTCAGTATCAACGAGCACTTTCATATCCAGATTGTGGTATCTGTGGCAAAATTATCACCAGTTTGAGAACAAGTGCTTTAGCCTATGATCAGTGATATAAAAAGGAAGACTCAAATTACCAGTCTCATCATTGAGAGGACTGGTATAACTACAGATTGCAGAGATATTAAAATCATTATAAGAAAATATTATGAAAAAAGAAAATATGAATGACTGTATGCCCATAAATTCAACAACTTAGGTGAAAATGAAAAAAAAAATCCTTGAAAGACACAAACTACATATGAAACCAACCCAACAGTCTCACCTATAGACAGTTCTTTTGGATAAACATAGAAATTGACCTTTCTGGTCTTAAGGCTTGAAACTTGTGCTTGTTTTATCTGAGTTCCTTCCTCAGGAAAGGACCTTCAGGCCTTTCAAAAAAAATATATCAAATAACTGAAATTCACCAGATCACCACATTCAGACAATGAGACTTTGGACCCCTCTTTCATCATGATTGCTTCCTTGGCCCTCCCTAGTTTTTGTTTTCTCACACATTTTACTTTTCTTCCCTGCTATATAAACCCCTAGTTTTAGTCAGTCACGAAGATGGATTTGAAATTGAGCTCCCATGTCCTCAGCTGCCGCACCCAAATAAAGCCTTTTTTCTTGGCAATACCCGTCATCTCAGTGACTGGCTTTCTGCACGGTGAGCAACAGGACCTAGCCTGAACCCCTGGTGTTTTGGTAACACATACACTCTCTTTTAAAGAAATAGGTAACTTGAATAGCCTTATATCAGTGATTCTTAATAGGGGTAATTTTGCCTACTCAGGGACATTTGATCATTTCTGGAGACATTTTTCATTGTCACAACTGGGGTGGGAACTATGGGCATTTAGTAGCTAGAGGCTAGAAATGCAGCTGGCCATACTATGATGCATAGGAGAGTCACTACGAAGAATTGCTTGACCTCAAATGTCAGTAGTACCAGGGTTGCAAACCCTGCAGTATTTCCACTAAAGACATTGAATTTGTAATTTAACATTTTTTGACAAAAAAACCCTAAGCCCATTTCTGAATTTACTAGTGAATTAAAGCAAATATTTAAGAAAAAAAAATACCAATTCTATACAAACTAGTCCAGAAAATTAAAGAATAAGAAACACTTCCCAATATATTCTCTGAGGGCAGCGTTAATCTAATGCCAAAACGCAACAAAGACATTTAAAAATCACAGACCAACATCCTCCACAAACATTGATGCTAAAATTTTTAAATTTCAGCAAATTAATCCAACAACATACAAAAATCATAATACACCATGGACAAGTGGGACTTAAACCAGAAATGTAAGATTTCCTTAATATTCCAAAATTCATCAATGGTAATTCACAATATTAAAAGACGTTTTTAAAAACCATATGATAATCTCAATAGATTTCTTTAAGCATCTGGCAAAATCGAACATCCATGCCTGACACATACAAGAAAACTCTCAGTTAATTAATTATAGGACGGAATTTGATCAACCTGATAAAGGGTAGCTGTAAAGAAGTCACCGCTAACATCTTATGTAATGCAGAAAGACTGAATGCTTCATTTACCCTAACATCAAGAATAAGGCAAGTATGTCCAGTCTCTCATTTAATAAGGTTACATAAATAAACAATTCATACAAACATAACTATATAAGTGATAACAAGACTGGAAATGAAAAAAATAAAACGGCCTTCATTCATAGATTACATAATTCTCTGAATAAAATGCTATAGAATCAACGAAAATGCTTACACAGCTAACAAGTAAGGGTAGTTAAGTTTTCAGAATACAAGGTCAACATTTGAAAATCAGTTGCATTTCTCTATACTAGCGACAAATACTCAGAAATCACAACTAATTATTTTAAGTTTCCATTTTTTATACCATCAAATAGAGATATATTTCAAAGACATAAAAAAGACTTCTATATTGAAAACCTCAAAATACCACTGAGAGAAATTAGAGAAGATGTAAATAAATGGAGAAATATATCAGGAGGGTGTTTTTTATGAGAAAATGATAGACTGACTATAGAATATATATGGTATAGGGCCAATTTGTAGGAAATTTATAACACAAAGAATCTGGAACAACCAAAACAACTTTGAAAAAGAGGAACATATTTAAAGGAATATCACAAACTGATCTTCAAATTCAATAGAAAAGTGTAGCAATTAAGACAGTGTGATTTTGGCATAAAGATAGAAAAAGAGGTCTGTGGAACATAACAGAGAGTGCAAGGCTGAATTCACACCTATAGTGTTAACTGGCTTTCAACAAAGGGGCAAAGGGAACTCAATGAAGAAAGAAGAGTCTCTTGAATAAATAAAGGTGAAGTGATTGGATACTATATGTATTTTTTTAAAAGAATAAAACAACTTCAACCTACACTTTACTCCCTACACTAAAATCAACTTAAAATGGGTCATAGACTTCAATGTAAAACCTAAAAAATATAAAACTTCTAGAAGATAGGAGAAAGCCTTTGTAACCTTGGGATAGGCAAAGATACCTCAGACAGGATACCAACAGCATCACTGATAAAAGAAAAACTTGAAAAATTGGGTCCCATTCGAAATTCAGAACTTCTATTTGTTGAAAGACAGTGTTAAGAAAATTAAAAGACAAGCTACAATGTGGGAGAAACTATTTGCAAATCACATAGCTGATAAAAGATGTGTCCAGAATATATAAAGAACTCTCAAAATGTAATTATAAGGAAAAAATGTGCAAAAGGCTTGAGCAGGCTCTTCCCCCAAAGAAGTTGTACAGGTAACAAATCAGCACATGAAAAGGTGCTTAACATTATTAATTATTAAAGAAGGCAAATTAAGACCACAATGCGATACTATTTTGATCATCTCTAGTTAAAATTACTGAACATACAGAGTGTTTTCAAGGATATAAAGCAACTGAGACAAACTTTGAAGTCAAAAGGTATTTACCATACTTGACTTCAAATTTTACTACAAAGCAACAAAAGCCAAAATAGGTAAATTGCACTTGATGCAAATTTAACATTTTTGTATTTAATCAGAGGAAATTATCAAGAAAGTGAAAAACGAACCTACAAGTGGAGGAAAATATTTGCAAGCCATATATCTGATACAGTCCTAGTCTACAAACTATATTGGAACTCTTAAAATTCAGCAACAAAAAAGACAATCCAATTAGAAAGTGGACAAGGGACTTGAAAAGACATTTCTTTAAAGGTATACAAATGCTCAGCAACACATGAAAAGATATTCATTCTGACTCACTAGGGAAATGCAAATCAAAATTACAATGAAACACCAATTCATATCCACTAGGATGGCTATAATTAAAAAGAAAAAAACAGAACATAAAAAGTGTGGGCAAGGATGTGGAGAAATTTGAACCCTCATACGTGGCTGGTTGGAATGTAAAATGGTGCAGACATTACGGAAAACAATTCAGCCTAGATTTACTATATGACCAACAATTTAACTTCCAAGTATATACACAAAATAATTGAAAACAAGTATTCAGACATAATCTTGTCCATGAATGTTCATAGCTGAATTATTCACAAGAGCTAAAATGAGAAAAAATCCTAAATGTACATCAACAGATGAATATATAAACAAAATGTGGTATATCCATACTGTGTGATATTATTTGGACATAAAAAGGAATATAGTACTGCTACATGCTTCAACATGGATAAGCCTGGAAAAACATGATGCCAAGTGAAAGAAGCCAGACACAAAAGGTCACACATTTTATGATTCCATTTACGTAAAATGTCTAGAACAGGTAAATCCATAGTAAGCAGTTTAGTGGTTGCTGGGGGCTAGAAGGAGGGAAGGGGAGGGACTGCTTCATGAATACAGGGTTTCCTTTTGAGGCAATCAAAATGTTTTGGGGCTAGATAGAGATGAGAGCTACACAACATTGTAAATATATTTAATGCCATTGAACTGTCCACTTTGAAATAGTTTATTTTACGTCATATGAATTTTATCAATGAATAAAAGAAAAAATACATACCGTATGACGTCATTTGTATAAAATTCTAGAGAATGCAAATTCATTAATAGAGACAGAAAGCAGATCAGTGGTCGTCTTGCAATAGGGGTCAAGGGTAGGCAGGAGAGAGGAATTTTAAAAAGGCCCAAGGAAACTGTGGGGGGAGGTGATGGCTGTGTTCATTATCTTGGCCGCGATGATGGTTTCACAGTATACACATATGTCAAAGTATACGTGCACTTTATTGTATGTTACAATAAAATTCAAAATTAGTCATATATCAATAAAGCTGAAAAAAGTAAAAAATACAAAAAGTAGAGGAGTTATCTCTAGATTAAAAGATACTTAACAAAGGTTTTAAGTGCTATTAAGACATATTGTGCCGTGTAGACATTATTTATATCTTTATTATTAAAAAGCACATTGTAATAAAAGGGACAAGAGGACATGTGAATGCTAACACTGGTGACACTAAGGAACTGCTGTTAGTTTTTGTTAACATCATGATGGTAGTGTAGTTGTGTGACCTTAAACCCTTCATCTTTTGTAGATATATAATGAGATATTTACAGATGAAATTATATGAAGTCTTAGATTTTCTTTAAAATAACCCAGATGGAGTGATGAAGGGAGTGGGTAGGTAAGGTGTAGATGAAACAAGATTGTCCAGGAGTGGATCAGTGATGAAGCTTGGTGATAGACACCTGGCAGGAGTTGGAGGAGGACCAACAATGACCAACAATTCCACTCCTAAGTGTATACCCAAAATAAATGAAAACAGATATTCACCTTGTCCATGAATGTTCATGGCATATAATTGAAATTTTCTGTAATTAAAAAAAATTAAATAAGTATGCATATATATTGTCCTCACATAGTACTAGATTTAAAGAGAATATCTCATACTTTTATTAGCTTTCTAAGTCATAAAAAATCTCATGAGAGGAGATTCTACTTGGTAGAATGGCCCAAGCCATGTTTTACCATACTGCCTTAGGGACAGTTTTAGCAAATCCTTATGTTGACAGATGAAAGAGGAACTGACACCAAGACTGCAGCCTGCTGAGGCAAGACTGTCGAGGAATCCCCCAGCATAATTTGGAGGTAGAGGGGATCATAACACTTCACTGTGATTTATCAGACATGGAATTACTATTATTTTAATACCAATCATCTCTCACTCATTAGCCATCATGGCAAAGCACCAAGATCCTACCCAGTCTGAGGTTAACCTGAGTTATTTCTCTTTTTTTTTTTTTTTTTTTTTGAGACAGAGTCTCAGTCTGTCACCCAGGCTGGAGTGCAGTGGCGTGATCTCGGCTCACTGCAACCTCTGCCGCCCCGGTTCAAGCAATTCTCCTGTCTCAGCCTCCTGAGTAACTGGGATTACAGGTGCCTGCCACCACGCCCAGCTAATTCTTTTTGTCTTTTTAGTAGAGACGGGGTTTCACCATCTTAGCCAGGTTGGTCTTAAACTCTTGACCTCGTGATCCACCTGCCTCGGCTTCCCAACGTGCTGGGATTACAGGCATGAGCCACCGCACCCAGCCGAGTTATTTCTTTAAAAACCCTATTTCTAGGGTGGAGGCAGTGGCTCACACCTGTAATCTCAGCACTTCGGGAGGCCGAGGTGGGCAGATCACCTGAGGTCAGAAGTTCGAGACCAGCCCGGCCAACATGGTGAAACCCCATCTCTACTAAAAATACAAAAATTAGTCGAGTGTGGTGGCAGGTACCTGTAATCCCAGCTACTCAGGAGGCTGAGGCAGAAGAATCGCTTGAACCCAGGAGGCGGAGGTTGCAGTGGGCCGAGATGTGCCATTGTATTCCAGCCTGGGTGACAGAGCAAGACTCCATCTCCAAAACCAAAACAAAACCAAAAAAAACTCTATTTCTACTTTTATTTTTGAATGATCTCAAATAACAGGTTCCTTCCAGGGATAATATAAACTGTTCTTCCCTTGCCTTAAATAGAATACTGGAATTTTTAATGGATGAAAGAAAATTAAACCCATTTTGGGAGAGAGAATGGAACTAAGGAAATCAATGTCTATAAATGTTCTGGATTATATCTTCAAAAGTTTAAGAATTTTTAAAAACTGTTAACTCCTCTGAGGTTTTGCTTTTAAACATATGTGTGCTTCCCTTCTATTAAAAAATTATTTAAATAGTTCTCACACTATTCTTAACCTATTCTATGTGATTGTCATAAATCAATACCTTCACTGAGGGCACACAGACCAAACAATTAACATTGAAAGTTTCTGCACAAGACAAGGATATCCTCTCTCACCATCCTATTCAACGTAGTTTTGGAAGTCCTGGCCAGGGCAATCAGGCAAGAGGAAGAAATAAAGGGCATTCAAATAGGAAGACAGAAAGTCAAATTATCCCTGTTTGCAGATGACATGATCCCATATCTAGAAAACCCCATTGTCTCCGCCCAAAAGCTTAGGTTGATAAGCAACTTCAGCAAAATCTCAGAATATAAAATCAATGTGCAAAAAATCCCTAGCAATCCTATACACCAACAACAGGCAAGCAGAAAGTCAAATCATGACTGAACTCCCACTCACAACTGCTACAAGAAGAATAAGATACCTAAGAATACAGCTAACAAGGGAAGTGAAGGACCTCTTCAAGCAGGGCTACAAACCACTGCTCAGAGAAATCAGAGAGGACACAAACAAATGGAGAAACATTCCATGCTCATGGATAGAAAGAATCAATATCGTGAAAACGGCCATACTGCCCAAAGTAACTTATAGATTCAATGCTGTTACCATTAAACTACCATTTACATTGTTCACAGAATTAGAAAAAAAACTATTTTAAAATTCATATAAAATGAAAACAGAGGCCAAATAACCAAGTCAATTCTAAGCAAAAAGAACAAAGTCAGAGGCATCATGCTACCTGACTTCAAACTATACTACAAGGCTGCAGTAACCAGTTCTTGTACTGGTACAAGGACAGACACATAGACCAATGGAACAGAACAGAGAACTCAGAAATAAGACCACACACTTACCGGCATCTGATCTTCAACAAACCTGACAAAAACAAGCAATGGGGAAGGGATTCCCTATTTAATAAATAGTGCCAGGAGAACTAGCTGGCCATATGCAGCTAGTGTAAATATATACACATACATACGTATATATATTTGAGACAGGGTCTTGCTCTGTCACCCAGGCTGGAGTGCAGTGGCACAAACATGGCTCACTGCAGCCTCAAACTCCTAAGTTCAATTGATCCTCCCTCCTCAGCCTCCCTAGTAGCTGGGACCATGATTGTATAACACCATGTCTGGCTAATTTCTTTTTTATTTTTGTAGAGACAGAGCCTCACTATGTTGCCCAGACTGGTCTCAAACTCCTGGGCTCAAGCAGTCCTCCTGCCTCGGCCTCCCATCAGCTGATATTTTTGACCTAGGCAGACTTTTTCAATGAAGAAGGCAGTGCGTTGAGTCCTATTCTGGTGTAAACCACTGATCTTATGACGGATCAGTCCTCTGAGACTAATCAGACCATACTTTCCCAGAAGGACTCAGCTTGTTTCAGTTACGGGGGTAGGAGTGGATACCTGAAGAAAATTGGGTTTCTCTTAGGAAGGAAGGAAGATGGGGTATGTTATTCACATTCAGCCTCTCTTACACCTCCACATTTAAGCAAAATATTCCATGCCCTCCTGGACCTCCAATTGCTCCTGATTCTTTTAGATTGTCAGCTCCTTTTTGGTAATACTTAACCACATGTCCTGACACCACCAACTACCTGGTAAACCCCACAGCCCCTATATTTTCCCCTGTCTGCTGACTCAATCCTCAGCTCTGGATAATTTTTTTCTTTGCTTTTTTCACAGATGTGGAGGTATTGGCTCCATCTTTCCAATACTAACCTCTTATCTCAGCTTTCAAGTTCCTTCTTTTCTGCTGGCTCTTCTACCACCTTCAAATCTGCACAATTTCCTCTATCTTAAAAACTGGACACAGAAAACTTCACATGATCCTGTTGCCTCGTCTCCTAAACCACACTCTCACCCTTTCTTTCACTGACAATTTACTGAAGCCAGTAATCTATTATTACTATTTTCTCTTTTTTCCATCATCTTTTCACTTCTCACCTGCTTGTAATCTGGTTTCCACTCTACCACATCATTCCAGTAATATATTATTACTATTTTCTCTTTTTTCCATCATCTTTTCACTTCTCACCTGCTTGTAATCTGGTTTCCACTCTACCACATCATTCAAAATGGACTTCTAAATGCCATAAAACTCTTGTTTTGGGGTGGGGGAGAACGGAATCTTCCTCTGTCACCCAGGCTAGAGTGCAGTGGTGCCAACTTGGCTCACTGCAACCTCCACCTCCCAGATTCAAGTGATTCTCCTGCCTCAGCCTCCAAAGTAGCTGGGATTACAGGCGCATGACACCACACTCAGCTAATTTTTATATTTTTAGTAGAGACAGGGTTTCACCATGTTGGCCAGCGTGGTCTAGAACTCCTGACCTCAAATGATCCGCCCGCCTCAGCCTTTCGAAGTGCTAGGATTACAGGTTTGAGCCACCGTGCCCAGCCACCATAAAACAATTCTAAAATTCAAGTAATTTTCTACTTCTTAAGATACTGTTTACTCCTTTCCCCATTCTCTCACCCTTCCTAAAATTATCTACTCTTCCTCAGATTTTGAGATGTTCGCTTCTGCAAAGCAGTATATGCAGTTGATGGAAATTTGTCCACAGAAAATGTGGGGAAACGAAACATGAGAAGTCTTCTGAGGTACAATCTACAAAGTCAATGCACACAGAATTTGAATGGGGATAAGCAGTGGCCCATTAAGCAGTCATGCTCTCCCACCCTGGAAGAAGCAAGAGGAAACATGTTTCATAATATGTTCAATGAGTTGCTGTTTCTTAGCTCTTAAGTAATAAATGCCAATAATCAGTGAAGTCAAAATAATGACTAAACTCACACGGGGACAATCATGTTAAGAGTCTGGTTGGACCAGGTTACCAATTAATGCAAAAAAAAAAAAAAAAAAAGGAGAGCAGGTTTATGACCAGATGGTGCAAAGCATTAATTACTAGCTGAAAATACAATAACCAAGGATTCATTTCAATGCTTTATGACTCCGATGTAGATGTTAATGGTTATATAAAGAATTAGAATAATTTTTTTTCTTTTTATTATTATTATTATTATTATTATTATACTTTAGGCTCTATGGTACATGTGCGCAACGTGCAGGTAAGTTACATATGTATACATGTGCCATGCTGGTGCGCTGCACCCACCAACTCGTCATCTAGCATTAGGTATATCTCCCAATGCTATCCCTCCCCCCTCCCCCAACCTCACAACAGTCCCCGAAGTGTGATGTTCCCCTTCCTGTGTCCATGTGTTCTCATTGTTCAATTCCCACCTATGAGTGAGAATATGCGGTGTTTGGTTTTTTGTTCTTGCGATAGTTTACTGAGAATGATGATTTCCAATTTCATCCATGTCCCTACAAAGGACGTGAACTCATCATTTTTTATGGCTGCATAGTATTCCATGGTGTATATGTGCCACATTTTCTTAATCCAGTTTATCATTGTTGGACATTTGGGTTGGTTCCAAGTCTTTGCTATTGTGAATAGTGCCACAATAAACATACGTGTGCATGTGTCTTTATAGCAGCATGATTTATAGTCCTTTGGGTATATACCCAGTAATGGGATGGCTGGGTCAAATGGAATTTCTAGTTCTAGATCCCTGAGGAATCGCCACACTGACTTCCACAAGGGTTGAACTAGTTTACAGTCCCACCAACAGTGTAAAAGTGTTCCTATTTCTCCACATCCTCTCCAGCACCTGTTGTTTCCTGACTTTTTAATGATTGCCATTCTAACTGGTGTGAGATGGTATCTCATTGTGGTTTTGATTTGCATTTCTCTGATGGCTAGTGATGGTGAGCATTTTTTCATGTGTTTTTTGGCTGCATAAATGTCTTCTTTTGAGAAGTGTCTGTTCATGTCCTTCGTCCACTTTTTGATGGGGTTGTTTGTTTTTTTCTTGTAAATTTGTTGGAGTTCATTGTAGATTCTGGATATTAGCCCTTTGTCAGATGAGTAGGTTGCGAAAATTTTCTCCCATTTTGTAGGTTGCCTGTTCACTCTGATGGTAGTTTCCTTTGCTGTGCAGAAGCTCTTTAGTTTAATTAGATCCCATTTGTCAATTTTGGCTTTTGTTGCCATTGCTTTTGGTGTTTTAGACATGAAGTCCTTGCCCATGCCTATGTCCTGAATGGTAACGCCTAGGTTTTCTTCTAGGGTTTTTATGGTTTTAGGTCTAACATTTAAGTCTTTAATCCATCTTGAATTGATTTTTGTATAAGGTGTAAGGAAGGGATCCAGTTTCAGCTTTCTACATATGGCTAGCCAGTTTTCCCAGCACCATTTATTAAATAGGGAATCCTTTCCCCATTTCTTGTTTTTGTCAGGTTTGTCAAAGATCAGATAGTTGTAGATATGTGGCATTATTTGTGACGGCTCTGTTCTGTTCCATTGATCTATATCTCTGTTTGGGTACCAGTACCATGCTGTTTTGGTTACTGTAGCCTTGTAGTATAGTTTGAAGTCAGGTAGCGTGATGCCTCCAGCTTTGTTCTTTTGGCTTAGGATTGACTTGGCGATGCAGGCTCTTTTTCGGTTCCATATGAACTTTAGTTTTTTCCAATTCTGTGAAGAAAGTCATTGGTAACTTGATGGGGATGGCATCGAATCTGTAAATTACCTTGGGAAGGATGGCCATTTTCATGATATTGATTCTTCCTACCCATGAGCATGGAATGTTCTTCCATTTGTTTGTATCCTCTTTTATTTCCTTGAGCAGTGGTTTGTAGTTCTCCTTGAAGAGGTCCTTCACATCCCTTGTAAGTTGGATTCCTAGGTATTTTATTCTCTTTGAAGCAATTGTGAATGGGAGTTCACTCATGATTTGGCTCTCTGTTTGTCTGTTATTGATGTATAAGAATGCTTGTGATTTTTGTACATTGATTTTGTATCCTGAGAGTTTGATGAAGTTGCTTATCAGCTTAAGGAGATTTTGGGCTGAGACAATGGGGTTTTCTAGATATACTATCATGTCATCTGCAAACAGGGACAATTTGACTTCCTCTTTTCCTAATTGAATACCCTTGATTTCCTTCTCTTGCCTAATTGCCCTGGCCAGAACTTCCAACACTATGTTGAATAGAAGTGGTGAGAGAGGGCGTCCCTGTCTTGTGCCAGTTTTCAAAGGGAATGCTTCCAGTTTTTGCCCATTCAGTATGATATTGGCTGTGGGTTTGTCATAAATAGCTCTTATTATTTTGAGATACGACCCATCAATACCTAATTTATTGAGAGTTTTTAGCATGAAGGGTTGTTGAATTTTGTCAAAGGCCTTTTCTGCATCTATTGAGATAATCATGTGGTTTTTTACTTTGGTTCTGTTTATATGCTGGATTACATTTATTGATTTGCGTATATTGAACCAGCCTTGCATCCCAGGGATGAAGCCTACTTGATCATGGTGGATAAGCTTTTTGATGTGCTGCTGGATTCAGTTTGCCAGTATTTTATTGAGGATTTTTGCATCAATGTTCATCAAGGATATTGGTCTAAAATTCTCTTTTTTTGTTGTGTCTCTGCCAGACTTTGGTATCAGGATGATGCTGGCCTCATAAAATGAGTTAGGGAGGATTCCCTCTTTTTCTATTGATTGGAATAGTTTCAGAAGGAATGGTACCAGCTCCTCCTTATACCTCTGGTAGAATTCAGCTGTGAACCCATCTGGTCCTGGACTTTTTTTGGTTGGTAAGCTATTGATTATTGCCACAATTTCAGCTCCTGTTATTGGTCTATTCAGAGATTCAACTTCTTCCTGGTTTAGTCTTGGGAGGGTGTATGTGTTGAGGAATTTATCCATTTCTTCTAGATTTTCTAGTTTATTTGTGTAGAGGTGTTTATAGTATTCTCTGATGGTAGTTTGTATTTCTGTGGGATCGGTGGTGATATCCCCTTTATCATTTTTTATTGCATCTATTTGATTCTTCTCTCTTTTTTTCTTTATTAATCTTGCTGGTGGTCTATCAATTTTGTTGATCCTTTCAAAAAACCAGCTCCTGGATTCACTGATTTTTTGAAGGGTTTTTTGTGTCTCTATTTCCTTCAGTTCTGCTCTGATTTTAGTTATTTCTTGCCTTCTGCTAGCTTTTGAATGTGTTTGCTCTTGCTTTTCTAGTTCTTTTAATTGTGATGTTAGAGTGTCAATTTTGGATCTTTCCTGCTTTCTCTTGTGGGCATTTAGTGCTATAAATTTCCCTCTACACACTGCTTTGAATGCATCCCAGAGATTCTGGTATGTTGTGTCTTGATTCTTGTTGGTTTCAAAGAACATCTTTATTTCTGCCTTCATTTCGTTATGTACCCAGTAGTCATTCAGGAGCAGGTTGTTCAGTTTCCATGTAGTTGAGCGGTTTTGAGTGAGATTCTTAATCCTGAGTTCTAGCTTGATTGCACTGTGATCTGAGAGATAGTTTGTTATAATTTCTGTTCTTTTACATTTATTGAGGAGAGCTTTACTTCCAAGTATATGGTCAATTTTGGAATAGGTGTGGTGTGGTGCTGAAAAAAATGTATATTCTGTTGATTTGGGGTGGAGAGTTCTGTAGATGTCTATTGGGTCTGCTTGGTGCAGAGCTGAGTTCAATTCCTGGGTATCCTTGTTGATTTTCTGTGTCGTTGATCTGTCTAATGTTGACAGTGGGGTATTAAAGTCTCCCATTATTATTGTGTGGGAGTCTAAGTCTCTTTGTAGGTCACTCAGGACTTGCTTTATGAATCTGGGTGCTCCTGTATTGGGTGCATATATATTTAGGATAGTTAGCTCTTCTTGTTGAATTAATCCCTTTACCATTATGTAATGGCCTTCTTTGTCTCTTTTGATCTTTGTTGGTTTAAAGTCTGTTTTATCAGAGACTAGGATTGCAACCCCTGCCTTTTTTTGTTTTCCATTTGCTTGGTAGATCTTCCTCCATCCTTTTATTTTGAGCCTATGTGTGTCTCTGCACATGAGATGGGTTTCCTGAATACAGCACACTGATGGGTCTTGAGTCTTTATCCAATTTGCCAGTCTGTGTCTTTTAATTGGAGCATTTAGTCCATTTACATTTAAAGTTAATATTGTTATGTGTGAATCTGATCCTGTCATTATGATGTTAGCTGGTTATTTTGCTCATTAGTTGATGCAGTCTCTTCCTAGTCTCGATGGTCTTTACAATTTGGCATGTTTTTGCAGTGGCTGGTACTGGTTGTTCCTTTCCATGTTTAGTGCTTCCTTCAGGAGCTCTTTAGGGCAGGCCTGGTGGTGACAAAATCTCTCAGCATTTGCTTGTCTGTAAAGTATTTTATTTCTCCTTCACTTATGAAGCTTAGTTTGGCTGGATATGAAATTCTGGGTTGAAAATTCTTTTCTTTAAGAATGTTGAATATTGGCCCCCACTCTCTTCTGGCTTGTAGAGTTTCTGCCAAGAGATCCGCTGTTAGTCTGATGGGCTTCCCTTTGTGGGTAACCCGACCTTTCTCTCTGGCTGCCCTTAACATTTTTTCCTTCATTTCAACTTTGGTGAATCTGACAATTATGTGTCTTGGAGTTGCTCTTCTCGAGGAGTATCTTTGTGGCATTCTCTGTATTTCCTGAATCTGAATGTTGGCCTGCCTTGCTAGATTGGGGAAGTTCTCTTGGATAATATCCTGCAGAGTGTTTTCCAACTTGTTTCCATTCTCCCCGTCACTTTCAGGTACACCAATCAGACGTAGATTTGGTCTTTTCACAAAGTCCCACATCTCTTGGAGGCTTTGCTCATTTCTTTTTATTCTTTTTTCTCTAAACTTCCCTTCTCGCTTCATTTCATTCATTTCATCTTCCAGGGCTGATACCCTTTCTTCCATTTGATCGCATCGGCTCCTGAGGCTTCTGCATTCTTCACGTAGTTCTCGAGCCTTGGTTTTCAGCTCCATCAGCTCCTTTAAGCACTTCTCTGTATTGGTTATTCTAGTTACACATTCTTCTAAATTTTTTTCGAAGTTTTCAACTTCTTTGCCTTTGGTTTGAATATCCTCCCATAGCTCGGAGTAATTTGATTGTCTGAAGCCTTCTTCTCTCAGCTCGTCAAAGTCATTCTCCGTCCAGCTTTGTTCCGTTGCTGGTGAGGAACTGCGTTCCTTTGGAGGAGGAGAGGTACTCTGCTTTTTAGAGTTTCCAGTTTTCCTGCTCTGTTTTTTCCCCATCTTTGTGGTTTTATCTACTTTTGGTCTTTGATGATGGTGATGTACAGATGGGTTTTTGGTGTGGATGTCCTTTCTGTTAGTTTTCCTTCTAACAGACAGGACGCTCAGCTGCAGGTCTGTTGGAGTACCTGGCCAGCCGTGTGAGGTGTCAGTCTGCCCCTGCTGGGGGGTGCCTCCCAGTTAGGCTGCTCAGGGGTCAGGGGTCAGGGACCCACTTGAGGAGGCAGTCAGCCCGTTCTCAGATCTCCAGTTGCGTGCTGGGAGAACCACGGCTCTCCTCAAAGCTCAGATGGAAATGCAGAAATCACCCGTCTTCTGCATCACTCGCGCTGGGAGCTGTAGACCGGAGCTGTTCCTATTCAGCCATCTTGGCTCCTCCCCCCAGAATAATTGTTAAGTATAAAGACACTGTATTACAGAAGAAATAGTTAATTACCTGACTTCCGGAGTTTCACAGACAGCAAACGGATCAACAGAGACCATTAGACTGCACATTTCGTGGCTCATTTCAAAGTACATCCTACGACACGGCCCCATACTCAAATACCTGTGGGATCAAGTAAGTAACAAAAGCAAGTGACACTGGCCTCAGGTAACTAGTGCACACACTTGTCTTCTAAATTCTCAGCAGGATTGGCTATGGAATTTGTGAAGTTCAGTGCAAAATGAAAATGCAAGGTCCTTTGTTCACAAAGCGGATAAAAAATGACATTAAAGGCATATTGGGGTGATGACTACTTGTAAGACTTATGGAATGCAGGATCCAGGAAGAGTAAGAGCTCCCTGTGGGCATTCAATATAAAGACATTGAAAGAGAAAGGGGCTGGGCTTGCAGGTTCACCTTCCAAAGTCACCAAACAGGTAGAGCCCTCCACCTCCTTTGGGCCAGATGAACAAGAGGCAGAGCTTGTTTCCTTTCTCCCCTCTCTCTCTCTGTCACTTCCCAGACACACCCATCAAAGCTTTTTTTATTTGTTATTTAATATTGTGCTTACTCAAGCATAGGGATACTCATGAAGTAAATGCAGACTCTGTGGTGTAAGGCCTGAAATTAAGGTTCAATACTATGTGCTGCCTTGACACCTGAAGGTAGGAGGGCCCCAGAAGACCTAACCAAAAGTTCTCTTCCCCTCTCTGCTCCTGGAAATAAGGTCCCCCAACCAATCATCTTGATCATGGGACCAGGCATAGTACCTGCGTATCCTTGAGTAGCAGGTTTCAATTCCTGCCAGCCCAGAGAATTACTTAAACAAGCCAATCACATTCCATGGGACCAGCAATTACCTTACCCTCTCATCAATGCAAAGCCTGCATTCCATAGCCCCTGTTTGTTCAGTCTGTTCCCAAGTGCAATCCCCGGGGAGGGGGCCTGCATGACATGTGGTCTCCTCCTCCCTGGAGCGGTGAGGTGAGTGTATGTAACCAACAAACTACTGTTGATCTCACATGTCTACTGTCATTGTTTTCAGACATTCCTATAACCCAAGGGTAGGAATCCCTCTCTTACCAACAAGGGAAAGAGGAGATGATCAAAACAGACCCTCACCGGTCCCTCCCCGTGACTCCATGTATACCCTGACACATGCTCCAACAACTGTTAGGATCCTCCACCCTTAAGTGGCTGGACCAGCACACCATGCCCCAACCAGGGGTGAGGAAGTTGAGCCAGCCATCTTCTCTTACTACCTACTACCCCACTCTTGGCGGATAGGCAACCCTCAAATGTGTTGCTATCCCTAGGCCAGGACATAGTAGGTAGCAAGATGGGGTAGATAAGAGTCTCAACCCTGCCAAGCCACCCATGTACTGGCAGCCCAGCATGGAGACAACTGCCGTGATACCCTGCTCTGAAATGCCACAGGACATGTGTGTTAAATCTTGACCCTCCCCACATCCATGCCTAGTTCCTACTAGAGGAAGAGGATGGTAGCATTCACAGTGTGTGGATGGGGAGGGAGAGCTTGACAAGTCCTGGGGTGCCAGGAGATGGACAGCAGGCAGACAAGAATTCTTCCCAGGGACAGAGGCAGAGAGATGCTAGAAATGGGACTGCTCATGGATGTTGAGGCTCCAAATCTGGTGCAGCCTCCATTGTCCCAACAGACATCACTCATAAAACACAAATTCAAGGATAAAATTGTTAAGAACTTTAAGACAGCAACCACAGACCATTAAATCCTAAGCAAGGAGCCATGCCCATGAAGTTGGCCATGGTTCTCAAGCATTGAACACACCGGGAGGACGTGTTTCTATGACTATTCATGATACATACTTTCTGCTGCACCTAGAAAATCTCTTTTTATACACTTACTATCTCCTAAAAGCTGCAATATCCAGACAATTTTTGTCACTTACTGAATTTAACAGCATTGTAATTTATTTTCATTCAAATGTAAAACCTGTTGACATTTTAGTAATTTTATTTTCACTTGAGTAGCCCATGGTTCTTGATGTGTTTATTTCTGAAGGATGTTTTAAATTATGTCACTTTGCACAGACACAATTGGTTTGCACATTAAACACCTAGGAGTATGTTTTATATGTACAAGGAAATTTGCCCTCTTCCTTTCTTGCTTGAAATATGATGCCCTAAGTATATCTTCCATTGTTCCAGTTTTGGTTGAAGTGAGAATGAGAAATACTTCAACTTCCTCTTAATTCTACGACATGGAAACAGCACTGCCTCGTTGATGTTGAGGTCACTATCATCAACCTCAGTGTTAAGGGGAGAGCAGAATATGGGGAGCACATGCCCCATCTAAATGAAGCCACTCAGCCCCAAAATTGCTGTCACATAGAAATCTGGGCCCAGGGTTTCCAGCACTTCTGAATTTTCAAGAAAATCCAGTACACTTGAACCTTGAACAGCACAGGGCTTAGGAATGCCAACAGCTCATGCAGCCAGAAATCTGAATATAACTTTTGACTCCCCCAAAACTTAAGTACTAAGAGCCAGTTGTTGACCAGAAGCCTTACTGATAACATAAACCATTGATTAAACTTAAAAGTTTTCCACAGGAAAACTGATGACAGCCGTGGCCCATCTGGAGAGGCTGCTGTGAAGATGCCAGCTACAGCAGGGGAGGTGCTGCCGGGGCTGTGCACTCTGTGGAGCCAGCAGGGGCCAAGAACAGGCAGGAGCCCACCCCCTACCCTTCCCCACGAGCCAGTGGGGCAGGAGCCCCACGCTTCCTGGCACCGCTGCAGCCACCCAGCCACAGCTCCGGACTAGGGCATCCCTGAGCTCTTGGAGCCCAGGAAGCCCCTTCCTCACCCCCAACAGGTTTGAAAGTGCCTGCTCCTGCTGCCTGGCCTCTCCCTGCTCCTGGTGCCCACTCCAGTGCTGCAGTGCGGAGCAAAGTTATGGCTGAGCCCAGGCAATGTCTCAACCCAGCTGGGTATGTGCACTCTGTGGGTGGTGCTGACACACCAGCCCCCTGCTGCCTCAGTTCCCTCTGGACTTTGGGTGTCAACCAGCTCCAGAGGGAGACCAGGGGCTGAGGGTGGCTCGGCATTAGCCTGCAGGCACCCTTCAGGGCGAACAGCCTGGGCACTGTGGACATCCTGTTGGTGGCAGCAGGAAGCAGACAGGTTCCCAGGCAGGAAGTGGCAGGTCCCCAGTGAAGCCCCACCTTCAAGCCAGGAACAGCCTGAAGCCTGGGTACCAGGCTGCCAGTTCCAGGCAAAGTCTGCAGACCAGAGTGAGTACTTCATTGATGACGATTTGACTAATCGGATGATGCTTTTTCCAGGCCAACCATAAACCAGTCAGCATTTCCTCCATTCTGAGAACATAAAAACCCCCAGACTCAGTCAGACTCACACACTCGCTGGATGACCTGCCTGAGGAAAGGAGCTCCCCACTGCGGTTCTGTAGCTCAGTGAAGCTCCCCTCCACCTTGCTCACCCTCCAGTTGTCCACGCACCTCATTCTTCCTGGATATAGGAAAAGAACTCAGGACCTGCCAAATGGCGGGACTGAAAGGGCTATAACACAAACAGGGATGAAACACACTCCCCCACTCACCATGCCGTAGGTGATGAGAAGGAGAGAAGAGCTGAGGCCCTTCTGGGAGCCCTGACCTTGGGGCTCCCCAAGCCAGGGCTGTAACATGCTGTAACACCCTCTTTGGGGTGCTGCGGTTCCTGGCATCTCCAAGATTTTGGGCGCCATTGCATTCCCCTTGACCAGACGCTGGGGCCCACAGCAGAAGCCGCTTGTGGTACATGTGCTCCAGGGGCAGGTTCACACGGAGCTGAAGCTGGTGCTTGTGCCAGCGCCTGGGGTGGCCCACCCCGCTGCAACCAGCACACATGGCTGTGCACAGTGGCCAGACTCCACGCTCACTCACTCACACACACACCCGTTGCTGCTCCGCACCTGGCAGGCGTGGGATCTGGGCGGTAACGTGAGCCTAGCTCAGCCTGCCGGGCCAAGCGGGCAGAACAAGCCCAGTGAACGCAAGTAAAACCCAGGCAGAGGCGCTGCCGGCCACAGAGGCTTCCAGCTGGTGAAGCAACACCCCAAAGATCCTGTGACAAAACAATACTTATTTGTAAATGCTAATGACAGACTTTTTAAAATGCTTAAATTCTGGGTTGGCCTATCCTGGGAATATCAAATAAAACACATGTGCAGGTAGCATCCGGCTGTAGACCACGATTTGATGGTCTCTAATATGGAGAAAGACTGTTGCTCTCATAAAAATCTCCTGTTTATTATTCAGTCATGACATGTACCATGCCACACTGTCGCTGTCTTTTTTCCTGTCTTCTCTACTAGACTCTCAGCCCCCTATTGAAAGGGATACACGTGCAGCTGACACAATGGCTGGCACATACCAGATGCAACAGAATTCTCCACAAAATGATTTAAATTCAGTTAATACTTATTGAGAACTTACTATTTCCCAGGCACCGAGGTGAACCAAACAAACAATGGAACTCATATTCTATGAATTAATCTTTCATCTGAAAGACTTTTTTATACCCTCAGTGAGACTTTAAAATCTCTAAGTTCTTTTTAAGGTCACATCTATCAGCAGTAGAGGATCAGATGCTGGAATTTCTGTTCCACAGCACTGGGCCATCTACCAAGAAATACATTAAAAATCACCCTTGGCCAGGCGGGGTGACTCACGCCCATAATCCCAGCACTTTGGGAGGCCGAGGCAGGTGGATCACCTGAAGTCGGGAATTCGAGACTAGCCTGACCACCATGGAGAAACCCCATCTCTACTAAAAATACAAAAAATTAGCCGGACCTAGTGGTACATGCCTGTAATCTCAGCTACCCGGGAGGCTGAGGCAAGAGAACTGCTTGAACCCAGGAGGTGGAGGTTGCAGTGAGCCAAGATAGCACCATTGCACTCCAACCTGGACAACAAGAGCAAAACTCTGTCCAAAAAAAAAAAAAAAATCACCCTTGACAGTGTCTCACGCCTGTAATCCCAGCACTTTGGGAGGCTGAGGTGGGCGGATCACCTGAGGTCAGGAGTTCGAGACCAGCCTGGCCAACATGGTGAAACCCCGTCTCTACTAAAAATACAAAAAAATTAGCCAGGTGTGGTGGCGGGCACCTGTAATCCCAGCTACTTGGGAGGATGAGGCAGAATAATCGCTTGAACCCAGGAGGCAGAGGTTGCAGTAAGCTGAGATCATGCCACTGCACTCCAGCCTGGGCAAGAAGAGCAAAAACACCATCTCAAAAAAAAAAAAAAAAATCACCCTTGAATTTTGATGGGAATATCCCAGGATTCTTTGAGTTTCTTATTCACGTAATACATCCCTGGTATACAGATGACATGGTAACAGAGCACTGTAGTCCATATTTGGTCTCCTGGCCCTTGCTTTAAAGTCAAAATCTTCTGGATAGGCCCCATTTGGCATGATGTTAACCCCCAGCACATCTGAGATTGTCAAAGCATCTTCCGCCCTGCTCCATCAAATTGGGCACAAATCCTTGTCTATACGCATTTCTTCAACAAACATTAATTGAAGGCCTAATATCTATCAGGCATTATGGGAGCTTTTGGGGGCTACAAGTCTAGATAAACAGGTCTCTCCCCTCAAGTTACTCTCAGATCTAGAGAAGATTATCTTACCTTTATACCATCAGACTTGCTTTTTTGGTCCACAAACCCATTTTGCAAGAGGATCAGTTATATCTCTCCATCCACCTCAGTCCTTTTTCCAAGATGTGGTCCCACTGACTCCCAGCTTGCCATAATGTGGCAAGTTTGGGCCAACTCAGGGTGGCCTGTGCCCATGAGTTTGCACTGACCTGTTCCGTCTTAGAATATGGTGCCACATTTACCCTCATGGGTGTGTCGATGAAGACTTCACTACTTTTATTCCAGACAATGCCTGCCTCACACCCTCATCCTTTATTGTACCTATAAACAACCACACCCACACCAGAATTGCGCTTAACACAAGATTTTTCAGACTTTTCTAGATGATGTTCCCAGAGTAATCACACTCATACTTTTCTTGTTTCTTTTTCTGAGGCAGGGTCTCACTCTGTCATCCCAGGCTGGAGTTCAAGGGTGCAATCATGGATCACTACAACCTCAACCTCCAGGCTCAAGCCATCCTCCCAACTCAGCTTCCTAAGCAGCTGGGACTACAGGTGTGCACCACCATGCCTGGCTAATTTTTGTATCTTTTGAAGAGACAAGGTTTTGTCATCTTGCCTAGGCTGGTCGTGAACTCCTGGGATCAAGTGATCCACCCAGCTCAGCCTCTCAAAGTACTGGGACTACAGGTATGAGCCACTGCGCCCGGCCCACACTGGTACTTTTCAAATCAACTGCTACTTCCAAATTAACGACCACTCGGTATTAGTAACAATAACATTAGATGCCATCTATTGACTATTTGTTGTCTTCAACACCCTGTATTAAACTCTTGGCATATGGCATCCAAAGTAGTCCTTACACATACACATCCAGTGTCTAAAGTAATCCTTACAATAACCTGGAAAGACATCCTTTCAAGGAATCTGGGTTATGACATAAATATGTTTGTATTGTACACTGTTTACAGAGGACACAAACTTTTAATTCTCAGCTATATTGCAGGTCCCCTGACCTTGAGATATGGGCCTCTTACATGTCACACACAAGTCATGGGAACTAGGAGGACCAGCTCTGGGTCTCCCTGCCTAACCTTCGCAAACATACTATATTCAACGGCAGCCACAGCTGCGTGTTGGCTGGCAGCCCTCTCACTAGGTGGTCCCCCCAGAATTCAAACAGGAGGAAGGGCACAGGTGGTAGGGCATCAGTGCCCTCTTTTCCTCCAATCCTTTACCTTTTACTTCTTTCCTCAATCTATCTGCCCCACCTTCCTCCAGGTAAGATTCCCTGGGTCCCTCTGAGTGACCTCATAAACATTTTCACCCAAGTTGTTCTCTCTGATTCTTGCCTCCACTGGCTGGCCTCCTCCTTCCCATGGTGGAAGGGCTACTACCATTTCCTATATAATAGGATAGTCCCTTTAAACTTATATTTTCTCCTCTCAGTACTGTGTCTTGGCTCTTGGTATGTTAAGAAGTATGAGTGGAATTAAGATAAACATTTTCTCTTTCAACACACCTTAGCTTCCAGTGTAGACTCAACAAAATCTACTGGAAACCCAAAAGTGAGTGCTGATCTTCCCCATCTAAGTGTCTGTGATGAAATTAATGTCTTGGGTAAATGAGTTGCCCTTTAGACAACGTAATTTATGGAGAACAAAAATACATTAGTATAATACACTTTTAAAATATTATCCCAGGGTCACGAACACTCATAGTACAAAGAGGTTAAAGCTACATTCATTCCTTTCTGCCTCAAAAAAATATCAAAAGTAAGCAGTCTTCAGAAAGAATAAAATGCAATTCATCACCATCTATCGGCACCTTCCTGGATGCCAAGGGGAAGATGGAGGAGGTAGATATGCATCCACTACCACTCTGCCTTCCCTTCTACTCCCGCCCCAAGTCATTTCATTTTCCCGTTATCTCCATTTAACCTGCTGTGATTTCTATTATTATACTCCAAAAATCGTCTAATTCACTCTTTTCTCCAGGTGACGCTTTTATCTTTTTGCCTCAACATCATTATTCTAACATCAGGCCAAGAGTCCGTATTTTTAAGTTAAGAATAATTGACAAAGCCTGTTATTGTTTCTTTATTACTAATGACATACTTATTAATTGATATCTAACCATTTCTGGGCAGTGTGGATGAATCAAATTTTTGAATAATGGGTATCTGGAAATGTATCTATACTTTCTAGTATTCATTGTGTTTAAAATAGGCATTTTCAGTGTTTTCACACTAAAGTATTCTTTATAGAAGTTACATTTAGGTATAACATGAGGAACCTCTCTGTTTTCCAGATGGTGAAATTAAACCTCTTGCCCAAGGTGACTCATCTAGTAAGTGGCACAGCCATGATTCAATCTGTCTTACTCAACCTATAATCTGTGTCCCTAAGCGCTAACATAGACTGCCTCCCTATAAATAGGACCCTGGTTTACGCCTACAGTGCTATTCTTTGGGACAGCAGGGCAGTTTGCTTCACACCCAGAGTACTGATAAAACAATACATTCTATGACTACCTGCAGAACGTCCTATGCCTTTCTTAGTCGTTAGTCTCTCAACACACCCTCCACCATAAAGCCAATTAGAAATAACAATCTGGCAGAATTCTGCAAATCCCAATCTCTAGACCATGTATCAGCAAACAAAAAGTGACCTGTTGCAAAGATGTCCTAAGCAAGTAAAGAGTCTCGAGAGGGCCAGGCGCGGTGGCTTACGCCTGTAATCCCAGCACTTTGGGAGGCTGGGGCAGGCGGATCACAAGATCAGGAGTTCAAGATCAGCCTGGCCAATATGATGAAACCCTGTCTCTACTAAAAATACAAAAATTAGTTGGGCATGGTGGTGCGTGCCTGTAGTCCCAGCTACTCAGGAGGCTGAGGCAGAAGAATCACTTGAACCCAGGAGGCAGAGGTTGCAGTGAGCCAAGATCATGCCACTGCACTCCAGCCTGGGCGACAGAGCAAGACTCTGTCTCAGAAAAAAAAATAAAAAATAAAAAAAGAGTCTTCAGAACAGAGCCTCATCTGGCATCACCTTTAGCCCAAAACTCTCAGCAGCACGTCCCTGGAACCCATCTCTGCCAAATTCATGGTGTTCAATGGTGAGTCTTTGAGTTATGCATTTGATGTGCTGACTCATTTTATTTTCCCATTATCTACACTTAACCTGCTGTTATTTCTATTATTATACTCCAAAAATTGCCTAAATCCTTTCTTAGAATGAGGGGGTAGATAAACATTAACCAGATCAGCCTAGACTGCTCATAAAAAACTCTGGTAAGTGCAAACTTAGTGTTAGAGTTAGGAACCAGCAACCCCGTTGTGTAATATTCCCTCCTTGGTAGTTGAGTGCCATTGACCCACCTGATAAAGCCCAGACCCTTCCTGAGCTGGAAGCAGGGCAGAGCTCGTGGGGACAATGTCAGAGGTTGCAGAAGATTCCTAGAGATGGTGGAAAGAAACTTCCAGGAGACTTACACTGATCACCCCATGGCTGAATCTGTCCTCCTGCCTATTGACATATTAATGCAGACAGCTTCCTTCAGGGGGAAGGGCTATCAAAACTCTTACATGTTTCTCAGTGTCTGCAAATGGGCTCATTTCTAGTCCCTAGGAAGCAGCATGGAACATTGGAAAGATAAGAGATTTGAAACTAAATCACAGTATCAAGTCTTACTGGTCATGTGATCTTGGAAAGTTACTTAGTCTCAGTCCTTGTGCTACCGCATCTATAAATTGAGTTAGTACTACCTTCTTGCAGGATGTCATAAAGAGCAAATGTAAATGAACCTGGTTCTGTGTAGAGATTGGTTGATAGTAGATAGAGTGTGTCCATCACCCAGTCGCTGCCCTTTCCTTGCAACCTGGCTCCAACTCTGCCTTGTAGGCTGTCTACTGAAATACTTATTACTAATTCCGGTCCTTCACACTGCCTAGGTTGCATGTCTACTCAATTTTCATTTATAAAAAGACTAGCATTAGAACAAATGTGTGTGTGTGTGTGTGTGTGTCTTTTTTACTACATTGTGCCAGTTGACTGACTAGGTTAAATTCTTTAGGCATTAACAGAGGATGAGGGCAAGGGCAATTATGTGGTTTGGTGTTCATTGAACACAAGGCAGACCTTGAGCCAGACCTCCAACTTCTGTTGAAGGACCTACTACATGCTGATACTTTTAAACACACTCCCTCATTTTATATACACACCATCCCTGGAAAATTGATTGTATAGACTGAAGCACAGAGAATTTAAATATTTCTTGCATCAAGAAAATAGCAGTTAGCCTGTGTGCTTTCCAAGACAATGTTCTTCATTTTAAAATACTATGTGCTACATGAAATGTCTTAATTGAAAATAGTATAGCAGGTCTCAAATGCGTTCTGTTATACTAACCCACGCATAAGGAGGAGCTATTAGGCAAATAAAATCAGAATCATCCTGCATTTAAGGAATTCACAAAGTACATTCCTTTCAGAATAAATGTTGAGAAAATATGTTGGCACTGTCAAACATAAAAATGTGAAGACGGGGGAAAAAGTGAAAACAGTATGAATTGCTGCTGTGCACTATTTCTTGAGAGATTCTGAAATGTACATTTCACAGCAAATTTGGTGTTTGTAGAATTTGTTGTTCGGTTTTCTTCTTGCTGTGTGTGCTAAAGTTAATTTCACAGCCCCAAAATGTCCCAGATCCGTGTGTAAAAATGGTTCTCAAAACTTGATTTTGTAGAAACATATGTGTTAATAAACTTATGTAAATCCTGTTAAGGAGGATGTGAGGGCAACTGTGTTAAAATACACCTTCCTCTGGTGGTTGGAATGTAAAAGAATGCCAACTTGGTCATCAAATGATGAAAGAGTCATTCACCCTTTCATGTTCTCGTGTGTGGTGTGTCTGGGCAGTGAGTCTGGTGAGGGTCTGAAGAACAAGTAGGTAGGTTGTCATCAGAATCTGGGGGTCAGGCAACTGTTGGAGCCTGAGATTCAAGCTGTGGGTGGTGGGCCAGAAAGGCAAAGAGGCAGGATGAGGCCAAGACCCATACTGGGAGGTCACAGGAGATGCCAAAGCCACACAGGGTGGGTCAGAAGATGGCAGCCAATGTCCCTGGAGACAAAGCACAGGAGAAAATCACTATGTGTACCAGCAAATCTTCAGGTAGACCACTCTCAACCAGAGCAGTGCTTACCCCAGCATACGAAGGTACTAGCCCAAACATGACATTCTGAAAGTTACATTGTTCTAGGCACACTGGGCACACACTGCGAATAAAATGACTTCAGTATCATCCTCTGGTCTGCACTGCCCAAGACAATGGCAACTCCATCTACCCTTTATATCACTTTTCCATTTATTCTATTTATCACATTCTATTACATTTACCTGCCAAGTGTCTCCAGGACCCCTTCTCTCTCCTTCTTTCTTTCTGCCATGGTCCTTGTCACATCCTGCCCTTATGAACAGACTTCCTACTGCTGTTCTCATTTGCACTCCCCTGGGATCCCCACCTTTAATCATACTATTTCTTTATTTAGAGACTCAGAACATACGCTCTACAGCCCTTTGCTGTTGAGGTTCATTCTGGTGCTGATACGGATGGATGCTGTGTGCCTGGCACTGCCACAGGGACAGAGGATACTTCTTCCCCCAAAGAGCTCACCATGTTTTGAAGGATGAAATCCAGATTCATCTCCTCCCATTCAACCCTGTTCACATGATATTCCTACCACAGCATATTCATCCATGCTCTTTAATACCTGCTGGCCTCTCTATTATTCCTCTGCTTGTCAAACTCCTACTCATCCTTCAATACCTAACTCCCTAATTACCTTGTGCATAAAATTTTTCTCAGTTCCCTAAACAGAATCTGCTCCATGCATATTTCCAGACCCCTTCTCTCTATAGAGCATTAATTGGAAACCCCATTAATTATGAATATTTCCTTAAAAATCGTTCTCTACTACTAGACTGCATCAGTTTCTTAAGTGCAAGAATCATATTCTGCCCACATTCGCATTGCCAAAAAACAAGCAGAGTGCTAAAATGCATCAGGCATATAAAACATGGCTTTGAAAATTAGTTTGCTAATTAATGCAAGAATGCAGACAAGGTTTGGGAAATCAGACTGAAATTGACACAAAATAACCACACCCACATCTGTATTTCACTTAGTGTACTGAATATTACAGATGGAATGCAAGGGAAAACACCCACAATGTTTATGGGGGAAGAGGTGGGGGGGGAGTCTTAGGAATGCAGCAACCATATTTCTAAATGACTTGAGAGGAATTTTTACATAAATTATTTTCTCCAAAAATATTCAAATCATATTTCTAATCCTTATCAGCGAGGCCATCTATTCCTGCCTCCTTAATCTCTTCATTGACCTGGTGTTGAATTGATTTTTATTAGATAATTTTTCCTTATCTAATTAAAGCCATATTTCAGGAGGTGGGAAGTGGGTCCGGCTCTCCCTCATCTCCTGCACCATCCTGTGAGCATCCCCCAGCAACAAGAGCTTGGATACCAGAGGCGGAGAGAAAGTCAATAACAGACAGCAAGGGAAGAAGCCGAGGCATTGATCATCTCATCAGACTTAGGAGTTGAGACAAAGCCACAAAATTCAACATGACATTAACTCTGCTGGCACTGGAAGGGAGGAACATTTTTAAATAGATTCAGGTTGCAAACGTGGGCTACATATTAAGGCAATTTAACCTAACCCAGGATTTCTTAACCTTAGCATACGTGACATTTTGGACTGGATAATTCTCTGTCCTGTGCATCGTGGGATGTTTAGCAGCATCTGTGGCCTAACCTACTAGATGCCAGTTGCAACCCCAGTTGTGACAACTAAAAATTTCTCCAGGCATTGTCAAATGACCCCGGGCAGGGGTACAAAACTGACCCCTAGTTGAGAACCCCTGATCTAACCCACCACGAACAAAGAAAAATGCCTCCAACTCCATAAAGAAAGCTGCCTTTTCAAATGCTTTAATAATAAAATGTAGAATCGTGTCGCATTTATATTTGCATAAAAGATGTTGTACATATTATCCTAGAGATAACCCCTAAACTCCTCCAACAGAACATGGAGCAGAACCTGACATAACCTCAGTCAACTGGGGTCTATTTTCAGAGAGCAGCTGAGGCAGTTTGCCATGCCAGGAGGCTTTTCCTTCTTTGATATTTCTGGAGGGCATGCTGCTGCCTGCTCTGTAGCCAAATCAGAAGCAAATAACATGATTTCTGTTTTAAACATAAAGCAAAATTCAAAGGAATGTTGTTTACCTGAAAAAGCAGGCTTCAAGAATCCCTGATTTACAAACAGGAGCCCTAACACACCACGTGACTGACTCAGCACCCCACCCGCCTTCAATCCACTGTGCCTGAAATCAGTGAAAATCAGACAAAAGGCCTAATTAACATTAATTCAACAGAAAAAAAATTACCTTTTAAAAACATAATCTTTTTATAATTTCTCCAGGCCTTAATTTCCTCACCTCTAAAATCAGGTCATAAGACCTGTTTCATAGATTTACACAGAAACTAAATGAGACATTGCACATAAAGGCATCGGTTGGCACTTGGTATGCATTTCAATAACTGCTTAAGGCTGGACACGGTGGCTCACGCCTGTAATCCCAGCACTTTGGGAGGCTGAGGCAGGCGGATCACCTGAGGTCAGGAGTTTGAGAACAGCCTGGCCAATATGGCAAAACCCCATCTCTACTAAAAATACCAAAAAAATTAGCCGAGTGTGGTGGCACGTGCCTGTAGTCCCAGCTACTAGGGAGGCTGGTGCACCAGAATCACTTGAACCTGGGAGGCAGAGGTTGCAGTTAGCAGAGATTGCACCACTGCACTCCAGCCTGGGCGACAGAGCGAGACTCTGCCTCAATTAAAAAACAAAACAAAACAAAACCTTAAATAAGCAATTTTAACTTTTTTAAATCAGTTTTTCTGGTATCAGGTAACAGCTAAAATTAGAATTTGTTTTCTTCTTTTCGTAGAGATGGAGTCTCACTATGTTGACCAGGCTAGCTTTGAACTCCTAGGCTCAAGCAATCCTTCTGCCTTGGCCTCCAAAAGTGCTGGGATTACAGGTATGAGCCACAACACTGTGCCTTAGAACTGGTTTTCAACCTCCTGTTGCCTACCTGAACAATCCAAAGCATAGAGAAAATAAAAGTTGGACACGAATCACTTACTAATGTATGTGCTTTTGTGCCTCAAGAAAATACAAAAGGTATTGAACAAAAGTTTTGTGTAAAATAATCTTCTAACCCTAACTTCTTAAAATTTAACAAGCATTGGTCTCTAAGCTGGTGACTGGCCTGACATTTCATCTCCTAAAATCATTTAGCTTATAAGATGTGTTACTTTAAAGAATGGCAAATTTATATTGTATTTGTTTATTAGTATGCTGTTCTCAAACCTATAGCAAAAGGTCTGTTTGTTACAAGGTTTGCGGAATAGAAAATAAGAACCAAAACAATTTGATATGAGAATCAATGGCATCCTTTTTTTTTTCTCATTTTAGAACAATGATAAAGTACCTAATTTTCTATAACAAAAGATTTGTATGCTTATTAGCATATTTGTAAAACATAGGCAGCATCAATTAAAAAATTGAAACAATCTTCAGGCCTAGATTATATGGTATATGATGTTATTTTAGAGTATCTAATTCAAAGAATGGCACTTTGTTAAACTATTTATTTATTTATTTATTTTGAGATGGAGTTTTAAACTATTTATTTATTTATTTATATGTTTATTTACTTATTTTGAGATGGAGTCTCACTCTGTCACCCAGGCTGGAGTGCAGTGGCGCAATCTGGGCTCACTGTAACCTCCGCCTCCCAGGTTCAAGCGATCCTCATGCCTCAGCCTCCCGAGTAGCTGGGATTACAGGCACTGCCACCATGTCCAGCTAATTTTTGTATTTTTAGTAGACACAGGGTTTCATCATGTTGGCCAGGCCGGTCTCGAACTCCTGACCTCAAGTCATCTGCCCATCTTGGCCTCCCAAAATGCTGGTATTAGAGGCATGAGCCACCATGCACAGCCTCAAAAAATGGCAGTTTTAAACATTCAAAATCACATTTCCTTTCAGCAAATACTGACACTCATCAAATGTATGGAAATAAACCAAAACTAGGTCTAGAAGAGCTGATTTTTAATGCACAGACATCAAATAAAAATAATCATGCTAAATAGCTAGATGGGGGGAGGTGGAAGCAGGGTTGAGTCTGAAACATGCACCAAGCCAAGTCTTAGACATAGATTTTTTGGTGTTTTACAGTGTGTTATATTGTGATCCTACCCCTGATGGCTATTTTTATTATTCCATCTTCCAGATGAAGAAACTGAAGTTGAAAGATAGTAAGCAACTTGCACAAGCTTACACCCCTTAATGGAGCTGGGATTGGAGCCTAGGCACTCGGACTCCAGAGCCCACGAGGAGTGATGCCTCAGTAGATGTCAACAGTGAGTACAAAGAGACCTGCGAGTTTCTCTGCCACTAAGTTAGCGTTGAGGCAGTGACTGAGACCAGTCCTATGAAAACATATGACCACCTAAAGATCATGCTGATTTCAGTGCCCAGCAAATTAGTCTCAAGCTGAAACCATCCAATTTTCCCATAGAACTAATATTTATGATTTTTGAATAAACATAGAAATTGACCCTCCCTTGTCTTAAAACTTGAAACTTACATTTGTCTCACCTGAGTTCCTTCCTCAAGAAACTGACCCTCAGGCAAGGGAATGAAACTCATCAGATCATCGCATCCAGACAATGAGATGCCAGTTTCCTCATCTATCATGATTGCTTTCTTACCAGTCCCTAATTCCTATTTTCCTGCCTTCCGTGCTATATAAATCCTCCAATTTTCATAAGCTGGGGAGACAGATTTGAGAATTTATCTCCTCTTCTCCTTAATTATAGCACCTGATTACAGGTGACTAAAGCCTTCTTCCCTGGCAATACTCATTTGTCTCAGTGATTGGCATTCTGTGCAGCAAACAGCAGGGCCTAGGCAGAACTTCTGGAGTATCAGTAACAAATCTGGCCCCAGGTAATGAAAACACAAATCATGAAACCTGAGTTTCTCATAGACAAGCCTATCTTCCCCATAGATAAGTCACAAAACAGGAAAACCAAATGGACTCCTCTTTCTAAAAGATTCTTCTCCGTTGGAGATTTCTAAGTAGGTCATTCTCTTGGATTGACTCCACAAAGTGTACAGACCCTTTATTATTCTATGCAGGATGTTGCATGCATCAGGGCTCAGAACTTTTTGGCAATGAAAAATTTGTTCTAAACCAAAAGAGTATGTGGGTCATGAGCCTCTTAAGAATGTTTTAATGCCAAGATCCAATGGAATCTAATTTTAAGATAACAATTTCCCTGGTCAACCCTAAAATAGTATCAATAACCAATAAATATTAACTTATCAACATGTCATATGCATGGATGCTCAAATCCAAAAGACAAATGTGTCTCAGATTTTAAGTTTCAACCCAGACTTTTGTCAAAGCACCCATTAGACAAACAGCAGGCACCATTGATAGGCACCAGAAATTCAAACATAAATCAAGGTAAAGTTCCTGTCTTCACCGCTTATTACGGAATGATATGCAAATGAGTATCAATAGTAAAATAACCCAGAATGATCAACGTTATTGTAAAATATGTGCAACATTAGAAGGGATCAGAGAGGGGTAGATTGATTAATTATTCATGTCAAGGAAGCATGAAGAATTACAGAAATGAAATGGCATTTGAGCAGACTCTTGACAGATGAGAAGGAGCTTGCCATACAAATGAGTAATAGTACAGTGATGTCGGAGTTGGGGTAAACAGTTCTACCTTCCTTGAAAAGAAATATATGGAAAGGAGAGTCCAGACACGGGACTTGGCATATGAGCTAAGGCAAGGATGCAGTGACCCAATTCAAACACTTTTGGAAATACCCTAACAATAATAATGAGAGGCATCAGAGGAGCTCAGTGCCAGGAATAAGAATGAACCTATCTGGGCCAGGCACGGTGGCTCGCGCCTGTAATCCCAGCACTTTGGGAGGCTGAGGTGGGTGGGTCACCTGAGGCCAGGAGTTCACGACCAGCCTGACCAACATGGAGAAACCCCATCTCTACTAAAAATACAAAATTAGCCAGGGGTGGTGGTACATGCCTGTAATCCCAGCTACTCGGGAGGCTGAGGCAGGAGAATCGCTTGAACCCGGGAGGCGGAGGTTGTGGTGAGCTGAGATTGCGCCATTGCACTCCAGCTTGGGCAACAAGAGCAAAACTCTGTCTCAAAAAAAAAAAAAAAAAAAAAAGAATGAACCTATCTGAGTTAGAATGAACACAACGAAGGCAGGGTACTCAATTAGAGACAGAAGAATAGGGACAGAAAGACCAACTAGAATGCAATGTTACCGTAATTCAGAAGGGAGATAAGTCTCAGGGCACAACAGATAAACAAGTAGGGGGTGCTGGAAGTTGCTGAGAGAGATCAGGGAGATAAGGGGACACCCCACAAGAGAAACTGGATGCTCACTGGCCCTTTGAAAATTGCCAAAAATAGCTCCATATTTCACAAGTATACCATGGGCCTATACACACCTTGCATAAAATGGGGACACACAATATTAATGTCAATAGAAGACTTAGATGTCACCGCATTAGACAAGGGCCCTAATCCTCAGGAGCATCAGTGCTCTGCCAGACACTGCACTGGATATTTTGCACAAGAAAGGTACTCCAGGAGCTTACTGGTATTCTTGCCCACTGGCAAGGCTGGCCATCCACCATTCGCATGGGTTGGCCCTGGGGATCCATCAAGAACAGCCTCATTTTACTGCTTCTCTCACCCAGCAGCAAAATGAATCACTCTTTTTGTGGCAGCAGCCCTACAAATCAATTCACTTAAAACTCGCTCTGCTAAAACAAAACACAAGCCAAGGGTTCCGGGTCTCTTTTCCTCCCAATGGTTTGCACAGATCAAAAACTGCTCCAAGATTTCTAAAGAGAAGAGCTTGGGCTCCCCCTGCCCAGCACCAGTCTGGGCTTGAATGAGACGAGACCACCCTGGGGGACAACTGAGATGCTCCTGAAATGTCAGAGGCAGCACTGCAAGCCTCTGATCCTCCACCACCTTCTGTGCTATGGATATTGATTTCAGACACTGTTACAGAGCATAACTGAAAGTCTGTACCTTTACAGCTTGTCATTTGGGCCAGCCTTTCATAAGGGACTTTGCACCAGCAGCCTTGTGTCTGGTACCTTTGAAAGCAGAGCCAACCCTTCCGAGGCTTGTTTCTTCACTCCATGAGGTTTGATCAATGACACAGCCAGACATTTTCATTATTTTGACAAGCATACACACAGCACTCAGACCAGGAGACAATGGAAGGCCTCCAGCCATTGGTGTGCACGAGAGTTAAGAATAAAAATGTCAGCATGCTCTGATGTCTCCATCTTGACACTTTTGAGGAAGCTGTTATCCTTTTGAGACAGTCTGCATTTATTGTGTTACACACTGCCATAGACTTTGGGGTGGGAAAGAGAAGAAGATGAGCAAGGGAAGTCCATGACTTAAAGAAACTTGCAATCCAGTCTCTTTAGAAACTTGATTGAAAAACAGATGTGGCTATAAATGCTACAAGAAAGCAAATCAAAGTGGGTGGGGAATGTTGTCTGGGCTGCATTGGTGCTGGGATAAGCTCATCTAGCTGGATATCCTCCCCACATTTTAAATCCAAATAGCATGGTTAGATTGATCCCAGTGTCTCAAGTTTTAGAACCCTATGTTTTGAGTAAAAGATATGGATTTTTGCAAACCACATTTTTGTGAAAAGAAGCAGAATGGGAGAATAAAGAAACCTACACGTAGGAATGCATGCCCTGAGCAGTGAGACTGTCTGATATTGAAAATGACCTTGAGGTTTCTCTCTTCAACCTCAGAGGACCACAGGAAGAAACAGCAAAACTAATGGTGGAAATAAAGTAAGATAGGTGTTTAAAATGTCTACAATTGCTATTTATTTTTAATGATCTCGGATGCTAGAAACCAAGGAAGGGAAGTCAGGCTTAAAAATAACCTGTGAACCTTTACCTGGTATCATATTTCACAAAGTTTTTAAACTTCCCTGTATCAACTTTCATGATATTATAAGGATATTAGCAGACCCAGTGCTTGGGATTAGACAGAGATGAGGAGAAGGAATGCACAGGGGAAAGCATATAATCAAAGATCACTAAACGTAAGCTAAATTAATAAATAAATGGAGACAAAAGTCAACCTACATTTTTGCAAAAGAATCTTCACTGTTTGCTTATACAACCTTTCATTCAGTCAACAAAACTGAGCTGGGTGTTTGGGATTCTGGAAGCTTCTCACCTGGTAAGGACATACTAGGAATCTCTATTGATTTAAATTGTGGGTAAATCATCTCACCTTTTTTCAAAAATTAAAAATGTGATAGTCGTCCTACTTCTATTTCTCTCTCATTCATTCAGACAGTCAGTTACTCATCTTACAAAGATTTAAGCATTTAATCTATACCAGGCATTTTCCTAGGCTTAGAGGATACCAAAATTAATAGAGTACAGCATCTACCCTTTAAAAGAGCCAGTCAAGAATTTCCAGTAATGCCAGTTAAAGATGATTGATATGGCTTGGCTGTGTCTCCACCCAAATCACAACTTGAACTGTATCTCCCAGAATTGCCACATATTATGGGAGGGACCTAAGGGGAGGTAACTGAATCACGGGGGCCGGTCTTTCCCATGCTATTCTCATGGTAGTGAGTAAGTCTCACGAGATCTGATGGGTTTATCAGGGGTTTCCGCTTTTGCTTCTTCCTCATTTTTCTCTTGCCACCACCATGGAAGAAGTGCCTTTCACCCCCTGCCATGATTCTGAGGCCTCACCAACCATGTGGAACTGTAAGTCCAATTAAACTTCTTTTTCTTCCCAGTCTCCGATATGTCTTTATCAGCAGCATAAAAATGGACTAATACAGTGATCAGTATAATAATGTTTACATAAACAAAATGCTAAAACAGGTACAAGCAGCAGTGAGGAAGGATTTTTTGAGAGAAGAAAAAAGAAGAGTAGCATTTGATCCGAGTCACCAAATACGTGGAGAAGTTTCCCAGGCAAAGAGAACAGAGGAAGGGCATGCCCCATGGAGAGCAAGACATACACCGCAGATGGAAAAGAGGGCATGGAGTGTCCAGCAGGCAGCAAGGAGTAAATTGTGTGTCATTGGGAGCAATGTGCTTTGGGCAGGAGAGCTGATTCCATACCACAAAGGTGGGCACCAACAGGAAGATCTTGGCAGCTCTCCCAAGGTGCTTAGACTTGATTCATGTCAACGATGGGGCTGCTATCAGACACCTTCACCCCTATTCTATCTGGTGAAGCCCAGGAAATTTAAGTAACTTGCCCAAGAACAAGTCTGTCAACAGATGGCTACCTGATTTTACTTACCTGATTTTACTTACAGAACGAAAAGCTGCCATCCTCCAAGTTGGGCTGAATTTTGAGTAGATTGAAATGTTGAGCTTATGGGGACACACAAGGCATCACTATAATGCCCTGTCCTAAGATCTGTGTGTCATTCTTCCATGCACTTATTCAGTAGCTTTACATCAGTCTCTGCTTGATGTCAGCCACCATATTAGGCCCTTGAAGTACAATTGTCATGGAAATAGACAATGGTAAAGTTGAGAGGAGGCCAGGCGATACAATAAGTGCATGGCATCAGAGAATCCCCACAGCAGGGACTCTTGACCTAGACTAGGGGAGAGGTCCACTCGTTAGAAGTAAAGTGCCCTGGAGAGTTGCCTTCTGTGCCTCACTCAGCAAGTCCACTTGGATGTGGGCCAGACAAACCTAATAGCCAACATCCCGCCAACCAGAACTGCCACGTGGAGTGTCTGCATTCTCCCCCAGATGTGTGTTCCTGCCTGAATGTGCACTGACAGGAAGCAATGCCAGTCCTTCCGCATGTGAGAAAGCTAATTCCAGTCACCACTTTCTCTCAGTCTAGAGCAATCTTCGAATCTTGTCCATAAAACTAATTGAAAAGGAAAGCAAATGCATTTCACTGAAAGGAAATCACAATGCTGTGGCTGATTCCATCATTTTTGTCAGTAGATGGGAAATTCAAGTGCAACTCCTATATATAATTACCCATCGTGTCTTGAAAACAAAATTATAGCTTCCACAAGTTAGACACATTTCACACACAAACACTGCCATGGTATAAAAAGATAGTTAGGCAATAAACTCCATAAATGGAGTGGATGAGCAGAGATTTTTTTTAACCACTAATATATTTTATACATTATGATGATATGCATTCTGAAAATTTGTGATATCCTTTAGGATAGGATTTCTATATTAGATTTCTTTTTCAATGATCACAAAATCTCTCCCACCTTCACTTATTCCCCCCTAAAAGCTTCCCAGAGAGGCAACAAGAGCACCAGACTAGAAGTCAGGAAATGTGCATTATTTCTTAGATTCTATCACAAATTACTTTTTGTTGGCAAGTTATTTAATCCCTGCTTAATGTTCTCATCTACAAAACGTGAACAGTGGCACCTACTCCACTGAACTCCCAACCTGCTGGGAAAAGCCCTGGATTTGGAGTTAAGAGGCTGAAGTTTGAGTTGGACTTTGCCACTGACTGGCAAATGACTTTGGGTAAATCACATAAACTCCCCGAGACCAAGGTAATTCACCAGTGAAGGGGGCCTAATTCCACCTGCCTCACAAATTTGTGCTGAGAGTTAAATAAAGTAAGCCAGAGTGTTTTATAAACCACAAGCACTTACAGTAGCATAAGGTATTATTAATTAGGATCAAATAAGATCACAAATAAGATCTTATAACTGTAGTGTTTTGAGAAGCACATAGCACATGTGTCATTGAATTTCTTTTTCTTTTTTTGAGATGGAGTCTCACTCTATCGCCAGGCTAGAGTCCAGTGGTGCAACCTCGGATCACTGCAACCTCCGCCTCCTGGGATCAAGCGATTCTCCCACCTCAGCCTCCCGAGTAGCTGGGAATACAGGTGCACACCACCACGCCCAGCTAATTTTTGGATTTTCAGTAGAGACAGGGTTTCACTATGTTGGCCAGGATGGTCTCAATCTCTTGACCTCGTGATACACCCACCTCAGCCTCCCAAAGTGCTGGGATTACAAACATGAGCCACTGTGCCCAGCCGTCACTGAATTTCTTATGCAGCTAACCATGCTGCGTGTATCTTCTACAATCAACCTTTAACGTCTCAGACATTTTAGGGCTACCTCCTTTTATCATCCATTGGGGAAAGACCAGAGGATCCTACGCAGCAGGCTGCCTGAGCAGCTCAAGTTGCCTTGCACTGAGTGTGTCATAGGAAGCCTGGATGACACCAAGACTCGGTGACTGAGGAGCCCTGGCCCGGCGCTACTCCTGTGTTGGGAAAGGTGGCATGGAAAAATGAGGAACTCCTTTCTGCTCCAGGAGTGATAAGGCATGACAGCAAAAGGGGTTTTGTGTGATCTTCCCTTGCTACAGCCAAGCAAGTTCAGGGCTCAGACCAAGACTTGTTCAACGAGAACCAGGTAGAACCTTTCAAGGCTAATGACACATGAGATTGACTTCAGACACAGTTTGATAAAGTTTCATTTCCTAAACCCAAGTTCATTCACCTCACTGCCCCACTTCAATCTGTCAGATATTCTAGAAGCACTCAGCTTTCTCCAAACTGACCCACTGATCCATAGCACAGTAGGCCATAAAGAGAACATACTGTCCAAACCTCTTCAAATGTCCTCAGCATGCCAGATGCCTTGACCGGGAGCGGTGGAAATAGCACTGGCACGTTCCACCTTTGGCCTTGATTTGCAGCAATGCACGGGTGGCATCCACAGCACCCAGTGCCAACCCAGAGCATGAGGACACGGGCATCAATTTCACAGCCTGAGTTCCCTAAGGTAACTTTTGTAACTCTGCTATAGTAGTTACTTTTTTAAAGGTCAAGATTTACATGTTTATTTTGACTAATGCTACTTGGAATAATCCAGATTGAAAAAAAAAAAAAGCAAGAAAGAAATTGACAGAAACAGTTTAATCTTGTTTGCAAGTGAAATCTACAGCTCATTTTGGGAAATCTCCTGTGAGAATTCTTCTTGATGTCATTGAGAGGGGGAAGAAAGGATGACATTTCAGTTCAGCATGGGACACCCAGGGGGCCAAAAACGCCAGTCCCACACAAGAACATCTGGTTGGCAAACACAAAGGAACATAACACCTGTGAACTCCTCATGTGTTTACTCTGTAACTAGTTGTCCATTATCCACACAAAATATGTTTTGGGGCTGGAAACTGGTTTGTTCCTGCCAAGAAAGTCTGAAGTGATAACGCAGCCTGTTTACCTTGGAATTCTCCCCATCCTAGCTAGCATGGGTGGACCCTGCTGAGCCAAGACAGCTTTGGAACATTTTTCTGCCTCATGCCTGTTTGCTGAGACTTCTATAAGTTTGGAGCTGGCGATTGGGACAGGGTGTTGGAGGATGAGAGTGTGCAGAATAACTGCTGGGCTTCAGGAGAGGGTTATGATATTATTTATTCCTCAGTGATGATTTTCTGGCAGGACTTTTCATGTCTTAGCCTCTGGAAGGAGTTGCATGTATCAAAAACAACACCAAAACAAACCATTTTAACACCCACACTTACAGGAAACTCTACCCCAGGGGTTAAGAGTTCCTCTAAAGGAAGAAGAAGGCCTGCCATGTGCAACTCTGCCCTTGGCAATGTGGTTGTCAGCCCCCAGCACAATTTATTGGTCCTTCTTTGAAGCGCTCTTGGCCTCTAGAACGAAGCATCCCCCAAAGAGACCTAGCAGAAAGCAACCCTTGGCCGAAGAGTTCCCGCCATAATTCAGTCCCTCTCATTGTCAGGTGGGACGGCCAAACACAGCATCACTCCCTGTCACCACCTTGAGTCAAAATTTTAGCAGGAGACTAATGGGAACAGTGAACGTCATTGGCTTGGGGACAAATTGAAGCCTACAATGAAGAAGTGAGAAGAGGTATGTGGAAAAATAGCAGAACTCATATTTATTTGAGTCCCAGCTTTAAGCCAGTTTCAATGATTAGCACTTTGCATGCTCTTTCTCGTATAATTTTCATAATAACTCTATTCTCCTACTAATTTTGTAGGCTAAAAAAGGAGGAACTCTCCCAGGGTCAAGTTATTTCGCCAAATGGAAAAGCTGGGGTTTCTACCCACATCTCTCTGGCTTTTTTCTGCTACATCACACAGCCTGCAAAATGAAGGTTGACAAGAATGGATATTCCTTTGCCTCCAAATATATCCAAAAAGTCCCATTGTAGTGCTGAGTTGCTTGTCTGTTTGTTTCAGATGGTTTAGCCAGGTCTCTATTCCTCCTTATCTCACCCTGAGAACAGGAAGAAAGTTAAAAGATCATGGGGATTGTGTTGAACTAGGAGTAAGAAGGGCTATGTCCCAGGCTTGCTTCTCTCACACTGCACTCAGGTCCTCAGTTCACACTTGTTTCACGTGAGAGTGCTTTGATAGATGTTTGCTCTATTGTTTAAGGATGTTCAATGCATCTCTAGAAAATAACAGAAACAGGCCAATGATCATAGAAGAAATGAAGTAGAGTGAGGTGATTTACACAAAGATAAGGTACGCTGAGCACATGGGTGCAGGTGGAAGATGGGAAGGATGGAAGGACTTGAGGCACCAAATATTCAGAATTACACTAAATATACTTGAGGCACTCAAAATTCACCAGGACTTAAATTAGCCACTCATGGGGAACACCCATTTTGGCTCTGCCTGTCCTCTGGCTAAAACAGGGGTCCTCAACTCCTGGGCTGCTGCCTGTTAGGAACTGGGCTCCACAGCAGAAGGTGAGCAGTGAGCAAGCAAGCATTAACCCCCTAAGCCCCGTCTCCTGTTACATCAGCCGCAGCAATAGATTCTCATAGGAGCACAAATCCTCCTGGGAACTGCGCATGCGAGGGATCTAGGTTGCGTGTGCCTTATGAGAATCTAATGCCTGATGATTTGTCACTGTCTCCCATCACCTCCAGATGAAGCCATCTATTTGCAGGAAAACAAGTTCAGGGCATTGATTCTACATTATGAGGAGTTGTATAATTATTTCATTATATATTAAAATGTAATAATAGAAATAAAGTATACAATAAATGTAATGCACTGAATCCTACCCCACCCTTGATTCATGGAAAAATTGTCTTCCATGAAACTGGCCCCTGGTGCCAAAAAGGTTGAGGATCATTGGCCTAAAACACGGATAAAAGCCAGCCGGCTCACTGGCAAGCTGTGGCTGGGACCTCCATGCCTCACAAAAACAAATGTGTGTGTCTGCCTCAGGTACCTTCCATCTGTTGGCCCCGTTGTTATTAAATCTTGTCCTCTTCATAACCCCAGTGTCAGAGTGAGAGAGTGAGAGACAGACACAGAGAAAGGGGGTAGGGGGGCTATACATATTGTCTAACACAGCAGTGGTCCTCAACCTTTTTTGGCAGCAGGGACTGGTTTTGTGGAAGACAATTTTTCCAAGAACTGGGGTGGCAGGGTGATAAGTTTCAGGATGATTCAAGCACATTACATTTATTGTGCATTTTATTTCTATTATTATTATATTGTAATATATAATGAAATAATTATACAACTCACCATAATATAGAATCAGTGGGAGTCCTGAGCTTGTGTTCTTGCAACTAGACAGTCCAATCCAAGGGTGATGGGAGAGGGTGAAGATCATCAGGCATCAGATTCTCGTAAGGAGCACACAGCCTAGATCCTTCACATGTGCAGTTCACAATTATCATAGGGTTCCTGCTCCTATGAGAATCTAATGCCACCATTGATCTGACAGGAGGTGGAGCTCGGGGGTAATGTGAGCTATGGGGACGGGCTGTAAATACAGATGAAGCTTTGCTTGCTCGTCCGCCCACCACTCACCTCCTGCTGTGTGGCCCAGTTCCAAACAGGCCATGGACTGGTACCAGTACCAGTCTATGGCTGGGGGGTTGGGGACCCCTGAAATACAGGACTCAGAGTTTGGCCCTTTCAACCCTGCCTGTACCCTACCCCAGGTGTGTTAGTCTTCATCTCTTCCCCCTTACTTCTGTGTGTTTTAAACCAGTTTATTAAGCTGTCTGATGAGAACATCTTAATTTGGTATTTGAGGCTTTCTGTTCCCTAGCTACTGGGATGGCTTTTTTGGTGATGCACTTGAAGGGCCCCACTGCATCCAGGTGATTTCCCACTTCACACGGGACCTCCGAGACTCTGCCTCCCTTTAGCCTTCTGCGGCTCTCGATCCTCAAAAGAGAGCAAATCCTGGTGGAATAATTCAATGGCAAAGAAAACTAAGTAAACCAGAGAAGATTAACATGATTTTTTTTTAAAGACAATGCTTATGAATTACTTCATGTCATTGGAATTTGTATTCGTTTCTTTAAAGCCCTCTCAGTGTACTTTGGACTTAGCCTGTCAGTTGGCGCTTTCACCATCTCAAAGCCCCTCTCACCCTGTGGCACCTACGTGAGCATCATACTAACCTTGTAAGGGTCTCAGAACAGATACAATTATTCCTGTTTCACAAGTGAATAAACTGCGCTCAAGCAAGTAGCATGAATTGCCTGAGGGTAGATTACTACTAAAAGATGAGTTCAGACCTAGAATACTAAACAAAGATTCTTTCCATTATACCATGTATACACTGAAATGTATTTAGATTCCTATCCACATGCAGCAGGAATTGAAAGACAGGGAAGATAAAGCTAGGGAGGGAGGGAGAGACAGAGAGAGAGAAATAAGACGGGTGGTCATGGATGATATGTAGTTTACGTATGTGGTATACATACTACCACTTGTTAAAGGCCTATTTTGTGTCCAGTAATGCTATATGTGTTTTATCCACGGCATCTCTCTTTCTCAAAGTGCTAAGAGATCATATCACTCTCACTTCATCACTGATGAAAGGGAGACTCGGAGATGCTCCTTCAGTAACATGCTTGATGACGAGGAGAAAATGCAGATTTCCAGTGTAAGTCTGCTGACCCAAAGACCTGATTTCTAAGATGCAATTATCATAATGATCACTACCAATTAAGAATCCATAAACTTGGCCGGGTGTGGTGGCTCACGCCTGTAATCCCAGCACTTTGGGAGGCTGAGGCAGGCGGATCACGAGGTCAGGAGATCGAGACCATCCTGGCTAACACGGTGAAACCCCCTCTCTACTAAAAATACAAAAAATTAGCCGGGCGTGGTGGTGGGCGCCTATAGTCCCAGCTACTCGGGAGGCTGAGGCAGGAGAATGGCGTGAACCCAGGACGCAGAGCTTGCAGTGAGCCAAGATCTCACCACTGCACTCCAACCTGGGCGACTGAGCGAGACTCTGTCTCAAAAAAAAAAAAAAAAAAAAGAATCCATAAACTTTTTGAGTATGTTTTGTGTACTGGGTAGGGTTAAGCATTGTACATACACCATCTTGGTTTTTCTCATCAGGGTCCTCAGAAAGTCCCTGCAACAAAGTGTTTCTTTTGTAAAAGAATGAAAAGTTGATGTGTTAAAGTGTAAATGCAGGGGTTTAGACACTTACAAATATGCAATGGAGAGCAATCAAAATACCTGTCAAGACAGGAACGATCTTTAACCTTTCACCTTGCCTTTTGACTCCTCCCAATACCTAATGTTAAATGACGAGTTAATGGGTGCAGCACACCAACATGGCACATGTATACATATGTAACTAACCTGCACGTTGTGCACATGTACGCTAAATTTAAAGTATAATTTAAAAAAAAAAAAAAGAGGAGAGTATAAACCCAATGATCAGGACTTGTCTTGGCAGAATAAACTGGGGAAGGGCAGAACTGGCGACTGAAAGAACCAAAGGTAACGTATGGGCTTTATTTGGATTCTGATTCTAACAAACCATGTATAAAAAGACATTGAATATGGACTGGGTGTTAGAACACATTAATAAATTCTTGGGTTTTTATTTTGTACAGTATGATTAAGTTACTGTGAATATTTAAGATGTTCTTATTTTTTAGTGATATATCTGTACATGAAAAACTATGAATGAAATTCATGATTGCTTAGATTTGTTCTAAAATATTTTAGCAAAAAAAAGATGAAGAATATATGATAATGAATGTTGATAATGTTAATAGCTGTTAATTCCAGTTGATGGATATATAGTGTCCACTGTAATATTCACTCTGGACTATTCTACCTTTACATGTTTGAAATTCTCAAAATAAAAAGGAAAACTTTATGTTGGTGACTGAATGAGGTTAGAGAAGGGAACCAGGAAGGAAACCCTGGGGGTACCTAGAAAGACAGGGAAAATAATAAAAATAAGAAATGAACTTCCTGAGGGAAGGGCTTAGTCTGGTAAAGTAGGGAATTGGGAAGGGTATACTTAGGGTTTCAGACTATGACTCCAAGGATTCACTTAAGCAGTAGCATTGACAAAAAATCAAGATGGCCACTTAGAACCCACCTCAGGATGAGTCAAGAAGAAAAGACTAATTGACCATTCAGTGTGCAAGTCACTGGGTATGTACCGTTTCATTCATCCCCACCAGCACCCCAAGAGGTGCATATAATTGTGCCCAAATGACAGATGAGAACACTGAGGCTCAGAGAGTTAAAGACCTTTGCCTAAGGTTCCACAGGCCCTGAGTCACAAAGGGGATGTGTGGAGAGGGGACAGGAGAAGCCTGTTGGGCAGGGGCTTTGGATCCAATGGAACTTCTATGAAAGCCACAACCAGTTTGTTTTCCCATTAATCTTCATTTGAAGATAAGGTTCTTGTAGCTTAAATAGATAACAAAAATCAAAGGGTTAGAGGACTGAAGCCGAATGGATTAGCTTGAAAGACTTAACCCAAAGGTTACTGCAAACAAAAAGGAGAATCACAAATGAGAGGGCCCATAAGGTGATTTTTATATTTTCTAAACCTGTGTCAATCTCAACCTCACTGCAAATACCTGTAAGATTTCACCAGCAACTGCATGCCATTTCTACCCAGAAAGTCCCTAACACTGTAGTAGCTTGCTTATGAACTTGAAATTGCACGGTGGCAGGAGGAACGGGGATGAGAAGAAGGGAAGTGGGGAAAGAAAAAATAAATTAACTGGGCAAGGCCACACCTTGGGGTGTGGGCTTTGAAGAGGATGCAACCCAAAATGCAGCTGCATTGGAACAAGGGCCTCCAACTGGGGAGCCTTCAAGTCATGTGCAAAATGGCCTTTTAATGGATGGAGGAGGGTGTTTCTCTGCTTTCCCCTTTCCACTAGGGAAGTCGAGTCATACAGAGTCCTCGAGCCAGATGCAGAGTTCTGCCCTGAAGTTCCTTGCATACATTTCAGTGAATGTGATTAGCATCCCATCTGCCACAACTGTGGAACTCCCAGAAACTTTGCAATTTAAAAAAGTAATAATAAAAATAACGTTGGGTTCATGTTTTGGTGGAATCTTTTGCTCACTGTGTGGCCCTGAGCCAGTCAGGTGACCTGTTTGTGTACTGATAAGTCAAACCAGCTGGAAAATTGAGTAAGAAGCAAGGACTTCACTAGAAAACAGATGCTACAGCTGAGCTGAACTTTTTTTTCTTTTCAGCAAATAAACTGGGGGCCAACAGGAGAAGGGAGTGGTGAGTTGCCTTGAATATTTAATAGCAGCTCCAAGCTGAGAAACAGAGAGTGTTTATTAGACCCTCCTTCCATCACAGATTTTCTGTGGTCAGCCTGGCTGCCCACTCCGGGGACAGCAAGCATAGCTCGTGACCCCACTAAAGTCCAGAGATCCTCTGCAAGCACAATTGGACCACACTTGCCCTCCCTTTAAACAACTTAGCGCTTGAAGTGAAGGTCCCTCCGGGGTCAAATTTGTTAAAATAGCACCTCATTGCGGCTTTACTGGCTCCCTATTGTAAATTGCAAGCCCCTTTCCTGATGTTTATTTTTCACCAGCTCCTTCATTGCTACCTATCATTTAATGTGTACGATTGTTTATGTTCTATCTCGCCGGTAGAATGGAAGCTCCTCAAGGGAAGGGACTTTTGTCCATTTCATTCACAACTATATCACTAGTGCCAGGAACAGTCTCAATAACTAGTTTGTTTTCTCTGGACTTGAAAGCTAGGAAGAGTGAGTGTCAGAGTCAAGGTATACAGAAAAGCCACCAGTATGGTTAATAAATAATTGGTCCAACCAGTCTTTAAGTAACAGAAGGCATTCCATTAAGTGCTCTCAGATTACAGCATGCCCCTGACATCATAGCAACAGACCTACCAAAGGCCACGTGGCTCACACTTGGGATGCTGGGACCAGACTGGACTTTTCCACTTTGTTCCCGCCTCCAGGCTCACCACCCTCCAATCCACCCCCACCCTGGTACCAGCAGGCTCTTTCTAAAATACCAACCTGAATCCATGGGTCCCCTACTGCTGCTCATCCCTTGAAAGAGAACTCCAGGCTCCCAGAAGACTTCTCCTGGTCTGTCTGTACCCACATTTCCTGTCCCGTTCCTGCCCTACCTCCATAACACCCTCCACGCCAGACATACTCTCTTCCTATTGCACTTTGCTGGACATATTGTGCTCTCCCTGTCTTCAAACATTGTCTCTGCTCTGCCCTGCCTGAAACTCCTCTCTCAGCTTCCAACACCTACTGGTTTATGCCACCGAGCTCCACCACCAACTCCTTTCCAAATTCTTCCCTGTTTATTGTTCCCCTTCCCCCGGAGGTTCCCCTGCATCTTGGGCAAACATCTACGATACTGGGCAGCATTGTATTGTAATTGCTTAGATGTTTCTCTCCCCTGGTAAATGGGTGGGGTCTTGAGGACAGGAATAGTCTTATTTATGCCTGTGCTTAGTCCAGGGCCAGACCTACATATAGATCCTCTGCAACTATCGAATTAATGAAAAATCAACTTGTTTTCCTTTCTCAGTTTTACTAGTTCCCTGATTTTCTTCACCTTCCCAGATCATTCTAATGTATAGAATGGGTAATGAAAAGCTGCTCTAATACTGAAAAATAGTTCTCCATCAGTCTGAGCTCCATCCAATGTGATATTCTGTGCTTCTCTAACTCCCAGACAGCAAGTTATGGTTAGGGAGGCTGAATTTCTTTAGCTTAAAGGACTAAATCAAGCAGATCTTTAGGTCTGCCATAGCATGTCACTGGAAAGCATTAATATATGGGGGGAAGGGAATAGGGCGTGGTGAAAGAGAGAAGTAGACCCTTAGTACAGCAGCCCAAGGAAAATCAAGGACCTGTAGAGGAGTGTGGATTCCATTCACCCCCACAAGCCTCCACCCCAGCACCATGCCTTCTTAAAGTTCTCAAGGGCTTTAGGGTTTCCTGGTGGTCTCCAAAGTTTCCCCCAACCGCTCCCACGATGGTAGAAGCCCCCTCCTTGGGAGCAGGAATTGCATGCTTATACTCCACCTGCAGAGGGAGACCCCCCACCGAGAACCGGGCCCTGTGGGCGCCCTTAGAGAAGGAGCTAATACTGAACCACAATTTCATGAATCTTACAAGTATCTACAAGATCCTTCAAGACTCCATTTCTCATGCCTCCAAGTGTACATATTGCAACACATTTTTAAAGGCTGGCTTTTGTTTCAAGATAAATAGTTGCCAAGTGGGATTCATTTTCAAAAATTAATTTTG